>NC_091955.1:25637257-25961146 GCF_031021105.1 Erythrolamprus reginae | reverse complement strand
TTGCGGCTGTCCATGTGTTGTAAAATTAAAGAGTTTTCAAAACTCTTTTGATTGGAAAGATATGAAAGAGTTTTAAGATCTGATTGATCTGAAAGAGTTTTAAGTCTTCTGATTGCTATTTGATGTTCATGGATTGCTCTGCTAATCTTCTGCCAATTTGTCCTACAAAGTGGGTGTTAGAGTTTCAGGAGTGAAGTCCAGCAGGTTCTAATAAGTTCTGGAGAATCAGTAGTGGGAATTTTGAGTAGTTTATTTATTTTAAATTTCTTTTTATTGTTTTCAATACATATATCACATGTTGTTTGTTCAGTTTACAGATCTTGACCAACTTTTTTACCTATTACAATCGTTTTTAGTTAAGTTAGGTCTTATAAATAACACTGTCTTAATACTATGCAATAAAGGACAGAATAAAAGCATTCAAAAGGTATTTGTTATTTTTTTATAATTTGTACTGCAATTTTATATCATATTATACAAGAAATTTCTTTTGAATCCATTTGTGCCAATTACACCACATACTTTTAAATTCATTGATTCTATTTCCCTTAAGTAAGTTACTTAAGGGAATTTTGAGTAGTTTAAAGAACCAGCAGATACCACCTCTGGTTGGCCCCAGAGTGAGGTGGGAAGGCAGGTTTTGAAATATTCCTCCCCCAGGAGTGGGGAGGGAATGGGGATTTTGCAGTATCCTTCCCCTGGAGTTGTTGTGGTTAGCTCTGGCCCAGCTCCTGCCCCAAGGAATGTGCAGGTGGATGTGGGGGAGACATCCACATGCCGCAGGCCTGTTTTGCTCCCAATGGAATCTGCCGATGAAGTCTCCTCTGACCAAGGCAGCATGAGTGACAGGGAAGAGGGGAGTTTGGCAGACAGCCTAGGAGGAGATCAATCATCTGTATCATCTTTGGATTCTTAACAATAATTAATGACACATCCACGCATGCGTAGAGTGATGCACAACAACTAAAGGATTATTACAAGAAAAAATGAGGCCACCTGTGGTTGGGTGGGGCTCCAGTAATTAGGGCTGCTGCTATAAATAGCAGCGTGTGGGTTTGGCCGTTGTGGAAGAGTATCTGATTGCAGTTTGTCAGGAACCCTGGGTTGCTGGTTTCTGGACTTTGCTTGTTGATTTTTCACGCCTTTGAAAACAAAGTAGAGCAACGTGTGTGTGTGTGTGTGTGTGTGTCTCACTTCCTGGGAAGAAGAAGGGGTGTGAAGTTTCTTCACAGCTGCTAGCTAAGTACTTAATGACTGCTTAAGGGAAATTGTACAGACTACCCAGTTGTTTTGGGACGAGTGGTCTTTGCAATACAAAAAGAGTGCTTAGTTTATTTTTATTTTTGGGATAAAGAACATTGTTTTGAATTTTCAAACATGTGTGTGTCTGAAATTTGTACCCTTGAATTTTCGGGAGGCTCCTACCAGAGAGCCGCGCAGAACAGGAGTGAGGTGGGAATGGAGACTTTGCAGTATCTTTTCCTTGCCATACCCACCAAGCCACGGCCACAGAACTGATAGGGGAAAAAATTTAATTTCACCCCTGTACAGTCCTTACACTGAATGTTGTAGGTCCTGTTCTTTTCTTATACTATTAGGATTTTGGTTTAGTTAAGTTGGCTACTTAACTTGTTTGAAGAGCTCTGAGTGCTATTGTAATACCATGTGATAGTAATAGAATATTGTGTTTTTTCTATATATTTTTGATGTATGGCAGTGTTTTCATAGCTTGGATTGGTTATGCTGCACTGAGTTAAGTGGTCAGGCAGTTTTGATGAAATTGTCTGAGTATTCATTTTGTTGCAAGATGTATAGGTGGTCTGTCTACTCTTTTGGTATTATGGGATGCTGCAGTATATTTGTAATGTTCTTGCACAGTTCCCATTGTGGGAGGATATTTTGGCTTGGATTCCTACTTTGGAAATGGCTCATTTGGTTAGTGTGGGGTTGGGGGGGGTTTAAAAAAATATAAATATATGTTTCTAATTTTCTGCCAGGGATGAAGATATCAAGGAAATATAGTATGTTGTTCTTTCCTTTTTTCTTTGTGAATTTTATTCCTATTGTTGAATGTTTCATAACTCTCCTCTAGTTGCTCCTTTTTTGGTATAATTGATAGAATATTTATTTCCCTCTATAATATATTGAAGAATTTTGGGAAAGTTCTTAGCTATATTTATGTTGGTAATCATCCTGGTTGAATGGTTGGATAAAGGGATATGTGGGGCTAAAATGTGTCAAGGCATACATAGAAGTGTGACTGGAAAGGTTGGGCTAAAAGATTGCTATACCAATCATAGCATCACAAGAACAGCACCAGAACCATAGAAATAGGCGTTGACCATTCTAGACAGGTACACCCTATACAGAGAGGTCTCAACATATAACAGAATGTAAGATGTAGATATGAACTGCATACACTGAACTGTAGCACTCATTGTGTATGGAAAATCTACTTACTGTATGAGCTAGACCTTCCCAAGTCCAGCTGGGGCATTCTACAGAAGATCATGGTAAATAACAGCTTAAGATCCTATGAGACCTACAGATCCAGATGGACAGGCAGATGCTAGGCAATCAACTAGACATTGCAATAGTAGACAAAGATCAGAAGACTTTGGTAGTGATAGAATGTAGTAGTGGTAGTGTCCACATAATAGCAGACAAAGACCTAAAGTGACAGCAACATTAAAAAGAACCTGAGGTAGGATCACAATATGAAGGAGGAACTAGAGAATGAGAAAAGTAAAGGCCAGAATTATCCCAGGAATGGTAAGAGGACACAGGGAGTGCTAAGCTTGGAGAGTGGCTCCAACAGATCACAAGGGGAAGGCTCCCTGAGTTGAAGATTGCATTGCTAAGAACAGCTAAGAACTATCAAATTCCTATTCTTCTGATAGAAGATCCAAAATTGAAACAGGCACATACCAGCTGTAAGGGTGAGAAGAGATTTAGTTTTTAAATATGAGGGGTGTTTTTATACAAACACTGGACAAACTGGGTTAGATCTCCCCGTAATGCATCTAGCATCATTTATTCTTCTGCAGATTATTATTTTTCCTGCATTCACCTCCCATTTTAGCATATTTTGCACAGTAAACCAGGACATGGCCCAAGACATCATTAAAATTTTATTGCTATGTAAATAGAACTGTTAATTGCTTCTCCAGGCACCAACGTAAACTTGCTCACTTGTAAAGCCATAGCTGGGCTTATTATGAGAGAGAAGTATTTTCTATATGTTCTGGAAAACATACTATAAAATTATATATGTTTCATGAAATCTTTTATTGATATATTTATTTGTAATCATACTAACATATTTAACTTTTGATAAAAACTAGCGTATTAATTTCCTACATTAAAATCATATAAAGTTGGAATCCAGTAAATATTCTAGAAGAAATAAAATTGTTGGTTTGTTTGATTGCTTGATTGCTTGCTTATTTATTTAGTTAGTTAGTTAGCTAGCTATCAAACTTGCATGTCACCGATCACACCAAAGGCCAAGCTTAGTATGTAAAATTTTGGCTATGTGTAAATTACTAGGACATACATGGGAGGAGTTAGGCGATAGGAGCTAGATTGCTTGGTTTTTATATGTGAAAAAAAAAAACCTTTTAAGTGGCTACTTCTCTCATTCACCTTTATTCTACTGCATTCCAACCAACTATGTTAGATTTCCATTGCATTTCATTGGAAATGAAACAGAATGCCCAAGACAGCAGATTTTTTATTTCAGGGCAACAATATTAACTTTCCTTTTTAATGTCAGCTCTTCCAGCTTTTTCATAAAAATGATATTCTTAAACAGGTTTTTAAGACAAAAAAATTAGAGTCCCTGCCAACTGACAAAACATTTCTTATAGAGCAGGACAAGTTGCAAATTATCTTGACAAAATGCCAGTATCCACCTGGGCAGGACCAGAGATATGGCACAGTAGTTCCTACAACCTGTAATAGAGTAACATCTATTTAAACTTCCTTTTAAACACATTTAACCTATACCTCCAGGAAGACTAAGTACTTCTCTAACAACTGAAAGGAAAAGCATTCAAGATGAGACCAAACTGGACTGGATTAATGATGGGATGTCATATGTACATGCAGCCATGCGAACAGTCATGGACCTTCCTAGACATGCCCATGTTTCTCCAACACTTTGCAGACTCCGATTGGTTTCCGGACACAATTCAAAGTGTTGGTAATGACCTATAAAGCCCTACATGGCATCAGGCCAGATTATTTGCGGGACCAACTTCTGCTATATGAATCTCAGCGACCGGTTAGGTCCCACAGAGTTGGCCTTCTCCGGGTCCCGTCAACCAGACAATGTCACTTGGTGGGGCCAAGGGGAAGAGTCTTTTCTGTGGGAGCCCTGGCCCTTTGGAATCAGCTCCCCCAGAGATTTGCATGCCCCCTTCCTCACCTTCTGTAAGAGTCTTAAGACTCATTTATGTTGCCAGGCTTGGGCAATTAGATCTCAAGCGCACTGGCCGATGAACATTATGTAGCACTGAAGTCCGAATGTATGGGATTTTAGCTTAGTTATTTAGTTAATTAATTGGATTTGTCATTGTATTCTATTATTTTTTGTTATATGTTGCAAGCTGCTCTGAGTCTTCGGAGAGGGACGGCACAGAAATCCAATAAGCAAGCAAGCAAGCAAGCAAGCAAGCAAGCAAGCAAGCAAGCAAGCAAGCAAGCAAGCAAGCAAATGAATGAGCCCAGTTTTAGAATAAAATCTGTATACATTGCTACCCAGATAAATATTGTGGTTGTTAGTATTTTTGGAATCATAGTTTATTGGGCAAGAGCAAATAATCCGGTTTGGCCACAATGTATTTATATCTAACTAAATCAATAAGGGATACAAGTATGTTCCAGATGTTCTGGGTCATAGTCTCCCCACCCCCCATTCTTGACCATTCTCAAACCTGACTGAGGCTAACTAAAGTAGAACTCAATAATCTCCAGATTTTCTGACCTCTTCATTCAATGTTTTAAAACAATGGAACATCCCTTTGTTGAATACTCCTTCATTTCACATAAACATAGAAAGAACTTGTGATAGGCACTGGATTTTTTTTAGCTAAGGTATTTACTTTCAGGAGTGATTTCCCATAGCAGATGATCTAAAAGTCAAGTCGCAGGTTTAGGTTTAAAGCAGAGGACCTGGAGGTGCAGATCTCTGAAGATGAAGAAGACTCAAAGAAATCAGCTCCTTGAGGTTCTTTTGTGAAACACTCCCCATCTTGCTTGTAAGAATGAAACAAGGAAGCTGGGTGGTTTTACTTACTTGCATTAACCAGAACAAATATCAACCAGGAAATGTCCTACCCTTCACATCGGCAAAAAGAATCCGAACCTCATATATAAACTGAATAAACAAAATCTCACAGTCAACCCCCACTCAGTAAAAGACCTTGGAATACTAATATCAAATGATCTAAGTGCCAAAGCCCACTGCAACAATATCGCCAAAAAGGCTTCTAGAGTTGTTAACCTGATCCTAAGCAGCTTCTGCTCTGGCAATCTCACGCTACTCACCAGAGCCTACAAAACTTTTGCCAGACCCATCCTTGAATACAGTTCATCTGTTTGGAACCCATACCACATCTCGGACATCAACACCCTTGAAAATGTCCAAAGATACTTCACCAGAAGAGCCCTTCACTCCTCCACTCGAAACAGAATACCCTACAAAATCAGACTATCAATCCTAGGTCTAGAAAGCTTAGAACTACGTCGCCTAAAACACGATCTAAGTATTGCCCACAAGATCATATGCTGCAACGTTCTACCTGTCAATGACTATTTCAGCTTCAATCACAACAACACAAGAGCATGCAACAGATTCAAACTTAATATTAACCGCTCCAAACTTGACTGTAAAAAATATGACTTCAGCAACCGAGTTGTCGAAATGTGGAACTCATTACCTGACTCAGTAGTGTCAACCCCTAACCCCAAACATTTTTCCCTTAGACTATCCATGATTGACCTCTCCAGGTTCCGTAGAGGTCAGTAAGGGGCGTGCATAAGTGCACCAGTGTGCCTTCCATCCCCTGTCCAATTGTCTCTCCTTATCTCATTTATCTTTTCTTCCTTTCAAATATGTTCACCTATACTTTTATATATTTTATTCCATTCTTTTCTTTACTTATATTATTATATATATCTCTCTTCAATGTGTATTATGTATTGGACAAAATAGATAGATAGATAGATAGATAGATAGATAGATAGATAGATAGATAGATAGATAGATAAATTAACTGTCCCAGACCTCTTCCTTTTCCAATCAAAGCAGACAATATGATATGAAACACTTTGTCAAAGCAAGTTGTATTGTCTCTCCTCCTTGAGGAAAAAGTCATGTTGATTCCATGACAGGAAATTCTTTTTGGAGTTGAATCCAAGTTACCTGACCTAAGCTTAATGGATGGTCCTCAGATAACCATTTATGGTGTTAGATTATCCTTCTCTTGGTATCTTAGCAATCTGAATTTGTAAGAAAGAGGAGACATTTTCTCAAATATAATGTTACCTCCACTTCTGGGAATATTTAAGCAAGGAAATTCACATAAACTCTGTTCCGAAGTTCAGACTTACTAGCCAACAAATTACTCCAAAGCAGATGAGTTTCTACACGTTGTTAAAGGAAGATCACCGAGATGGATTAAGTCATCTTTAATAATATCAGTAACATCTATTCATTTTATTAAGACCCGAACTGTCCATCTGTGTCACAAATCAGTAACTTTATTTCCCATGACTGATATTGTAACTTTCAAATACAAAATATTTACTTCTTGAAAAATGTTCTTCCTGTCTCAGATGAAAGAAATTCATCTGAAGCAGGTCTGGTGTGTGCAATATTAGAATTCTTTAAGAAAAAATGAAGAGAGGAAGAAAAAAATATCCATTTATGGGGATCCTAACATAATATGTCATTATTATCTTTTTCTTCTTCTTTGTAGTTGATGAACTGTCACCAAACAACTGATGATTCAGGCTTTACTTTTAGGTCAATTTGTCAGTAAGACAGTGAGTGAGATGTGATGAGACAAAACAGAGCATGTTTGCTTTGTTAACAAAAGTTAATCCTGAGGGTGTTTCTGAGCAGATGAAATACATCGAGCAGGAAAAAGCAAATAGCAAGCAGAAGTGTTAGCTGATTCTCACAGCTTTATCAGGGAACTGTGTAATGACCTATATTTCTGAATACATTTCTACTACAGGGATATGCACTAATGTCTTTCAATCTGTGTCTCCTAGTTTTGAACATGTAGAAAACCAGACAGTGGTGCTTGTGTGTGTAATATATGCATATGTATGTACACATGTGTGTGTGTGTACATGCAAATCCATATACACTAAACAACTGTGTAATGATCAAGCACTGTTCTGTCGGGCTCTCTGGTACACTCCTCCCAAAAATTCACAGGTACAAATTTCAGACACACACACATTTGAAAATTCAAAACAATGTTCTTTCTAATGAAAATTCACTTAAACTAAGCCCTCTTTTGGTACAGCAAAGAGCACTGGTCTCCAAACAAACTGGTAATTTGTACAAGTCCCTTATCAGTTCTGTGATACTTAGCTTGCAGCTGTGAGGCAATTCACAGTCCTTCTTCTTTCACAAAATGAAACACACGTTGCTCTGGTTTAGTTTCAAAGTGGGAAAAAATCAGCACACAAAAGGTCAAAGTCAGTAAAGCAGTCACGAAACACAAAGATCAGATAATACTCCACAATGGCCAAACCCACAGGCTGCTATTTATAGCAGCCTCACTAATTACCACAGCCCCACCCAACCACAGGTGGCCTCATTTTCTTTGATAATAATCTCTCAGTTGTTGTTGCTTATGCATCGCTCTCTGCATGCGTGGCTGTATCATTAACTCTTGTTCTGAATCCAAGGAGGAGCTAGATAATTGATCTCCTTCTGAGCTGTCTGCCACACTCTCCTCCTCCCTGTCACTCATGTCTTCTTGGCCAGAGAAGCCTTCATCAGTAGATTCCACTGGGGCCAAAAGAGGCCTGCAGTATGTGGATGTCTTCCCCACATCCCCAGTCCTTGGGGCAGGAGCTGGGCCAGAACTAACCACAACAAAGCACACTATTATTTTATGCCAGAGTGCCAGGTGAGTTAGTGGATGTGTTAAATGGTGCCCATCCAGTGAAGGGCTACCAAAAATTTTACTACGACACTGTGGGCATGGCTTATGCAGGATGCCCTGCATTTTCTTTCAACGTCTTTCAGTGTGGTATGGAGCTCCATTTTTGCTACCCCACTGCATTCTCCCCCGTCTGGCCAGCAACCCACCCCTGTGCCCATCATTAGTTGATAGATTGAATTTGCACTCAATTTTGAGAGGTGGAGGTCACCCTGAATAGAGTGACACCAAAAGAAGGAAGTTTGAAATCATCCCCTTATCCCAAGCTTATCTATTTAGCTTTAAATCCTGTGTGGCTTGAATTTGGATAATCAAAAGCAGTAGTTACTCCAAAATATCCTGACATGAAGCACACATATATGCATCATATTTTCTCTTAATTTTATTAGATTAAATCTGTCTCTTAAAAGGTAGAAGATCACCAAGAAAGCGTTATTCAAATAGACAGGCAGATTTACTCCCAGGACTATCTGTTCAAATAGGATGTTTCTAAGCATGAACACCTTTCAGCTGTGGCAAGGGGGGCATTTGCCCAGGTTCGCCTGGTGCACCAGTTGCGACCCTATTTGGACCAGGAGTCACTGCTCACAGTCACTCATGCCCTCATCACCTCGAGGCTCAACTACTGTAACACTCTCTACATGGGGCTACCTTTGAAAAGTGTTCGGAAACTTCAGATCGTGCAGAATGCAGCTGCGAGAGCAATCATGGGCTTTCCCAAATATGCCCATGTTACACCAAAACTCCACAGTCTGCATTGGTTGCCGATCAGTTTCCGGTCACAATTCAAAGTGTTGGTTATGACCTATAAAGCCCTTCACGGCACCGGACCAGATTACCTCAGGGACCGCCTTCTGCTGCACGAATCCCAGTGACCAGTTAGGTCCCACAGAGTGGGTCGTCTCCGGGTCCTGTCAACCAAACAATGTCGCTTGGTGGGACCCAGAGGAAGAGCCTTCTCTGTGGCGGCCCCAGCCCTCTGGAACCAACTCCCCCCAGAGATTAAAATTGCCCCCCCTCCTTGCCTTCCGAAAGCTGCTTAAAACCCACCTCTCCCGCCAGGCATGGGGGAACTGAGATACACTTCCCCCTAGGCCTTTACAATTTTATGCATGATATGTCTGTATGGATGATTAGTTTTTATATAATGGGTTTTTAACTGGTATTGGATTTTGTTATATAATGTTTTATTGCTGTTGTTAGCCGCCCCGAGTCTGCGGAGAGGGGCGGCATACAAATCCAATAAATAAATAAATAAATAAGTAAGTAAGTAAGTAAGTAAGTAAATAAATAAGTAAGTAAGTAAGTAAGTAAGTAAGTAAGTAAGTAAGTAAGTACGGTAAGTAAATAAATAAATAAGTACAATTCCTTTCTTCTAATTTTTATTTAATATCCCTTCCTCAAACTTATTAATAGAAAATATAACCTACTAGAGAAAAATGTATATTGTTTTTTTAAAAAGCTTCCATAAAAGACCTTCATTTACATAGTTTTAAAGATTCAATTTTGCAGAATTTTATACACTATAATGACATCTTCTGCTTCTCATAAGATAAACAAAAGTAATGCTTTTTTTAAAAAAATATTCCACTACTCCCCCCCCCCATAAATAGATAAATTTGCTCTTCTGTCCTTTATCTTCCAGTAACTGGGTTTACATTACCTTATTCTAAAATCCAAAGTTCATGTGAATAAACAGTTGATGAAAAGTACTTAGGTCCAATTAGTATAATAGTGTAACTGTATATAAAATTTGTTCTTTCATTCTTTTATAAGAGCAGTGCAGAAATGGCGGCCTGTGGCCCAGATGCGTCACATGTAGGCCACGCCCATCCCAGCTCATTGAAGGAAAAAAAATCATGAAACATCACTTGAGTGCAACATGACTGTGCTTATAGATTAAAACTAAAGGAATATTTAGTTCAGTTTAAGAGCTGTTTCTTTAAGAGATTGCATTAGGGGAATGTAGTAACAGATTGTACTCTGGGTAATGTAGTCCGTGACATGTGACCTCATCTGTATGTTCTTACTGCCATTGAGCTATACCTAATAGCTGGGTAATTGTGCCATGCTCTCCAACAGCCATTTTAAGTCCGTGCAATTGCCTGCAGATGGGAGAAATGAATCTCTTTTCACCTATGCGTAATGGGATGGATTATGGACATAAGATCTGAGGAATTTTATCTCTTAGCAAGTGTATGATAGGGAGATAACAGACAATAAATGTAATCAGTATGATTTACCCATTTGCATGGAGTTTTATCTGGCTGAAAAAAGCATTTATAAGCTTGGACCAGAACAATGACACCATGAGTTTGACACCTGTGCTTTATAAGATATCATGAGAGAGATGACTTTTTAAAAAGACTGTTTTCAAATAGTTTACTTTTGTGGTGGACGCGGAGTAAGCACACAGACACAGTAATGGGTTATAAAATGGGTCACATTTATTATAATCAAACAGGAACTGCAGAGGTAAGACAAAGAGGGCTGAAATGTCAATCCAAATTTTCTGAGCAACTCTGGGTGAAGCCTCCTACTGAGCAAAAGGGGGAGGTCACCTTGAACTTGAACTTGAACTAGAACTTGAACTTGACCTCCCCCCTTTTGCTCCCTGCCATGCTCCCCCCCTTTTGCTCCCCCCTTGCGTGTGGGGAGGCTCACCCACCCAGATACTCGACTCTGGGCGTGCGGTGGGTGAGTCCCAATGGCGTCTCCCCTCCATACCTGAGCCGGCCGAGCCCTTTAGCCATGTTGGGGAGTGGCCGTTCACCTTCCAAAAGGTACCCAAAGAAGATCACACAGTTGCTGAAATCTCCATTTTCCGCCCTTTACCGCTTCCCCCGTGACCAGAGGGACAAGGAAATTAAATGCTGAATAGATTGCTGAATTAGCCTGATTAAAACTAGAGTATGCTGGACACCCCCTAACCGCATCCCCAATCCTGTAGTGTGGAGTAGGCGAAAAAATGGCCAAACTAAAAGCATTACAGCCGCCAAAAATTAATACTCGGCCCCCTATGGTGACCTCTTGATCACACTACGTAGAGGGAGGGTGGGTGGGTGCCAGCCTGGCCATGCGGGCGGCAACGCATCAAAATAGGGAGGCGAGCGGCCCTCCACCCCTTTTAAATGGGGAAAGCCTTCGCTTGCCTCCCGGAAGCGTGTCATGCCCTATGATGACACAGGGCACACTGGGACAGTGGGGAGCGGGAGGGGGAACCTCCACCCTGCGCCCCACTCGCTACCCCCCCACTCACCTTTTCTGCCGCCGGATCCCTTGTCCTGTGGCGCTCCTCGGGCCACCACAATTGCCGACAGCCTGAAGGTGGCCAACAGACCCTTGTTTCTGCTTGAGGCAACATTGTAAATTATCAGTCTATCTCCTGAACTTCTGAGAAGAAAATACTTTTTAGCATCAGAAAAAGATGTTGGTTTCCTGATTTTTGTCATTTTAATCTGTGATGTAATTGTTCTAATTGTTGTTTTCATTCCATTCTTGATTTCTTATTTATGTCAAAGCTAATCATACAGAGACTATTTCATATGATCCAAGAATAGAATGCTATCTTTATTTCCATGGATAATTCTGGTCAATAGTAACTCAATCCTTGAAATCAGTATTGAATACAAGATAGTATTAGACAAGAAGCACAGGAGGAATATTAGGTCTATATTTATTGTAAGTTTACATTAATTGAATCTTGCAAGATTGAAACTACATCTTTCCCCCTTCATCTTTAAAATCCAAGCAGCTAGAGAGGATCCCCTTCTGAAGTTTTTCTCAAGCACCCAATCCTCCTCCAGGGTCTCTTATCTGACCATTGCCTAGTCTCTGATTAGCAGTATGAAACTCTGTCCTTTGCCATCATTTGTAAATAATAATGTACACTTTAAACATTAGCAATAGCACTTAGACTTATATACCACTTTAAAGTTCTTTCCAGCCCTCTCTAAGTGGTTTACAGAGTCAGCATATTGCTCCCAACAGTCTGGGTCCTCATTTTACCCACCTCGGAAGGATGGAAGGCTGAGTCAACCTTGGGCCTGAGAGATTTGAACTACTAAACTGCAGAAGTAGCCTATGGTATTGCACTGTGCCATCAATATGTTGTCTAATCTTTACACCATGCCACCTATTGTGACAGCAGAATTTAGGAACTTTTTAAAAAAAAGATTTTGGCTATGGATGTCTTATATTGAAAGAGTAGGTCCCTCCTAGCACCAAATATCTTGGGTTTATATTACGTTATGCCAAGTCCAAGGGGATCGTGGGAGTAATAGATTAACATATGGGAAGTGTGATTAATACAACCCCATGCTGCTGGACTATAAATGTTTAAATTTTGCTCTCAATTTGGTGCTTCTGTTTAATGTGTTTTATCTTTTAAGGTATCTTCAGTGAGAATGGGGGATTAGTCCATTGATCAAATTTAGTATTCTTCTTTTCCCCCCATAGTGTAAAATATGACTCCAAAACTTTGTAATTTTAAAGAGTATGGAGCACTTGAATGGGACACTCGTAATAGGAAATCCTTTGATCATTTATAACGCAAGAGCCTAATTACAAATGAGTTATAGATAAAAGGGCAACAATGTGTTCTTAAAAATAAAGATGTTTCTTAATGTATCTAGCCAAGTTACATATAGTTCACTGAGAAGATGTCTAGATCTAAGAGGCTTCTTTAATTCTAGCATTTGTTTTGATTTCCATATTGTGAAAGGAAGTGATAATAAAAGTATAAAGGTAAAAAAAGTATTCAAGGAAATGAGAGAATGTGGGAAGAAGGGAACTTCCATGACACCAAGAATATTCAAGCTTTCTAAGCTTGATGGTTTTTCAATGCACTGATTTATTGCATGGTTAATGATCTACACAGTGTGTAGTTATTACTTTTTTGTACCACATCACTTGAAGATAATGTGCAACCAGTTTTACCATTCTTAGCTGATACTGAATCTTGTCATATTGAGCATTTTTCATTATAGGTGTGAAGGGAAGAGAACACTAAACTCGCTGACCTTTCATATCAGTGTTTTGCTTCTTTTGTCTTCATGCACTGCCGATATAATATCCATGTAAAGGAAGTACAAGAAATATTAAACATTGTGTGCATATCCAGATAATTTATTGCAGGGTAAGAATCATCATGCAAAATGCAGGAAAGGAAAAAAGAATTAAAATAACTAAATCTAGTTTGCATCAACCCCACTCATAATACCACTCCATTTTTTCACAAAACTTTCCTTATTTCCACCATGCCCATATACTGCTTTAAATGTTTCCCTTTCTTCTCTAGCTTTTTATCTATTCTTATTTTTCTGAATCTAAACAACAGCATCCAACTATGATTCTTTTTTCTTTCTTTTCTTGGGGGGGGGGGACTTTTTGTTCTTCTCATCCGATTCACTTCATACTTTTTTTTTTTGAGATTTGATTTTTATTTATTTTGTATATATGCTCAAACAACCTAAACATATTTCTTCAAACTGGTCACACTTTTATATTGAATAAAGGTACAAGTTTATGTAGAAGTTCTGTTCCCAAAGTCTTAAGTTGAATTTGAATGTGAGCCAGAACATTTTCATTGTATAATATTGTAAAAGTAGTATTGTGTAATGAACTTGAATCACTGTTTATTTCACTCAAATCATTGTGTATTTATTGTGAAATTTTGCTACAATAGGCTCCATTCTTAACTGTGAGTCATTCTTAAAGTGGGTCACTCTTAATCTGGGGACTTGATATACATAGTCGCACAGCACCCATTCATTTTTGTATTTTTCCATGCTTTGAATGCCTTGCATTCAACTTACATTTGTATTTCTTCTTGCATATCTTATATCCATGTAACTAAATGGGAAGGAACATACTTTTTTCACAATTATTTATGTTATTTTCAACAAACATTCACTCCTCACCATGCTGCCCATTATCCTTCAATCAGCATTAGCACATCTTAAAATTTCCTCAACCATTTTCCCATTTCTGGTAAATATTTTATTAGGGAACATAAACACATTTATAGAAACATAGAAACATAGAAGACTGATGGCAGAAAAAGACCTCATGATCCATCTAGTCTGCCCTTATACTATTTTTTGTATTTTATCTTAGGATAGATATATGTTTATCCCAGGCATGTTTAAATTCAGTTACTGTTGATTTATCAACACGTCTGCTGGAAGTTTGTTTCAAGGATCTACTACTCTTTCAGTAAAATAATATTTTCTCATGTTGCTTTTGATCTTTCCCCCAACTAACTTCAGATTGTGTCCCCCTGTTCTTGTGTTCACTTTCCTATTAAAAACACTTCCCTCCTGAACCTTATTTAACTCTTTGACATATTTAAATGTTTCAATCATGTTCCCCCTTTTCCTTCTGTCCTCCAGACTATACAGATTGAGTTCATTAAGTCTTTCCTGATACGTTTTATGCTTAAGACCTTCCACCATTCTTGTAGCCCGTCTTTGGACCCGTTCATTTTTGTCAATATCTTTTTGTAGGTGAGGTCTCCAGAACTGAACACAGTATTCCAAATGTGGTCTCACCAGCGCTCTATATAGCAGGATCACAATCTCCCTATTCCTGCTTGTTATACCTCTAGCTATGCATCCAAGCATCCTACTATTATTTGTTTAGCTTTTTTGCCATGTGTGTATAATTTACAATTTTTCAATTCAGTCTTTCCCCCTAAATACAGTCTTTGATAAACTAATTTTGAGATCCATGTTCATCCCTGTAACATTTATTTATTTGTTTTTATTTATTTAATTTTGTCAAGTACATATTGGTATACATAGATATAATGCTGTTTATATACATGAGATGGGTACTAATAAGAGGGAAACATTAGGACTGAGATGGTAGGCATGCTGGTGCACTTATGCATGCCCCTTACTAACCTCTTAGGAATTGGGTAAGGTCAACAGTGGATAATCTTAAGGGCAACGTTTTGGGGGTTTGGTGACGAAATTACAGAATCAGGTAGTGAGTTCCAGGCATTAACTACTTGGTTGCTGAACTCTACCTTTTTTGCAACTATCTTTTTTCTTCATTTATATATTATAATAATACATTCCTTTTATTTTATTTATTCCTTTATTTAACATTTACTGTTTTATCTCATGGCACATTATCCCGTGTTGATTTATATCACCTAATAGAACTATTATTTCCCTGAATTGTATTTATTCAGATTTTATTTTCAAAAGCCATCCTCCTCAATTTTCATATACTGGACATCTTCATGCAGAGGAAAGGAACATGTAATTATAAACATCCATATTTACCCACAAAAATCTGAATGACACCAATTTATATATTCCAGTGTACATTTTAACGTATTGATAGAAACATAGAAACATAGAAGTCTGACGGCAGAAAAAGACCTCATGGTCCATCTAGTCTGCCCTTATACTGTACTATTTTCTGTATTTTATCTTAGGATGGATATATGTTTATCCCAGGCATGTTTAAATTCAGTTACTGTGGATTTATCTACCACGTCTGCTGGAAGTTTGTTCCAAGGATCTACTACTCTTTCAGTAAAATAATATTTTTTCATGTTGCTTTTGATCTTTCCCCCAACTAACTTCAGATTGTGTCCCCTTGTTCTTGTGTTCACTTTCCTATTAAAACACTTCCCTCCTGGACCTTATTTAACCCTTTAACATATTTAAATGTTTTGATCATGTCCCCCCTTTTCCTTCTCTCCTCCAGACTATACAGATTGAGTTCATTAAGTCTTTCCTGATACGTTTTATGCTCATAGAAAAACCTACTCTTCCTCTGAAAAATATCAGATCATATTCATTCAGGTGTAGTAAGGTAAAGGCAAAGTTTCCCCTCACACATATGTGCTAGTCATTTCCAGTTCAAGGGGGCAGTGCTCATCTCATTGTTACCTTCCTGTAGTGACCAAGCGGACAGCTGAAGCAGGTACAACTCAACTTTATTAACCTTAACTCAGAACAGACCAGAAGTCTGTTCTGGTTAACTCAGAACAGACCAGAAGTCTCAGAACAGAACAGAAGTTTACCACAACTTGACAGGTTATTTATACTCGGCAACCAACCAATGGGAACGCAACGCTGTTCCCTCCAAATAGCTCCCCCTACTGTTGCTAGGGACATAACACTTCCCACCAAAATGGTCCTATTTTACTACCTGCATTTTTTACGTGCGTTCGAACTGTTAAATTGGCAGACTCTTGGACAAGTAATGGGAGCTCACTCCATTACGTGGCTTTAAGGATTTGAACTGCTGAACGACACCGCATCAGGTGTAGTATGCTTCCCCTAATTATTAGGGGTTTTCAAATCATTTTTATTATATACATATATCTAGTTGTATTTATTTTTATAGAAAACTACCTTGCAACCAATGGAAAAGTCTGAAAATGCTAATGTAATTGCATTCTGCTTCACATATTACTTTGGAAAGTGTGAATTAGTTCAGTTCATATTAAAATGCATTGAATTTCTAGAACCAATAGAACAATAGAGCTGGCCTTGGTTTCATTCTGCAATGCCTCAGCTGAAAGCAATTAGTGATTTTATGTTTCTTAATTAAAAATTATGGCACATACCTTGTGTGCCTGCCAGACAGGCTGAATTAGGAATAATGTATTAATGGCTTAACAATGTATAATTGCTGTTATGAAACTAGTACACAATGTATGAAATGAACATGTGGATAAACTTTCTGCTGGGTGCTCTCGTTCGATTATTTGTCTTTATGACATTGATCTCTCATTCACTACAGGTGGACACTGAGTTTTCCTCAATGTCTCATTCCTTAAAATAAAATGGTGCAAAAAAAAGATCATAATAAAATAAAATAATACTTGTCTTTTGTAAAGAACTTTAATAGGTAAGAGCATGCTTTTTAGAATGCTTTCATAGAAATAATACCCTGTGCCCTTTATTTCAACAAACACACTTTTCCTTGCAAAATTTTATTGCACAAAAATTAAAAACTTATCCCTTGCAAGGCACAATTGCATTTCAGATTATATATTCATTCAGAATCAAACCAATTTCTCATCTGTATTTGAATCATTGTAATTCCTTTATTAGTTTAACAGCATACCATGCTAAGTGGTCTGAATATAGACTGAAACAAAAACGAAAGATGGTAAAGGATTAGAGGTCTTTACTTGTATTTGGATACACATTATTTTAGCAAAATAAGAGAAATAGAGAGCCACTTTGGTGTAGTGGTTAAGGCACAAGGATAGCAACAGGAGAGCATACATTTTGGGCAAGTTTTTGGGTTCTATAATCTCTCAGGACGTAAAACAAACACTTAATATTAGAACCATCATTTTAAAAGCACAACAAAGAATGTTCTTTCTGTAACAACTCAGGAAGTTCAGGCTCCACCAGTAGATGTTGATACACTTTACAGAAGAATTATTGAGTCAGTCATTTCCACTTTTATAACTGCCTGGTTTGGTACAGCAACTGAACAGTGGAGGTACAGTCTCCAATCAATAGTTAAGCATGCAGAAATAACAATTGCAACCAGCCTGTCGAAAGGTTGGTTGTGAGGTTCAGAAAGAGGCTGGGAAGATACCTGCAAATCCCTCGTGTCCTGGTATAAATCATTTAAACTCTTCTCCTTGGAATGGCATTGCAAGCCAAAACAACTAGACCCAGGGACAGTTTTCTCTCATGCCACCACTCTGTTGAACACCTAATTCTCACATGTCTATGTTTATTTACCCATGTAGTATAGATGCAGTGTTATTAGTTATTTTTTTACTTATTATTCTTTATGTCTCCATCTTATTGACATTTTGATACCATTATCATTATTCTGTTGCTTTGCATGTACTTTGACAGCTACTGAAGAAGAGACAAATTCCTTATGTGGCTATTTATAGTACACATGGTGTGAGAAATAGAACTTTATTCTTGTAAAATTTAAAAGCAAGAATGCAGCCATGTTGTATGATGTATACTGAAGATATGTTTTTCTCAGCTTTCTTCCTCCTTCTCTGTTCCCAGAGAAAATGGAAATAACAGATTGTAATGTTGACAGGAAGAGAGAGTGTGAGATAGGGACATGCTGACATTAGAAAAAAAAGAAGTATTCAGGTGTCAGAAATGATGTGAAGTTCTAGGGAATTTCCATGCTGGAAGTTACCAGAGTAAGATGCCACAAGTGTTACATAAAATGAGTGAACAATGAAATAGGAGAAGTAAAATTGTTGTCTACCTTTAAACCTGAAACTGTATTTATACAATGTATTCAGTTCAGAAGGTTGCTTTGGTTAAAGAACTGTTCTTCCATTGCCCTTTTGCAAAAGATCACAAATATTATTATTATTATTATTATTATTATTATTATTATTATTATTATTATTATTATTATTACTCTTTTTATTAAATAATAATAATAATAATAATAATAATAATAATAATAATAATAATAATAATAATAATAATAATAATTCTAGCATCACCCCAAATCATACATCATAAATAATGTATTCCTAATTCACATATAATCATAGTTTTAAAATTACCATATTTTTCAGAGTATAAGATGCACCCGAGTATAAGACACACCTTAGTTTTTTTGGAGGGGGGAAATAGGGGAAGGAATCTGCTTACCAGTTATTCATCTGGCTAGCTTCCTTAGTCTGGTCAGCTTAAGCACATTATTTTATCCCCTAGTTAGGTCTTGAAAAAAACCTTATTTGGAGAGAGTAGCAATGAAAGAGCTTGCAAGCGGGTAAAAGCTGGGAACATTGTTAGTCCCTGGTTACGGCTAGAAAGAAACTTATTTGGAGCAAGTTAGAACAATGAAAAAACCCTGGAAAGACTTAGGGCTTGAAAAACATTTTTTGAAGAGGGAAACAATGAAAGAACCTGAAAGGGAAGATTGGGAAGATTGTTAGCAGCTAGTTATGGCTGGGGGGGGGAGTTACATTCAGAGTATAAGATGCACTCAAATTATCAGCCTCTTTTAGGGAGGGAAAAAGTGTCTTATACTCCAAACAATATGGTAGTCAAAAATCTATGTTTTTCTAGTTCAATAACACATGACTGATTTGTGTTTACCTAGGACTTATTATCCCTTTTAACTGGATTAATTTCTATTATTCTAGTGCCTGGTAGCATGGAATCAGAAGGAAGAAGCTTCAGGCAGGAAATAATCCAAAGAGTAAATATTTAATGTCATAATACTATCATTAGTGTTAGCAATGGATTTGTAGAAATTAAATGAAAGAATGTGGAGGCGTCAACAATTTTCAAAACTCAGTGAGCATTTGAACAGCTAAAAGAATGCAATGACAGAAATGCTGTATGAAGCAATCAGTATCTTAGGTAAGGACAATATGCTTGAAAATGTGAACGTGTTCTTTAAAACCATACATTTCACTCTATAATATGGAGAACCATAAATTCTTGACATTCGGATCTATTATTCTAATTTATGGAATCTAAAAGCAGTCAGGAGAACTAACACGACAGGAAAATAGCGCCGGCGGACTTACCCTCTGGCGCCTTTTGCAGGCAGGGTCTGGGAAGACGCTGGACACACGGCGTAGCCGCCATGCTTTTCGGCCGGAGTCTCGCAAGATTGCGTGAGATTTCGGCCGAGGATCGGGCCAGAATGGCCCGATCGTGACGCTGTCCGGGCGGGGCCTGCAAGCCCTATAAAAGGGCATGCAGGCCCCGGCTCAGCCTTTTCGCCCGGACAGCTGGTGAAAGCAGACACCTGCCCGCCCTCCCTATTTTCAGTGTGCTTTTGTGGGTCGCCCTAGGGGGCCGAATAGGAATTTTTTGCGGCCTGGCCTGTTAGCCAAGCCGTTTTTTCGCCTATTCCACACTGTGGAGAAGGATAAGTGGTTAGGGGGTGCTTGCTGTTTAGTCTAATTGGCTTACCTTTGGTCATTTGGGTAGGCAGGTTAGGGGCGGAAAATTGGGTGGTGGTTTAGCAACTGCGTGTTCTCTATTGGGCATCTTTGGGGATGGTTGACAGGTTCTCTCCAAGCTTGTGGTGGAAGCGACCTGAGCAGTTGGGGGGAACCTGTCTTTGGGTCCCGCACCTTTAAGTCCCCTGTTAGGGGTTAGCCGGTGGGACCTCCCACATGCAAGTGCATGGCAGGGTCTCAGGTGAGGGAGGGGTCCCTCACCTGGACTAGCATAGAACTACGCCCATAAGTTGCCCAGGAAGTTTATCTGACGTCATTTTCGCCCCGGAAGCAATTGTTTGACCCTGCAGGTCCATTGTTTGGGTCATAGTTAGTTATGTTAATTATGCAAATTTATTTTAATAAAATGACCCAGTTTTAAATCCAGCTCTTGTGTCCGTGTCGTTACTCCGTCTCTCCTGCAAAAAATTAACAGGATCAGTTTCACCTTTATCAAGGAAGAAAAACTCTGGATAATTTTAATTAATTTTCTTTTTGTCTTCTACTCCTGGCAAGGAAAAAAGAAAAGAAAAAGGTGGGACCATTTCATTAAAGTCATATTATAAACAGATCATTACCCTTAGCTAGGAAAAAAAAGGAGAGAATTACATTATTCTGTTTTCTGATCTTTTTGAACTGTTCTTTTTTGTTTGTTTGTTTAGTTTCACACTCGGCTGGCAATGAGATTCAGAATGAATATATTATTTCTGTTATCTAAACTTTCTTTTTAGATGTCTGAACAATACTTGGAGTCTTGTTTCAATATTGTTTTTAATACTTTATTATAGGGTACTATTATTATGAATTTAGTTGGTGTTGAAAAGTAACAGGCAGTTCAATTGAAGTGAGTTACATTAAACTGGGCCATAAGTGAAGGCTGAAAGCAAACTTGTGATATACAGAGTCACCTTTAATTTGCACCCTGTGAAATTAAGGCAAAGCATATTATTGTGCAGTTTATGCTTCAGGCTTGGTACTTTGGGAACTAAATATGTCTGCAAGGTAGAATGTGCCATTTATAATTCATATTGAGATCTACAAGATATTTCAAACATTCATTTTAAGTTTGTTTCTGAGCATTCTGTGAAGCCACATTCAATGGAGTTCTCCTATAGAACGACATTTTTAGTGAGTTTCATTTATTCCAAGCTGCAATAGCAAATCTGTCTCTACCCAGAGCCTACTACTAGGATAACTGTTCATTATCTGGATGAGAAGCAACTTGCTTAATTTTTAGAAACAGAAACATAGAAATATAGAAAACTGACGGCAGAAAAAGACCTCGTGGTCCATCTAGTCTGCCCTTATATTATTTCCTGTATTTTATCTTAGGATGGATATATGTTTATCCCAGGCATGTTTAAATTCAGTTGCTGTGGATTTACCAACCACGTCTGCTGGAAGTTTGTTCCAAGCATCTACTACTCTTTTAGTAAAATAATATTTTTTTTCATGTTGCTTTTGATTTTTCCCCCAACTAACTTCAGATTGTGTCCCCTTGTTCTTGTGTTCCTATTAAAAACACTTCCCTCCTGAACCTTATTTAACCCTTTGACATATTTAAATGTTTCGAACATGTCCCCCCTTTTCCGTCTGTCCTCCAGATTGAGTTCCTGATATGTTTTATGCTTAAGACCTTCCACCATTCTTGTAGCCTGCCTTTGGACCCGTTCAATTTTGTCAATATCTTTTTGTAGTTGAGGTCTCCAGAACTGAATACAGTATTCCAAATGTGGTCTCACCAGCGCTCCATATAGCGGGATCACAATCTCCCTCTTCCTTTTTAAAGTTTATTTCCCCTCAATTGGACAAGAGAACTGAAAAGAATGGTAAAAAGTATGTGTTGTTTTCAGGCTAACACAGTATCATTAAAAAGGGTTTTCCCATGCTGCTTCTGTCCTTAATAAATCAGGAAGACAGTACTGGGGGGGGGGGTTCTAAAGAAAAGGCAACACTCTTGACTTAATTTTAGATTCCCAAAGGATAGTAGATGAGCATGGGTTAAATCAAGCATGGTAAGAAAATACGTGCATGCAAAAGCACTGCAGAAAGGTGGAGGAAATTAAGGCAAAGCATATAATTGTGCAATTTATGCTTTAGGGCAGAGGTGGATTCCTCCCGTTTCAGACTGGTTCACTCAAAATGGTAGTGACTTGCTGGTGATGTCACGATGATATAACAGAACCGGTTCAGAAAATATCAGTCCATGGGCACTACCATATTTTTAAAAAACATTTTTCAGGATGTTAAAAAAAATGGGAGGGGGGATTTTTTCTCTCTTTTTTTCCCTTTTGACATATGCATGGAAGCCTAGTTTCCAGCACTGTGCATGCAGTTGCGATCTTGTTTTTAGATTTATTTTAATAATTTACTTACTTACTTACTTACTTACTTACTTACTTACTTACTTACTTACTTACTTACTTACTTACTTATTTATTTGATTTGTATGCCACCCATCTCCGTAGACTTGGGGCAGCTCACAACAACAATAGAAAACAGTTCATAACAAATCTAATAATTTTAACAATTAAAAAAGAAAACATTAAAATCCCTGTTATTAAAACATACACACAGACATACGATACTTAAATTATATAGGCCCAGGGGAGATGATTCAATTCTCCCATGCCTGACAGCAAAGGTGGGTTTTAAGGAGTTTACGAAAGGCAAGGAGGGTGGGGGCAGTTCTAATCTCCAGGGGGAGCTGGTTCCAGAGGGTCGGGGCCGCCACAGAGAAGGCTCTTCCCCTGGGGCTTGCCAAATAACATTGTTTAGTCGATGGGACCCGGAGAAGGCCAACTCTGTGGGACCTAATTGGTTGCTGGGATTCGTGCGGAAGAAGGCGGTCCCAGAGATATTCTGGTCTGATGCCATGTAGGGCTTTAAAGGTCATAACCAACACTTTGAATTGTGACTGGAAACTGATCGGCAGCCAATGCAGGCCACAGAGTGTTGCAGAGACATGGGCAAATCTAGGAAGTCCCATGATGGTTTTCGCGGCCGCGTTCTGCACGATCTGAAGTTTCCGAACACATGATGAGGAAGAAGAGGAGAAGCCTATTCTCAATGCACAGGCAGGCAGAACTGCCAAAAGTTAGGAATGGTTACTCAGGAGGAGGTCTCTTCAGAAGTAACACTTGAGGCTAATTGTCACTCCCCTAACCTATTTAAGGGATGATGACAAAGGCAGCAATTCTCAGGAAACAACATTCATTCATATTCCTTTGTGTCTTGATTCTGATCAGCTCTTGTTCTCTCTCTTGGCCTTTTTCCTGCAAATTACTTCTGGGCATTTTGCCAACCACTGTAAGCTTTCTGATATCTACAAAACTGTTTACTAGAATTATTATTTTGTGGATTCATTCTGCCTGTTAATGAAGTTGAATAACAGCCAGTGTTCACAAAGGACTGTTTTAACCCTGCTGTTATGTTTCGAGTCTGTGAGACTCAAAATAGAAGTTTGAGACCCTGTAAAAAAAAATGTTTTGGGTTGTATAAGACCTGGACCAAAAATATTTTTTAAGGTACTTAAATTTGGTCTTTTTGAAAACATTTTTCATTGGGAAACTAGTTTGAACATTTCTGAACATAATGATATGAAAATTGAACTGAAAAAATTGATGCTTATATTTTTATTTTGATCAAAACCCACCCACCCCCATTTTTTGAGCATTTCATTTCAGTTTATATTTTTTTTAGGCTACAAATCTCTAAGGAATTTCCCCAAAAAAGTTTTGATATACTAAATTGAACATTCCTGATCATAAGAAAAATAGAAATGAACTGAAAAAAATGATGCTTATTTGTTTATTTTGCTCAAAAAAGGGCCACCCCTCCAGCCTTGCTGTGTGCCATTATTTTCACTTTTTATATAAATTTGGCTAGAAATATTGGGAATATCCTTTTGAAAAGCAAGCATATGATAGCCAGACAACTAATTTTATGGAAGAAATCCATTTTACTAAAAACAAGCATGTAATTTTGAAATTAATAGCATAATTTTTATATAAATTGAAATAATTGAACACCGTGGGGGGACTTTTATGTGCAAAATAAACAAATAGGCATCAATGTTTTCAGTTCAATTTTCATTTCATTATGTTCAGACATGTTCAAACTGGTAATTCAATGCCAAAGGTATTGAAAATATTTGGAATTAGGGGCCTAGAAAAATTTATAAAGTGACATGCTTGAAAAAATGGGGGGGCACAGCCCTTTTCTGAGCAAAATAAACAAATAAGCATCATTTTTTTTCAGTTCAATTTTCATATCGTTATGTTCAGAAATGTTCAAACTAGTAATTCCACACCAAATTTAGTAAAATTGTAAGTTGTTTGCAGGCAAAACTATCTATAAATTGAAAAGAAAGTCACAAAAAAGGGGGACAGGCTTTTATGAGCAAAATAAACCAATAAACATTTTTTTTTCAATTTTCCTTTCATTGTGTGCTGAAATATTCAACTTAATTTCCAAGGGAAAGAAGTTTTCAAATTGACCAAATATAAGCAATTAAAATAAAGAATTTTCAGTTTGAGTCACACAATGTATAGTGGTTTTGAACAGGGCAGCAGGGTTTAACTGGATCTGTGTGTAACGATAAATAAGAAAGCTTATTAGTAGTACTTAATTCGTAGAACTAAGGTTTGTACAGACTTTGTATGTGCTGCGTTCTTTGTGGTCCATAGCTGGGGCAGAACAGTACTGTATATGTTATTTGTTAGTGAAATAAACTCGGAAAGTGGTAACTTCGTTTTCATGTTAGATACTAAAGCCCAAATCTGTTAGAGACCTTCGGGAATTCCAGAGATGTAATCCTATATTATTTTTCACTTCCTGCCTCTTCCTTCTCTGTGTAAGTGTAATCCTCTTGAGTCAGGCTTGCTTCCATGCTTTGGAATTGAAGACAAAATGTGCTTTGTAGAGCACAAGGAAATGTATTCATTCCAAGTTCTGGGCAGCCTTTGTAGCCCTGAAAAAAGTATAAGATCCAAAAATCGAATCCTTACTGCCTTACATATAGCATATGTAAAAAGATGTAGGGCAGGGATGTCAAAGCCTCAGTCCTTGGGCCAGCTGCATCATGCACTGGCCACCACCGTTCCCCATAAACTGCGCGCGTGAGCATGCACACGCCCCAAAATACCCCCCGCTCACCCTTTTCCACGGGCGCGCACTCATCATCCCCCTGAGAGAAGATAGGAAGGAAGAGAGAGTGAGAGAGAGCAAGAAAGAAAGAGTGAGAGAGGAGAGAGGAAGGAAGAGAGTGAGAGAGAGGAAGAAAGCAAGAGAGAGAGAGGAGTGGAAGGAAGAGAGAGGGAGAGAGAAATGATAGAAAAGGGGGAAAAAAGAGAAATGAGAAAATGATTGAGGCAGAGAATGATAGGAAAGAGAGAGAAACAGAGAGAGAAGTGAGTCTTGATTTAAAGCATATGGTGAAAGCACTTAAATAATAACAGAGGAAAAAAACCCCAGCCCTCACCTGTTTTTATTAATAGTTATGTTTTTGGATTTGCTGGTTGTTTTAGTTTTAATAGTAATAGAGTTTTGTTTTGTTTTATTATTAATTTCTTTTAATAAAAAAGAAGGGATTTATTCATTCATTCATTCATTCATTCATTTATTTATTTATTTATTTATTTATACTTCTATGCCGCCCAGTCCCAAGGGGACTGCCGCTCAGACACTATACTTTTCCACCCACCCCGAAAAAAAATTAGAGGGAACATTGCTGGCCACACCCAATTTAGCAAAGTCATGATATGTCACATGACCACAATGTGACAACCCGAGTTTGACACCCCTGTTGCAGGGCTTTAAATGTGCCATTGTGACCTCTATCTTGATTTTTTTTTTACTTCCTTGTGAATGCTTCTGATGCTCCTAAATACTTTTTTGGGTTGGAGCCAAAAGTAATGAACAGATTATAGGGGTGGAAAATCATATAATTATAGAAAATCATATAATTTTCTTAGCAAGCTAGAAGGGAATTATTGTTGCCTTCTTCCATAGACAAATCATTATGTACAATGATTTATCGAAAGTTGCTTTGCACACCCAATTTTACAAATGCAAATTGCTTATTTAATACCTCTCATTATATTTCATAATATCTAATAGGATCATTAGTTTCATCTCCAGTTTTCTTTTGTTCATGGCATTCATCAAATTGCTGGTAAAGCCTCACACTTGTAAGGCCTTCGTACTTTTTTATATGCTGTCTCACTGGTGAAATCTGCAATGCAGTTTGAGAGCAGTTTCTGCACAGATGTTAAGAAAATGAGCCATGACCTAGAAATTCCCTGATGTAAATATCCCATTCAAAATTCATGGGATGGTCTACAGCAAAGAATACTTCATTATCAACTCTTTCCTTCTCTGTAACAAAAGATCTATGATCCGTAATAAAGAGTTATTCAATATGAAATAGAACTAAATTAGATTCAATTAATTGTGTTACACATTTCCACTTAAATCTATAGGAAAGGTACTCATCATTTAGAAAAGCCACTTTTCCAATAAAATCTATAGAAAAGGTACTTATGATTTAGCAAAGAATTTCATTTGGAATTGTGTGCACGTAGTTTGGCCAGGAATCATTCCAATGTGTATGAAATACTTAAAAATAAATAAAAAACATAAATTCCAGTTTTCCAACATTAGCTTTCAAAGAAAAAATGTACTTCTTGAAATCCTAAAGTCTGTTTTCACTAAAACTTGTTACCTTTCCTAGATATGGGAACCAAATTATAATAGACTGGTGAAGATGTTCAATTAGGAGAAGGGAACCATGCCTGCTGTTGGAAGATTTTAAGCCAATCACTCTTTCCCAGTGAAACCTACTTCTCAAATTTGTAATGGTGGGGAAAAATAGAAGGGAATGATAAATATGCTTCCTTTGAGCAATTATGCCTAACAGAAATGCTTTTTTTTATTAATTTCAAATTTTCTCGGTTCCTTTAATCAAATTTGTATTTTGTTCCAAAATTTCTTTTTTTTGTGAAAAGAAGTTTTATTAGTTTTTATCACAATTATACCAACTGAAATAATAGGAAACTTTGCAAACATTATTTCTCATTTTACAAACCATAACAATTACACTAATCTCTTTCCTTCCCCCTCGCCCAACCCCCCCAACCTCCCCCCCCTCCTCGAACTTCCCAGAGTGAAATCATATTATCAATTCCCTTAAAATCAAAATCATACGTACTTAAATTCTATATTATCTATTATCCTCCTTATCTCTACTATCTTCACACCCAAATCCATTTGGGCTCTTTTTACTAATGAAAATCCTAAACTATTCATATGTTATTTGAAATTTTTTAGAGTGATATTTCATTTGAATATAATCAATCCATTTTTTCCAGTCCAATATGTATTTTTCATTCGAGTGATCCTTCATGTAGGCCGATATCTTCGCCATCTCTGCTAGATTCATGACCTTTATTGTCCATTCTTGAATTGTGGGTAACACTTCCTTCTTCCAATATTGGGCAATCAAGAGTCTCGCTGCTGTTATTAGATTCAGTATCAGTTTAGTCTCTATACTTGTACAGTCTGTGGTAATACCTAATAAGAACAACTGTGGTATAAACTTCAATTTTTTCTTAAGAACATTTTGCATAATCCACCATATTTTTATCCAAAATGCTTTTACGTTTACACATGTCCACCACACATGAAAATAAGTAGCGTCCATACAATCACACCGCCAGCATTTGGGCTGTATATCAGGATACATACTAGCCAACTTCTTAGGATCCAAGTGCCATCTATAAAACATTTTATAAAAGTTTTCTCTCAAATTTTGAGCTTGTGTGAATTTAACATTTCTTACCCAAATTACTTCCCATGTATCTAATGTAATAGTTTCCTCAAAATTCTGTGACCATTTTATCATACAATCCTTAATTAATTCTATTTCAGAGTCTTTTTCTATAAGTATATTATATATTCTTTTTATGTGCATTGGACCTTGGTCCTTAATTTGTTTTATTAATTGTCCTTCCTGTTGTTCCATACCCAGTCTTTGATCCTTTTGCCATCTATCCTTCAACTGAGCATATTGAAACCATGTTTGCACTAATCCTTCTTCTTTTAAATCATTCAAAGATTTTAATTGTAATACTCCATCAGTTGATTTCAATAATTCCTTATATGTTACAACATCTTGCCTTTGTTCTATACTAGTATTCTCTATTGCGTGTCTGGACACCACCCATATAGGTACTTTATAATCCATTATCCCTTGATATTTTCTCCAGACACGCAACAGAGCATTCCTTAATACATGGCTCTTGAAGGGCAGCGCCGGACTTACCCGGCTGGCAGGCTTTGCTGGAGGGACCGGGAGACACGGTCCCTCATGGCGGCCGCCATCTTGGATCCCGGGCGAAGTCTCGCGATGCGAGACTTCGCTCGGGAGATCAGGGCCTGATTGGCCAGGCTCCTGATTGGTCCGGGCGGGGCCTGCTTGCCCTATATAAGGGCGAGCAGGCCCGGGGCTCTCCCTTCGCCCGGACTGCAGATCTGAGCAGACACATGGTTGTCTGCTCGGGGAGTCCTTTCGGCAGCCGCGTGGGCGGCCGCCGCTTTTGGAAGCCTCGTCGGAGGCTTGAAGAGGCTGCAGCTCGTGTGAGCAGCTGGAGCAGCCCTTCCGAGGCCTGCGGTCTCTCCTCAGGCTCGGAAAGGCGGCCGCGTGTTGCGGCCGCCATCTTGAGAGCCTCATCGGAGGCTCGTGGAGCGGTTGGGGCTTCGGGTCCAGCGGTGAGGCTGGGCCTGTGCCGTCTTCGGCTGTTGGCCCCTCTATTGGAGCTTGGGAACGGTGGGGGTCGGGCGGAGGGCTCGCGTGTGCGTCCCTCCCCCCCCATTCGGGGCCCCGGTTGGAGGGCAGTTAGGCCCTTGGCGGCAGCTTCCTGCTGCTGCGCTGCCCGTGTGGGCTGCGGCCATTTGCTGCCCTCTTTTGGGGCCTGGGCGGCCCCGGTTTCATTTCTGTTCAAAAATAGAACTGGTGTAAAACAAAACATACACAATGATATTGATAATTGTGGTTACTATTATTTAATATATTTATATAGACACACAGAGGGCAGGAAAAGACCTATTGGTCCCTCTAGTCTGCCCTTATAATATTGACTGTATTTTATCTCAGGATGGATATATGTTTATCCAAACATGTTAAATTCTGTTTCTGGGGATTAGTATCAAGTCTGCTGGAAGTTTGTTCCAAGGATCTACTACTCTTTCAGTAAAGTCGTAGTCAAACTTCAGTACCACCGTTCTAGTCAAACATTAATTATTTAAATGTTTGGTAGCCTAGGAAGGTGATGAGGCCCTTGGCCAGGGTAGCTAGGAAGGCCCCCCCCCCCGGTGGGTCCTGCCCTGCCGACGCAGGCTGTAGTGCCTCCGCCCCCTTTTGCCCGCCCCTAAAAGGGGACGGTTGCGAGGGGAGGGGGTCCAGGGTACAAACCCCACCTACTGGGGGAAAATGGGCCCTGCCCAGGTATGTAAGCACGCTCGAGGGTTGGTTGGGGGACTACCACCCTCGCTCGAGAGCGGCTGCTCTCTTGCTAGGTTTCTTTCAGGGATTCAGGATCCCTTGCATGGGAGGGGTCCCCTTTAGGGGTGGTCCCCTGAAAGGCGAGTGGTGAATTTAGGTTGATTCACCACTTGTTTTTTGCTAAGGGGGAGTCAGTGAATGATTTCATTCCTGACGAACTTGGTTCGGTGCGGTACGCATCCTTTGATGCGACCGTGACCATGGTTAGGAAGTGTGGGGTTGGAGCCCTTAGGGGAAAATGCGACATTGAGTCGGCATTCCGGCTCCTCCCCATACACCCAGACGGATTCGGGCTTCTGGGCTTCCATTGTGAAGGTGGGTTTTTTGTGGACAGGGCACTGCCAATTGGCTGCTCTGTCTCATGCTCTCTTTGGGAGTTTTAGCACCACCTTGGAGTGGTCGCTCAGGAGGCACAGCGGTCTGGGATCGGTCGTTCACTACCTTGATGGATTCTTGTTGGCGGGGCCTGCGCGTTTAGAGCAATGCTTTGCTCTAATGCTGGACTTCGGAGCCCTTTGCGCTCTGTTGGGGGGGCCTTTAGCCTCTGAGGGGACCGTGGGCCCCACCACCAAGATTACCTTCCTCGGTACTGAATTGGACTCGGAGGTGCAATCTTCCAGATTGCCCCTAGAGAAGTTGTTTAAGAGCAGAAGAAAGTTGGTGAGGTGCTGGGCTGCCGGAAGGTTACCCTACGGCAGCTTCAGGAATTGGCAGGCATTCTTAATTTTGCCTGTCGGGTGGCTGTTCCGGGTAGGGTTCTTTCCAGGAAGTTGTACGACGCGATGAAGGGGCTCCGTTTGCCCCATCATCATACCCGCCTTTGCGCTGGGGTCAGGGCTGACCTCGGCGTGTGGTGGGCTTTCTGGGTCAGGTTTAATAGGCATGGCCTCCGGAATGGAGTGCCTCTTCGTTGGTTCAGGACCTTACGTTTTTAGAGCTCTTCCCCTTAGTAGTGGCCTTAGGGCTTTGGGGGGAGCAGTTTAGGGACAAGACCGTGCACTTTTGGTGACAACCTAGCGGTTGTCCATGTGGTGAATGCCCTGTCCTCTACGAGCGACAGGGTCCTGCGGCTTGTCCGCCATTGTGTGCACAGGTCCTTGTCCCTAAACGCGTTTGTTTTTGGCTAGGCATGTCCCCGGGGTGGATAACGGGGTCGTTGATGCCTTGTCCCGTGGTCAGTGTCCAGGTTTCGGACCCTGGCCCGTGGGCCCGGGAGTCGTCAGATGCGTTCCCCGGCCACCTTTGTAGTCTGGGGGGGGGGGCTCCCGGGCGTAGGAGAGTAAGGGTCTGCTGGGCTATGGCCCTCTCCGTGGTGCCTGGCACTCTGGGGGATTCCCAGCAGACGGGTGCAGAGTTCGGGGAGTTCAGGCAGGATACGGGTTAACCCTATAGCTGGCCTGCCCCAGTTGTGTACCTGGCCATATTTGTGTCCAGTTTGGGCACTGTGGCCTTTCAGTTAGGACTTTGAGGTCCAGGTGGCCGGCCTCGCCTTTTGTCTAAGGCGGGGCTGGTTTGTGGATTTATGGTGAGTTCCGCATAGTAAGATGCGGGACGGCTGGCCAGGGCCTTATCGCTGGTTGCTAGGTCCTTTTTGGCCTTCCATCTCATTGCCTTAGTCGGGTGGGTTTTGGAGTACAGGATTTGGCAGGCCAAGCGTGGATCCCGCCGCTTGTGGGAACGCTCGTTCCGCAGTGGCGCCGCCTCTAGTGCGGTGACGGCGTTCTCGATACTGAGGATTCGGGGATGCCAACCGCTGGCGGTCGACGGCCTGTTTTAGGCTACGAACGGCCAGTTGAGGGTCCGGGGTGAGGTCTTAGGTCAGGGCTCCCTTTTTGGTCCCCTTCTATTCAACCCCGCCGGGACGGACCGACGGTGTTGCTTTGGGTCATGAGCGCTCCGAGACCACTCAGCAACACGGTACCATTGGGGGTGGGGACCCTGCCGTCGTGGCGGCTGGGTCCTTATTGTTTGGCGGGGGAGACGGGGCGTGCGGTGGGGACGGGCGTTTCTACCGCTATGCTGGGTGGGCGGCATCCCATTGCTGCGCCCAGTTGGTCCTGGGAGGGCGGCATCACATTGCTGCGCCCAGGTGGTGCTGGGAGGGCGGCATCACATTGCTGCGCCCAGTTTGTCCTGGGAGGGCGGCATCCCATTGCTGCGCCCAGTTTGTCCTGGGAGGGCGGCATCCCATTGCTGCGCCCAGTTGGTCCTGGGAGGGCGGCATCCCATTGCTGCGCCCAGTTGGTCCTGGGAGGGCGGCATCCCATTGCTGCGCCCAGTTGGTCCTGGGGGGCGGCATCCCATTGCTGCGCCCAGGTGGTGCTGGGAGGGCGGCATCCCATTGCTGCGCCCAGTTGGTCCTGGGGGGGCGGCATCCCATTGCTGCGCCCAGTTGGTCCTGGGAGGGCGGCATCCCATTGCTGCGCCCAGGTGGTGCTGGGAGGGCGGCATCCCATTGCTGCGCCCAGTTGGTCCTGGGAGGGCGGCATCCCATTGCTGCGCCCAGTTGGTCCTGGGGGGCGGCATCCCATTGCTGCGCCCAGTTGGTCCTGGGAGGGCGGCATCCCATTGCTGCGCCCAGGTAGTGCTGGGAGGGCGGCATCCCATTGCTGCGCCCAGTTGGTCCTGGGAGGGCGGCATCCCATTGCTGCGCCCAGTTGGTCCTGGGGGGCGGCATCCCATTGCTGCGCCCAGTTGGTCCTGGGAGGGCGGCATCCCATTGCTGCGCCCAGGTGGCGCCAGGGGCGGCATTCCATTGCTGCGCCTTGGATGTGTGCTGGGAGGGCGGCATCCCATTGCTGCGCCCAGTTGGTCCTGGGAGGGCGGCATCCCATTGCTGCGCCCAGGTGGTGCTGGGAGGGCGGCATCCCATTGCTGCGCCCAGTTGGTCCTGGGGGGCGGCATCCCATTGCTGCGCCCAGTTGGTCCTGGGAGGGCGGCATCCCATTGCTGCGCCCAGTTGGTCCTGGGAGGGCGGCATCCCATTGCGCCCACGTGGTGCCAGGGGCGGCATTCCATTGCTGCGCCTGGATGTGTGCTGGGAGGGCGGCATCCCATTGCTGCGCCCAGGTGGTGCTGGGAGGGCGGCATCCTGTTGCTGCGCCCAGGTCGCTGGTCTTGCTATTGGAGCAAGGACCGGTACGGCTTGGGGGTCGGTTGGGGACCCACCAGGCTTGCGGAAGCCTGCGGTGGCTTCACGCTGTGTGGCTCGCCACGTATGTGGTGCGGTCTTCGATCCCCTGGGGATCTTTGTTGGTCGTGGGTTTGGGTGGGCAGCGTCCTGTGGCCGCACCCAGGTGGCTGGTATTGCACTTAGGTGGCAATGACCTGTGCACACTGGGAGGCCTGGCGCTGATCATCCAGGCACGCGAAGACCTGCGAGGGCTTCGTGAGGTATGGCCCACCACGCAAGTGGTGTGGTCAGAAAGTTTACCTAGGCTTGGGTGGAGGGACGCCTCTTCCCTTAGGGCCATTCACCGGGCTAGGCGACGGGTGAATAGGGCTATGGGTAAAACAGTTAGGGAATTAGGTGGAGTGGTAGTGCCCCTTCCCCTTATCACAATAGACCGGCCATGGCTTTACCGGGCCGATGGCGTTCACCTGTCTGAGCGGGGGAACGCCATTTTCTTACAGGACCTGCAGCGGTCTCTGCGTGAGCTGGCGCAGCTAGAGGGGGGAGTCGGGGGGCCAAGATAGAGATCTGACCCCCACTCCTGTGGCAGGTTAGGGGCGGAAAACTGGGGTGGTTTAGCAACCGCGCGTTCTCCCTTGGGCATCTTTGGGGATGATTGACAGGTTCTCCGCAAGCTCATGGAGGGAGTTTCTGCCTGAGCAGCTGGGGGGAACCTGTCTTTGGGTCCTGCACCTTTAATTCCCCGATTCGGGTTAGCCGGTGGGACCCCCCTCATGCACAGCATGGCAGAAAAAGGTCGCAGGTGACGGCCTGGCCCTCACCTGGACTTGCATCGAGATACGCCCATGAGTTGCCCAGGAATGTTTGTTGGCATAACGTCATTTCCGCCCCGGAAGTAGTTGTTTGACCCTGCAGGTCCATTTCCGGGTCATAGTTGTTTATGCTAATTTATGCAAAGTATTTGAATAAATTATGCAAATTTATGTTAATAATAAATGACCCAATTTAAATCCAGCTCTGGTGTCCGTGTCGTTACTCCGTCTCTCCAGCAAGGGCAGCGCCGGACTTACCCGGCTGGCAGGCTTTGCTGGAGGGACCGGGAGACACGGTCCCTCATGGCGGCCGCCATCTTGGATCCCGGGCGAAGTCTCGCGATGCGAGACTTCGCTCGGGAGATCAGGGCCTGATTGGCCAGGCTCCTGATTGGTCCGGGCGGGGCCTGCTTGCCCTATATAAGGGCGAGCAGGCCCGGGGCTCTCCCTTCGCCCGGACTGCAGATCTGAGCAGACACCCGCCCGCCCTCCACTATTTTGCAGTGTGCTTAGGGGTCGCCCTTAGGGGGCCGAATGGGAATTTTTTGCAGTTCTGCCTCTTAGCAGAGCTGTTTTTTCGCCCATTCCACACTGAGGTGATGGATGTGCGGTTAGGGGGTGCTTGCATTTATTAGGTTAATTGGCTTACCTTTGGTCATTTGGGTAGGCAGGTTAGGGGCGGAAAACTGGGGTGGTTTAGCAACCGCGCGTTCTCCCTTGGGCATCTTTGGGGATGATTGACAGGTTCTCCGCAAGCTCATGGAGGGAGTTTCTGCCTGAGCAGCTGGGGGGAACCTGTCTTTGGGTCCTGCACCTTTAATTCCCCGATTCGGGTTAGCCGGTGGGACCCCCCTCATGCACAGCATGGCAGAAAAAGGTCGCAGGTGACGGCCTGGCCCTCACCTGGACTTGCATCGAGATACGCCCATGAGTTGCCCAGGAATGTTTGTTGGCATAACGTCATTTCCGCCCCGGAAGTAGTTGTTTGACCCTGCAGGTCCATTTCCGGGTCATAGTTGTTTATGCTAATTTATGCAAAGTATTTGAATAAATTATGCAAATTTATGTTAATAATAAATGACCCAATTTAAATCCAGCTCTGGTGTCCGTGTCGTTACTCCGTCTCTCCAGCAAAGTCTTATCCACCTTTTGATTATAAACCAAATATGCATGCCAGCCATATAACAATTCATACCCTTCTATATTCAGTATCATTTCATTAGTTAAGTTTACCCAGTCACTTATAGCTACCAAAACTGTTGCATCATAATACAATTTCAAATTAGGCAATTTTAGGCCACCTCTTTCTCTCGTATCCTGCATTATTTTCATTTTTATTCTTGGCTTTTTCCCTTGCCATACATATTTATTAATTCCTCTCTGCCATTCCAACAATTTTGACTCATTTTTAAGTATTGGGATCATTTGAAACAAAAACAAAAATTTAGGTAAAACATTCATTTTGATTACCGCTATCCTCCCCAACAGTGATAATTGCCATTTTTTCCATTTATCCATCTCTATCTGTATCTTGGACCATAAAGTTTCATAATTATACTTATATAATTTTCCATTCTCTACTGAAATATAAACCCCCAGGTATTTTACTTTTTTCACAATCTCACACCCAGTTGCCTTTACCAAACCTTCTTTTTGATTCCGTCATATTTATTGCTATCATCTTGGTTTTCCCCACATTAATTTTAAAACCAGATACCTTTCCATACTCCTTGATAATTTCCATTAATACCTTAGTAGATTGTAGAGGCTGTGTTAATGTTACCGCCACATCATCTGCAAATGCACGCACTCTATAATCATGATGTTTAACTTTAACCCCCCTTATATCCTCTACTTTACGTATTTTATTTAACAACATTTCCAAAGTTAATATAAACAATAATGGTGATAATGGGCAACCTTGTCTTGTACCTTTACCAATTTGAAAAGATTCTGTTAAATTCCCATTAATTATTATCCGTGCAGTTTGTTCTTTATATATTGCTTTAATAGACTGAGTAAAATATTCTCCCATTTGCATCTTTTGAAGTATCTTTCCCAAAAATTGCCAATTCAATCTATCGAACGCTTTCTCAGCATCTAAAAACATTAGCACCGCCGGAGTCTGAATATCTCTCCTAAGATACTCCAATATATTCACAATTTGTCTAACATTCTCTCTCATCTGTCTACCTTGTATAAAACCTGTTTGATCTTTATGTATTATCTGTTGCATGATTGGCATCAGTCTGTTAGCTAAAATTTTTGTAAACATTTTATAATCTATATTAAGCAGTGATATAGGTCTATAATTCTTAGGCTGAGTGTGATCTTGATCTTCTTTTGGAATTAGTGAAATAAAGGTTGTTTTCCATGATGGAGGGATCCTATTTCCTTCTTGTATTTTATTAAATAATTCTTTAAGTGGTTCTACTATCTCATCCTGAAGGTTCTTATAATACACTGCTGTCAAACCATCCGTGCCTGAAGCTTTACCTATTTTTAACTGTTTAATTGCCAGTAAAATCTCTTCTTTAGTTATATATAAGTTCAATTTCTCTTTTTGTGCTTCGGGGATTTTAAGAGTACACTCCTTATCTAAATATCTATCTATGTCAGTACCTTGTATTTTATCTTTTGTGTACAGATCTTTATAAAAATCTATAAAAGCCTTTTTAATCAAATCCTGTTGGAATACCTCTTTTCCTTTATATAATACCTTATCTATTGTTCGCATTTTTTGCTTTTTCCTTAACATATATGCCAACCACCTCCCAGGTTTATTTGCATTACAAAAATTATTATGTTTTGCGTATTGCAAATTAGTAGCTACTTGGTCTGAAACCAACATATTAAATTGTGATCTTAATAATGTAATTATTTCTCTTATTTTCTTATCCTCTGGGTTATGTATCAATTCTTGTTCTTTCTTTTTAATTTCTTTTTCCAATTCCTCTTTCTTTTGTTTCTGTTTCCGTCTATAAACATTATTCTGGTTAATTAATACCCCCCTCATGAAGGCTTTACTTGCATCCCAGACCATATCTATCGTTGTTTCCTTTTGCATATTTAAGATAAAAAATTCCTTCATCAGCTTTTTACATTCCGAAACATTCCCATCATATCTAAATAAATTTTCATTTAATCGCCACGTTCTTCTAAATTTCTCTCCCATTTCCAACTCCATCCATACTGGGCTATGGTCTGACAGCGTTCTTGGACAAATCTTTATCTTCTTAACCCTAGAACAAAAATCATTTGTTATTAGTATAAAGTCAATTCTTGAGAATGAGTGATGCCTATCTGAAAAAAAAGTAAAATCTTGTTCTTTATCATTCCTTTCTCTCCATAGATCTCTTAATTCTATATCGTCCATCATATCAAAAAACGATTTAGGGAGCTTAGCCTTATTTTGAATATTCTTAGAAGGGCCCTTCTTGTCTATTTTAACATCAATTACTCCATTCCAATCTCCCATCACTATATATGATTTACGATCCAAGTTTATTAATTTTTTGTGTAATAACTCATAAAATTTTCCTTGCTGTTGGTTAGGTGCGTATATTCCTACTACCATAAAATTCTTTGTCTCTATTGTTAAGTCAATTATTATATATCTGCCCAGATTATCAGCTTCAATCACTTTAGCTTTAAGATCAGGTCTTACATATACAACAATTCCATTCTTTTTTTCCGGAGCCGATGCAATATATGGTGTCCCTAGTTTTGCGTTCTGTAAAAACTTTTGGTCTTCAAATCTTATATGAGTCTCTTGCAAGCATATGATATCATTTTTAAATTGTTTCAGATGATGAAATACTTTTCTTCTTTTTTGCGGTGAATTTAAACCATTAACATTCCATGTCAAAAATTTAATTGCCATCTTTGGCACCCGAAAGCCTCTGGAGCACTGCCTCCAGGTCCACTGGAGTCGTTTTAGATCTGGCTCCTCCCACTGCTTTCGATCCATCCACCACTTGAGCATATGTCATCAAGGTTAGCTTGGTCTCTTGCTCTCTACGCCTTGCTGCTGCACGTGTTTGCCTCTGGTCTTGTAGTTTTAGTTGTTTCTGGGTTTTACCCAGAACTATTATCTCTTCTGATGGTTGTATTGAACCTTCTTGTATAGCCATCGTTCCTTCTTGTGCCTGCTCCTTCGTTGGTGCTATTGCTTGTTCCTGACGAGCCTTTAAAATTTTTTCATAAAAATCTCTTGCTTTCACCACTGTATTAAGATGATATCTTTCTCCCTTGTATGTGACTATTAATCCATATGGGACATCCCATCTATATTGTACTTGTCGCATTTTTAGCTCAGTGACCAGAAAAGAATAGTCCTTCCTTGCTTTTAACATCTTAGGAGGGATTTCTTTTAGTACAACAACTTCTTGCCCTAGAACTTGAAATTTATTTTGAAATGAGTGTTGTATAACTCTATTTCTAGTACCTCTTGTAACAAAATATATGACAACATCTCTTGGTAATTTCCTTTGTCTAGCAATCCATGAATTCACACGGTAAATTTTATCGATATTCCAAGCCCAATCAACATCTTTGTCATCTAGAAATTTCTCCAGGGCGTCTGCAAAAATTTGTCTTAAATCTTCTGCTTCATTTTCCCTCAGACCTCTTATTCTGATAGCCCCTTCCATAGATCTATATTGCATCATCACACATTCAGCATCTGATTTTTCTATCTTCTCTTGTACTTCCTCCATTTTATTTTCCAGCTGTGAATTAACTTGTTCAATTTCTTGTATTTGTAACAGTATCCCTTGAAATGCTAAAACAATATCCTCCCTTATCGCCTCATGTTGATGTTGAATTGTTTCCGTCACACCATCAACTTTTTCCTCCCATTTCTCCTCCATTTTCTGAATTTTTTCATCTAACTCTTCTGATTGTTTTTTAAATCCCATTTGTAATGCCTGATGCAGCTCCTGTATAGTTGTGGCTGGTGGATCTAGGAATGGTGCTTTGGGCTGTTGTTTAGAAGCCATTTTCCAAATCAATTTGTCTATCCTTTCTTCTTAATATTCTATCTTAAATACTTTGTCCCCACTCTTTCTTTCCTTCTCTTTTCCCCCCTTTCCAGAAGACTAATTGTTGAGTTTACGAGGGAAGTCCATTTAAAATAAGCAGGAAAAGTTTTTGAGCCGGCTCAAATTTACAATCACTAACGATCACTCTCGCTCAAACTTTCACTTTTCACTTTCGTTTCTGCCTAGCACAGCGCCATTTTCAGAGCCGCTTCTCTTCCGCTGAGCACAGAAGAGAATTTTAATAGAGTTAAGAAAAAGACGATACTTGCTATTTTCTTTCCTTTTTCCTCGCAATTCACTCTGCCTGCAACGATATATTCTTCCAAAAGCATTAGTTTTTACAATCTTGCAGGGGTGGTCGTGTCGCTTCGGTCTGCTTTGATTCAGCAGAAACACCTCGGGAGCGGAGTTTTCGCCGGACACAATAGGGAGCTTCCCTCTTACCTCCTCGGAAAATTCCCTGGGGGGTTGAAAGGGGCTCTACCCTTGCCCAGCTACTCTCTTCACCCTCTTCTCACAGGGGGCGAAGTTTTCAAGCCGCTAGACAGCTGATTTTCGCTGTTCTAGCGACTACACTATCTCGAGGGTTGGCAGTCCCAGAAGAGGCTGCCAGCAGCGACATGGTTGCCACCGGAAGTCTCCCAAAATTTCTTAATGTATGGGCATGTCCACCATATATGAAAGTAGGTCAAAAGTTGGGGGGAAAAACAGTACTATATAACATTGCATATATTAACAGCAGCCAGAATTACAATAGCACAATATTGGAAACAAAGAGAACTACCAGATGATTATACACTAATAAAGAAAATTATGGATTGTGCAGAAGCATATATGTTGACATTTAAAATAAACAATAAAGAAGACTGGGGGTATTATAAAACTTAGAATACATTTTATGAATGGTTAGAAACAAGAAAAGAACAGAACTAATATATAGTTATGAATTAAATATAAAATAAAAAGGATAAAGTTACTTAACTAATAACATTTTAAAGATAAATTATGAACCATTTGATTTGTACTAATTGAGATATTGTAATATTGATTGATTTAAAGCGATTGAAAACAAAACAAACATGTACATAAATCAAATAACTGGAATTATTATTTTTTCAATATCACCATCTGTAATAGCCGTAAAAATGACTAAGAAGATGTTATGTTTAATGAATGTGAATAATTTAATTGAATATTTTTTTTGTTCCATGTGTGTATGTATAATTGTTCATCTTAAGTGTTTATATGTTCTATTTTTAATATATATATATATATATCAAATTTTTTTAAAAAGATAAATATGCTTCCTTGAGATAACGTAGCACTTCCTTGAGTGAATAAAAATTTGATATATACGTTTTGGTTCAAAATATCATTATCATGAAATCCAGACATAATCCCTGACCAGATTCCTACCAGTACAAATAAAGTGTTGTTTCATGCAACGGACTATTATTGGTTGTTAATTAATGGTTTTCCAATATAATAAGAATTAGATAGTAGGCATCCATACATTCTCTCTCTCTCTCTCTCTCTCTTTGTTTCTTCTTTCTTTCTTTTTCCTTCCTTCATTCCTTCCTTCCTTCTTTCCTTCCTTCCTTCATTCCCTCCCTCTTTTTTGTTTCTTTCTTTTCTTCCTTTCTTTCCTCCCTCCCTCTTTCTTTTTTTCCTTCTTTCCTTCCTTCCTTCCCTCACTCCCTCTTTCTTTTTTTCCTTCTTTCCTTCCTTCCTTCCCTCCCTGCCCCCTCTTTCTTTCTTTCTTTCTTTCTTTCGTTCTTTCTTTCTTTCTTGGGTAGTGTGAAATCAATAGCAAAATCAACTGTTAGGTGATAATAAACTGATTGCTAAACAATTGATATTGGATATATTACCAGGAATTTAAAATCAAAGATGATCTATTTTAAATGAACTTAAAATTAAAGATTATTTAAAACAAGAAAATCAGGAAAATAGGTAATTGCTATACTTCAATAATTAAGACTATAGATAGTAATCTTTCCATGGTACAAGAAGATAGACGAATTCTATAATGTTGCTGATGGAAATCTCATTGAGGAATGAGAACAGTGTTATTAACAATCTTGTGCATATAAGTGTTGCAAATATTTCAGATGACTGAGAGAAAATAAGCAGAGAAATAGTGCAAAATGTAAACACTAATTTACTTGAGAACATTCCAGCTTGTGTAAGCATGTAGATAAAAATAACAATGTTAGTCTTGGGCAGTGGTGAGTTGCTGCTGGTTCAGACCAGTTTGCCCATACCAGTGACAGAAATTTCCCCCCGTTTGCCAAACCAGTAGCAATGCACAGCTGGCCACACCCCTGAACCAGTCTTCCATTTGCTGCTTCCTGATAGTGACTCTGTGCCTGAAAATGCACACTTGCGACACAATGTAAGTAGAACCCATCCCTGGCCTTGGGGGATACACACCTGTATGACCAGCGGTGGGCTACTAGCTGGAAACTTAAATTGGGCTCGCCGCAGCGGCTCATGAGTGCTTGCACGACAGCATGATTTTGCTTCTGTACCTGTGGAGGTAGCAAAATAGTGCACGGAGCTGCAGGTGCGCCCATTTTTCAGCATGCGCGGAAGCAAAAAAACCCTCACTGAAACATGGGTGCATCTGCAGCTCCATGCGCAATTTTGCTACCTCCACAGATGCAGAAGCAAAATCGTGCTGGCCCCACAAGCCGCAGCAGCAAGCCCAATTTAGCATTCCGACTAGTAGCCCACCGCTGTCTATGACACCAAGTATGCTGAAATTAGTTTCTGAATTATGTCCCAGTTCAGTTCTACTGCCCTTTACAAAAAACTAATCTATGGAGATTATTCACAGCATCAGTTTTATTTTCATTTTTTAAACAGGGCTGCTTTTCAGTTGAGCTGCATACAAACCAAAACCTATTAAAAGTTTTATAAACAATAAAGTATAAAAACATTTATAAATGACAACATTAAATCGCCTCAGAAAATAGATGATCTAATACAGGGCCTGTTCCATTTCCACCTATGACATTAAGTAAATCCAATTGCATAAGAATCTCCCATATACTTTACTTTTGCAATCACTGTATAAATAGATGACATACAACCCAAGACCAGGACTTAAACACCACTGTAAATGACTAATGGGTATATCAATAATTACTTTAAAAGATCAATATTCACTCACTCTTCTGTACACTCTTGTGCATTTAAAACATGATTTCTGTAAAGCCATATTTGCTTTTAGGAAAAAAAAAACAGCCCAGTGTAAAATTATATATTAGGTATAAACAATCAATATTTTATCACTGTTACAAAAGATGTGGGTGTCAAGTGTATTGGAAAACAAATTATGTAATACAGAATGCCTTGTCTTTGCAAAAAGAGAGCACACAAATACAGTATATGTGCACTTATTTCAGAGGGTTATGCAGAATTGCAATGTTGGGTTAAATTCTTTGGACTTTTAGTGGATCTTACTTTTGAATGACATAGCAAGTAGAATCACTTAGTTAATCTTGATTGATCCACAGAAAGCTAAGCAGGATCAGCTTTGATTTACAGAATGTCTAAACCCATACTTGGTTTATTTATGCTAATCCAACAACAATTTGGGTAACATCCCTCCAAACAACTTTAGACAATTTGTGATTAGAATTGGTCCTTCCTTGGACCCAACCTAATTACATAATGGGTCATGCTGCTCTTCATATCAGTTCTCAATAATCCCTAGCTCAGGTTCATCTTCTCTCTCTCTCTCTCTTTAATCAATCAATCTATCTATCTATCTATCTATCTATCTATCTATCTATCTATCTATCTATCTATCTATCTATCTACCTACCTACCTACCTACCTACCTACCTACCTACCTACCTACCTACCTACCTACCTACCTACCTACCTACCTATCTATCTATCTATCTATCTATCTATCTATCTATCTATCTCCAGGAATCTCAGGGCAGCTTACATAATAAAATCAATACAAAATACAAAATTTATAAACCCAAGCATAAAACCTAAATTTAAAACCCCAACAATTTTAACCCTGGTATTCCCCTCGGGTCTAAAAGGACCCGAAATGAAGTTTGAGACCCTGTAAAAAAAATTTCCCTGTATATCTGAAACTTGAAATTCCATTTTTCTCATTTGAGGGGTTCTTTCTAAGGGTGGTGGGGGTTTTTTTTGGAGGGGTGTATAGTTTTTGCTGGGGGAAAAAAGTTACCAATGTTACCCTCCAGGTCCTTTTAGACCCGGAGTATAAAAGTGTTGGTTCTAGCTACTGGAATGGTCTTTTTTGAATACTTTTTTTCACTAGTATACTAATTTGAACATTTCTGAACACAATGATATGAAAATTGAAATGAAAAAAAAAATTAATGCTTATTTGTTTGTTTTGCTCAAAAAAGTCCCCCCCCCCGTTTTTGTGAAATTTTGTTCATTTTCATCTAGATTAGGCTGCAAAATCTTACTTTTTTGTCCATCTTTGGCATTGAAATACTAATTTGAACATTTCTGAACACAATGATATGAAAATTGAAATGAAAAAATTGGTGCTTATTTGTTTATTTTGCTCATCAACCCCTCCCCCGTTTTTGTGAAATTTTGTTCATTTTCATCTAGATTAGGCTGCAAAATCTTACTTTTTTGACCATCTTTGGCATTGAAATACTAATTTGAACATTTCTGAACACAATGATATGAAAATTGAAATGAAAAAATTGGTGCTTATTTGTTTATTTTGCTCAGAAAAGGCTGTGTGCACTTTTTTTCAATTTATAGATAGAATAGCCTGCCAAATCAGAATTTTTTGACCATCTTTGGCATTGATGTTCCCCCATGTCTGGCAGTAGCCCACTCCTGATTATCTACTATATAAAGTGTATGTACATACATGCACCCACAGCTCTTCTAAAATTATACACATTCAACCTCATTTACTGTGAGAGGAAAAACATACCCAGAGCTCAGAAGGGGAAAAAAGAAAAAAAAATTGCTACTGGTACTGCATGTCTGACTATACCCGTAGAAGCCCATCACTGTTTAGAACCCACTAGTGATGCATCACATGTGTTCATTCGTGTGTGTTTTGTCTTTATTTCTAAAAGTTTATTTATTTATTTAATATATTGTTGTGGAACACAGATAATATATTATATTATTTTGATACAGTGGTATTTGTAAAGAATATTAATACTACGATGTTTATATAAATTAGATCATAAGGATAAAAAAGAGAGAAATAATATTATTACTAGTAGGATTTAGAATGTGAATATTAATAAGCATGCAATTTTTCTTTCAGCATTGAAAGAACTGCTGCATATTGCATCAAAGTTTTTCTTGTACAAGTTTTCTGTCTTTTTTATCCTTTTATTAGTACTTAAGGTCTCCACTGTTTTGTTATTTAATCTTATTTTTTCAAATTAAAAATAATCAACAAAGCAAGTTTGATGATTAAAATCATTTTAAAAAATAAGAAAGAAGGGCTAAAAATATTATTCAATTTTCCTGGTTTTGTGCTCCCCCCACTTTTTAATCTATGAATGATTACTTTTGTTACTAGTATCCCTGAGCTCTGTGTGTTATAGTCATTAATGGACTATAATAATGCTGAGTCTCCCTCCCCTTCCTTCCTTCCAACTGAGTTTAGCAAATCACCTACCATTTGACAGATTTTCAAATCACAAATTGATTTATATTATCCAAGCATTCCTCTCATTTTTGTCTGGGGAAAAAGCTCTTGGAGAGAGCTGGTGTTGTTTTTCAGTAATCAATTGACATATACTACACATTAGAGTGTCTGAAGCAGCAGAACAAGCAGGGTCCATTGAATGCATCATAAATGAATTAAAAGAAGTAGGAATATTTGGCTTTATGCAACATCACAACAGTTTTTGTTCCTCCGCATTCTTAGTTTTAAGGCGATGTAGATTCAATAAATGACTTTTTAACTTTGGTTGTTAAGTCAAAGGTCTATTTAATTTTAATCTTAGACCAAATTTTCCCTGCAGTTGGGGAATTCTTTACTTCCTGCAGAAAATTTCTGCCTTGCATGTTTTGTGAGTTTTTCTTTCCCAAGAAATGACTAATAGCTATGGAAAAATGCATGGTGCCTACCAGGGACGGCGTGTGTGTGTGTGTTTTTTTATTTATTTATTTTATTTTATTTTGTCAAAAAATTATAGGGTGATAATTTGTACAAATTAAACATTAGATAAGTAATGATAAAAAGTAACAAAAGAAGACAATAGGACCGGGACAGTAGGCACAGTATTGCGCTTATGTACGCCCCTTACAGACTTCTTAGAAAGGGGGAGAGGTCAATTGTAGATAGTCTAAGGTTAAAGGTTTTGGGGTTAGGAGTAGAAACCACAGAATCAGGTAGTGCATTCCAGGCACTGATTACTCTGTTGCTGAAGTTGTATTTTTTGCAGTCAAGTTTGGAGTGGTTGACATTTAGTTTAAATTGAATTCGTGCTCGTGTGTTGTTGCGGTTGAAGGTGCAGTAGTCGTTAACAGGTAGGACATTTTGGTATATGATTTTATGAGCTATAATTAAGTCAGAACGGAGATGATGGAATTGTAAGTTGTCTAAACCAAGAATTTCAAGTCTGGCGGAGTAAAGTATTTTGTTGTGAGAAGAGGAATGAAGGACTCTTGTAAAATATTTCTGGACACTCTCAATTGTGGTGTGTGTGTGTATGTGAGGAAGCTGTTCTGCTATTCATGAAGCTACTTTGGATATTAGGATAAATGGGAAGAGGAATAAATTGAATAGGACAATACACGGTGGGGCCAGGCGCTGCAGTGGATGAGCTGGGTTGGGGACATGATGAACTGGTCGTGGCAATATAGCCAATGGCTCATTTTCTTAGAACCAAGTATTGATGGGCACAGGCAGGGGTAGGCTGCTGCCTGGATGGTGCTGTGGTTCAGCCTGAGTCAGATCAAAGACCAGCTACGTCTCTGCTGGCTCCTTCCCCGGAGAGGCTGAGAGCGGAGAGGAGAGTTCTTGGCAGTCAGACAAGGGAGATTACAGTCAGGAAAGTGATGAGGAAGAAAGGCCTGGGAGCCCTGGGGAGGGGCTCTCTCAAGCAAGTAGCTTGGATTCTCTGGAGTCTCTGGAGTCATTAGATGACGAAGCACAAACTATCATTAGTATGCGACAGAGACGCATGGATCAAAGGAGGAATCAATTGAATAAATATTATCAGCGTTGAATGAGGAACACCCGGGGGTTGGGTGCGGTCCTCATTAGCAGGGAAGGGTTTATAAGGCAGGCAAACTCTTTTCGCAGCGTGGAGTGTTATCAAAGTGGAGTTGCTGTTATCTGCCTTTTCTCTCAGTGTTTTTGTTTTGTTCCTGGCTCGTGGCCCAGCAGTCTTGAAGACCTGTGGGAGGTCGGTGTATGTTAGCAACAACCTCGTCTGGCATTGAGGATCCTGTGTTTATGTATGGACAATTGCCTTCGTGTATCTATTTGGAGTTCCAGTGCTTTCCTGACTTGTAAGGACATTTTCTGTTGGCTTCTTTTCTCTTTACCATTATAAAACTGTATTTGGATTCAACCGGTGTGTCTGGCTTATCTTTTTGGGTTGGTCATAGCTTCTGGAGTGACCCAAACAGAAATAGATGATGATATAGATGATAGATAGATAGATAGATAGATAGATAGATAGATAGATAGATAGATAGATAGATAGATAGATAGATAGATGATAGATGGGTGGATGCAGGGGTGGGCTACTGCCTGGATGGGGTAGCAAAAATGGAGCTCCACCGCAAGCACCCAATTTGCACTGAAAGATGAAAGAAAATGTATGGCATCCTGCCTAAGCCACACCCACAGTGTGGTAGTAAAACGTTTGGTAGCCCTTCACTGGGCACAGGGTTTTAGAAATAATCAAAAGATTATTTCCATTACAGAGCAGCAGTAGAAGCAGGAAGAGCAGGAGCAAGAGGATGAGAATTGTGTGCTGCTAGAAACAAGTCCTTATGTGCAGTTGTCTGAAGTATTCGTTTTTCCTATTCTTTCCACAATAAAAACCTAACCACAAAAAACATAGTGAAAAAGTGTTTCTTTCTTGTATTGAGTTAATGACATAAATTAAGATTTTGTTGTGCAAATTGTGCGTAAATAATCCAGTGAAAACATACTGCATTGAAACACAAGACAAATAATAAAAGTTTTATTCCAAAAATGTCTTAATTTGGAAAGAGGGAATAAGGTAGTCCTTGATTTACAATGGATCTGTACAAATTAAGAAACTATACCACTCAGACATACATAGATACCAATCAGTCACAGTTCGGCCATGACTATATGTAACAGTCACGGTACCCAGGCCTGCTGGCAAAGCCAGGTCTTCATGGCCTTTCAGAAGGCCAGCAGGGTGGGAGCAGTACAGACATCGGGCGGTAGTTGATTCCACAGGGCTGGGGCAACCACAGAGAAGGCCCTCCCTCATGGGCCCTTCAACCTGCATTGCTTAGTCGACGGAACCCGGAGAAGGTCAACCCTGTGTGGTCTAATAGGTCTAATATGGCAGGACATAGTCTGGTCCTAAGCCATGTAGGGCTTAATAGCTTAACAAATGTATCATTTAGTAACATAAATTTTGGGCTCAATTGCGGTCCTAAGTTAAGAACTATCTCTACCTGCTCTTAAATATTCATTGTTTTTAAGAAAAGCGAACAAGGCTATTTCTCTCCCCCCCCCTTTTTTTTTTTTTTGCTGAAGCCATTTGTTCTTTGTGGGACAACTTGGAGGTTATTTAGCTATCATTTGCTTATTCCTATTTATTTCTGCCTTCAGAGAGGTGCATAGAAAATATTTTAACATTAATTGAGGCAAAATATCCTTGAAAATGTATAGCAGATTCTTTGCAGTATTAATGTGCTCTAAGGAATTAACCATCTTGGCTTTTTAATTTTAACAAAAACAATGCATCTCCAGATTTCACTCTATCTGCCCTATATACAGAGGTGGGCTACTGCCCGGATTGGGGTGGTGGTGATGCAGTAGGGTAGCAAAAATGGAGCTCCACCCAATGTTCTGTCCGGCTCTCTGGTAGACTCCTCCCGAAAATTCACAGGTACAAATTTCAGACACACACACGTTTGAAAATTCAAAACAATGTTCTTTATAATGAAAATTCACTTAAACTAAGCCCTCTTTTCGTATAGCAAAGAGTACTCATCTCCAAACAAACTGGCAATTTGTACAAGTCCCTTATCAGTTCTGTGGTACTTAGCTTGCAGCTGTGAGGCAATTCACAGTCCTTCTTCTTTCACAAAGTAAAACACACTTTGCTCTGGTTTAGTTTCAAAGCGGGGAAAAATCAGCACACAAAAGGTGAAAGTGAGCAAAGTAGGCACGAAACACAATGATCAGATAATCCTCCACAATGGCCAAACCCACAGGCTGCTATTTATAGCAGCCTCACTAATTACCACAGCTCCACCCAACCACAGGTGGCCTCATTTTCTTTGATAATAATCTCTCAGTTGTTGCTGCCTATGCATCGCTCTCCACATGCATGGCTGTATCATTAACTCTTGTTCTGAATCCAAGGAGGAGCTCGATAATTGATCTCCTTCTGAGCTGTCTGCCACACTCTCCTCCTCCCTGTCACTCATGTCTTCTTGGTCAGAGGAGCCTTCATCAGAAGATTCCACCAGGGGCAAAACAGGCCTGGAACATGTGGATGTCTCCCCCACATCCACAGTCCTTGGGGCAGGAACTGGGCCAGAGCTAACCACAACACCCAAGAGCACCCAATTTGCACTGAAAGATGTTGAAAGAAAATGCAGGGCGTCCTGCATAAGCCACGCCCACAGTGTGGTAGTAAAAAATTTGGTAGCCCTTCACTGCCTATATAGTAGAGTGTAGATAAAGGTTGCCCCCCCCAAATGAAATCTGAAATAGTTTTTTAAATGTTGCTGTTGGTATCAAATTGTTCTAACTTTGAATCATGAATCCTCAACTGATTATTACACCCAGAACATTTTTCCCTTTCCCTCTTCATGGTAACTATATGTACAATTTCATTAATTACCAAAAGCCTACTTAGTTATTATTATTAGTTTGCATCTTCACAATAAACCTGATAAAGTAATGCCACTTTACACCTAATGTTGCCCACTATAAGCACATACAAACATGTTTATTCAGAATTATAATTTTTTTAATTCTATGGCATAGACTCCCTTATACACATGCTTGGCATTACAACTATAAAAACCTAATAGTTTGTTATTTTGCTTATCATCCTCACTCTTGGGGAGGAAATTACGGTGCATTCTTGTCATTTAATTAATGCCTCCTTATACCATGGAACAAATTGAAGAAGTAGTAAATTTTATAAAGCCTGCTTTTGCATGCATGCCTTGGTTTCACTCCCGTAAATGTAGGGACTGGGTACAGAATAAAAGATTTGAAAGAAATGGGAAAATAAAGCACAGCTTGATGGATGGAATTGCACAAAAAAGCAGGTACTTCTTCAGACAGGAAGACAGTGCAGGGAGTGATGAGGGTGGCAGAGAAGATCATTGGTAGTTCACTTCCTTCTATCCAGGATATAGTATATAAATGATGCTCGAGTAAAGTTATAGAATTGTCTGGGATCCTCTTCACAACATGTTTTCCTTGTTACTTTCTGGGAGGAAGCTTTGTCATATCTAAAGCAGAACATCTAGATGCAGTCACAGTTTAACATCAACTTTGTAAACTCTCAGGTTTTCTGTTTCTGCTATGCATTCAAAATGAACAGTGATTAATATTTGTGTGTGTGTGTGTGTGTATAAATATATATATATAAATGTAAATTTGAATATATATATGTGTGTGTGTGTGTGTAGATTGTTCTGAGTTCGGGTTTTGCCCCGTGTAATATTTTGAGTGTCTATGCGACGTTTCGGTGAAATCACATTCACCATCATCAGGCTGAAGTTCCAAGCTTCGTGTTGTTGTAAAATGGAATGTTTGCAACTGTCATTTCTTCCTAGTATATAGTGTGGGGGTGGAGATTTGGTTTGAATGTAGCAAATAGATTGGGTGATTATGTTTTAGTGATCTGATTGGTTGGTGTAATCATAATTATTAGAAGGATTGACATGGTGATTTTTATGAAGTGTTTTTTGTTTAAGGCTGGTTTTCAAATTTCAAAATTCCAAAATCATAATTATTAGAAGGATTGACATGGTGATTTTTATGAAGTGTTTTTTGTTTAAGGCTGGTTTTCAAATTTCAAAATTCCAAAATCATAATTATTAGAAGGATTGACATGGTGATTTTTATGAAGTGTTTTTTTTTGTTTAAGGCTGGTTTCCAAATTTCTGGTAGGCGGGACGTGTCATCTCTTTTATTTATGCAAAGGGGGCTCCTCTCAATTTCTATGGCTTCCAGAGCAATTCTTCTATATAAATTCTCTGTTTTGTGAAGTAATTTAGTTTTTTCAAAGTCAATTTCGTGCCCTGTTTTTTTAATGTGCTGGACAAGGGAGGAAGTCTTTTCTTCTTTTTTAACTGCATTCACATGTTCTGCAATGCGTTGGCTCACTCTTCGGTTGGTTTGTCCAATGTATGTGGCTGCACATGTTTTGCAAGGGATTTCATAGATTCCTTGGTATTCCAATTGGATTTTATCTTTGGGGCTCCTTAGGATATTAGATATTTTTTGGTTAGTGCAAAATGAAGTTTTGATGTTATGTTTGTGCAGAATTTTACTAATTTTGTCTGTGGTGCCCTTGATGTAAGGGAGGATGGTGGTACCATTGTCCTGTTCTTGATCTTGTTTTTTTGGGGGTGTCTCTTTTTTGATTAAGTTTGTGATTGTTTTCCCTTCGAATCCATTAGAAATTAATACATCTTTGAGTTTGTTCAATTCAGTTTTTAAGTGCTCATGGTCAGCTAAGCGTTTGGTTCTGGTGATGAGAGTTTTGGCCACTGAGGTGATTTGAGCAGGGTGGTGGTGTGAGTGTGCATTTAGATAACGGTTGGTATGGGTTTTCTTTTGGTAGATAGTGTGTCCTAGGCTGCCATTGGGTTTTTTATAGACCAGTACATCTAGAAAGGGAAGTTGATCATTGATTTCTGTTTCCATAGTAAACTGTATTTTGGGGTGTAGGTTGTTAAGATGTGTGAGGAAATTGTCTAGTTTTTCCTTACCATGTGGCCAAATTACAAAGGTATCATCAACATATCTCAGCCAGAGTTTAGGTTTGTATTTGGATTGCTCTAATGCATTATTTTCGAAATATTCCATATAGAGGTTGGCGATGACCGGTGAGAGAGGTGATCCCATGGGGGCTCCCTCTATCTGTTTATATCTTTGTTCATTATAGATGAAGTATGTATTGGTCAGGCAGTGGTTGGTAAGGTCTAGGATATATTTGGGGGGTTTGTGTTTGTCCTGGATAGCTGTCAAGGCTTCTTTAATAGGTATTTGTGTGAAAAGGGACACGACATCAAAACTCACAAGTAGGTCATCGGGTTGTAGGTTTTGTTTTTTAATTATTTGTATAAAGTGGAATGAATTTTGAACATATGAGGTAATAGTTTCTGTATATGGTTGAAGGTATTTGGCTAAAAATTTGGCAAGGTTTTGTAGAGGGGAGGCTATAGAACTGACTATTGGCCTGAGAGGTATTCCTTCCTTGTGTATTTTTGGAAGGCCATAGAGTTTTGGACATATGGAAGATTTTTCTCTGGGGATGATTTTTTGCTAGATTTCTTCGCTGATGGGAGAGGCCTTGATTTTGGATTTGGTGGTTTTTTCTAGGTAGGTGGTAGGATCTGTGCTTAGGAGTTTGTAGGCTGGGTTTTGTAGTAGAGTTGTCATTTTTTCTTTGTAGTCTGCTGTATTCATCGCTATTGTGGAGTTTCCTTTGTCGGCTGGGAGGATGATTATATCATTGTCTTTCTTCAAATTGATAAGTGCATCTCTTTCCTCCTTTTGTATGTTGCTTTTAGGAGGTTTACTAGAGCAGAGAATATTAGTGACTTTAAGTCTGATTTTGTTGGCTGTATCTGGGTTGATTTTATTTAGAGTTGTTTCAATTCCACATATGATGTTTTCAGTTGGGATACGTTTGGGGGTTATTGCAAAATTGAATCCTTTTGAAAGAATATTGGTTTCTGTAGTGGTGAGTATCTTGTCTGATATGTTATGTACTGTTTTGGTCATAAGTTGTTGTGGAGGGCTGGGTTTCTGCTGTATTTCTAGTTTTTGGAGTTTTTTATTATGTGTGTCTGTCTTGTATTGGGTTTCTGTTTCTGCTCTCCAGATTGATATTTGTTTGAATTTATCCCAGAGTATAGGGTGTACTTGGTTGCTGATTTTAAGGGGAAGAGAGAGTAGACTTTTGTTGATTTCATCAAGTATGAATCTTTGCGGCGCAGGCGGAGTAATAGTCGGACACAAGGTGTGGGTATAACGGGGTCACTTTTATTCAACAATTTAATTCTTAACTTATTAACTTATTTAAACCATTAACCCCACATGACCTGCAGGGTGCAAAATCAAATGGGGGCGGAATAACATGCCCAATTCAGACAGCAACCCTGGGGCGAAAACTCCTTGAAACTGGGTGCGGGTCATGTTAAACTACACCTACCCCCTGCACCCTTACTACGCCACACCTGGCGTGTGGGATGGCTCGCTACTGGTCTACGTTAAACTCCAGCCAGCGAGCCACAGGAGCGACTCACTCCCCGGACCCAGGCCGGTCGAGCCCTGTAATCCGAGAAGGAGCTCGCCCCTCACCTCAGTAGAGGTGCCCCAAAAGGAGCTCACCAGTTGCTATTTATTTTATTTTCCGCCCCCTATCGGCCACCCCTCCCCCCCCAGTGACCCTAAGGGGGGGGGCACTAGATGGTGGGGCCACCCCCTAACCACACTCCCACGCACAGAGTGGAGTAGGCGAAAAAACAATCGCAGCTCGTCCAATTCTGCTGCGACTGCAAAAAATTCCTACTCGGCCCCCCGGAGGGCGACCCATCATATGCACCCTGTAACAGAGGGAGGGTGGGTGGGTGCCTCACGATGCTCCGGGCGAGACTGCTGCGCCACAAGGCAGCCCCCTCTTATAGGGCTGCCTCCACTCGCCCGGCCAATCGGTGCCCATGCACCGCACCACGTGGTCACGGCACCCGACGTGGGTGCCGTGACTCCGCCCCCCAACATGGCGGCCTCCATCCCCCGCCGATTGCCGCAAACCCCACCGGCCGGTAAGTCGGCTGTGGGAATTGCGGCGCAGGCGGAGTAATAGTCGGACACAAGGTGTGGGTATAACGGGGTCACTTTTATTCAACAATTTAATTCTTAACTTATTAACTTATTTAAACCATTAACCCCACATGACCTGCAGGGTGCAAAATCAAATGGGGGCGGAATAACATGCCCAATTCAGACAGCAACCCTGGGGCGAAAACTCCTTGAAACTGGGTGCGGGTCATGTTAAACTACACCTACCCCCTGCACCCTTACTACGCCACACCTGGCGTGTGGGATGGCTCGCTACTGGTCTACGTTAAACTCCAGCCAGCGAGCCACAGGAGCGACTCACTCCCCGGACCCAGGCCGGTCGAGCCCTGTAATCCGAGAAGGAGCTCGCCCCTCACCTCAGTAGAGGTGCCCCAAAAGGAGCTCACCAGTTGCTATTTATTTTATTTTCCGCCCCCTATCGGCCACAGCAGGGGGTGAAATTTTAATTTATTCCCCCTGCTCCCCCCCCTGCACATAAATGTGCAGGCACCTCTGCAGGTCGGCTATAAATTTATCGTTCCCACTATCGGTCAAGTGTACACCGTCCTGCCTGTACAAGTCTATGAGGGATGCCCTGATGTCTGGATGGTCTATTACTCCACCCCCAGCCTGAATCACCCACTTCCTAACCGCTCTGTTTACCCTCTTTCTAGCCTTGTCCACTGCGCTAGGGCTTCTAGCCTGCCGCCAACTCCTCCTGGGCAGGATGTTGGACCACCACACACACGTATCTGGCCACCGCTCCCAGATCACCTGCAAACTCTCCCAAATGTGCCACAGCAGCTCTACACCTGTCATCGCTCCCAGATCGTTCCCACCAACGTGCAATACCAAACAGCCCGGCACCCCTCGCACCCTTCCACTGTCGAACAACAGTGGAAGAACTTCCCGCCAACGTAGGCCTCGTCGGCCCAACCACTGAACCACCGCTCGATCGATCTCCAAACTCGTGCCGGGCGTCGTCTCACGGGCCCTCCGCTCGGCCCAGTACACCATGCTGTGGCCACATATCAGGATTCTGCGGCGCCAGTCAAGTCGTCGGGCTAGAGAAAGGGAGGAAGCAGAGCAGCATCAGACTGGCGGCCCGGCGCCTCCCCCCCCGCCCCGCCCCACTCACCTAGGGGCGGATGTACGTCCGGAAGGCCCCAGATCTCCAGCGGCCCACTGTCTTTATATCCAGCCTGCTGAAACCTTCGACTGCTGCCAACGACGCTACACCTATTCTGAATGAGTGAGTCCCGTAACGTCTGGGGTCCAAGCCCAGCCTTGCCAGCGCCTTGGACGTGACAGCCCAGAACTGGTACCTGGTCAGGGGTTCACCGGACACATGACAAAACAAAAAACCCGGCTCTTCACCCCTGTGGGCCCAATACGCCACCAGAGCTGCCACCGGGCACACCCGCCGGTTGTTAGCCCGGGAAAGTTGGACCGTCACACCTCTACCCCTCTGGTCGGTCTTGGACCGTCGAAGCCTCAAGGACACCGAGCTACGACCTAACTTGATATCCCTAGTGGTGAACGCCTGGCCGGAGCTATCGGCTCTGGAAGCTGCTAGAACCTCGCTAACCCGAAAAGCCCCGAAAAACAAGGTCACAGCCGCGGCGTGGTACAGTGACGCCTCATAAGCAGAGCGGCAGAGCCGACCCCACAGCTCGTAAAGCCCCATCAAGTGGGTGAGCTTTAGGGGACGCCTGCTGTCACCCCGGGCCTGACCTTTCTCCCTGATCCAACCCTCTAATGTCTTTCTAATCCTGAAATCCCCCGTGGTGTCCGCAAAGCCCCGAGACTTGGCTACGAAGGCCAGGCCTGCCAACTTGCCCCTAATCGTCCGGGCAGACAACCCACGGCGGCGGTCAAGCGCGCAAAATTCAAGCAGGTGTTCGACCGGGGCCGGCCAGAGCTGATCGTATCTCCTATCATGACGAAAAGCCCAAAATTCCCTACCTGCCCGCTGGTACGCTCTCCTGGTGCTGGGAGCTATGGACAAATCCATGGCCTTGCTTACGTCGGCCCTCCAATCAGCCACAGATGCTGTGGGGCTGCTTCCGGGTACTCCTCGGCCTGTGGGGCAAGCAGCCGGAACCTAGCCAACTGCCCCCTGGACAGAGCGTCAGCCACCCCGTTTCTCACCCCCGGAACATGATGTGCCCGGAAAAGCATATTGTTGGCAAGGCATCTCCTAACCATATGCCGGACCAAACCCATAACCCGCTCGTTCCTAGATGAAAGAGTATTCACTACGTGTACAACCGCCATATTGTCGCACCAAAAGTGGACTGTCCTACCGGCAAAACTGGATGCCCACAACTCAATGGCCACGACTATTGGGAATAGCTCCAAAAATGTCAAATCCCTACAGATGGCCCCAGCGAGCCACTCCTGCGGCCAGTCAGCCCGGAACCATTTGCTTTGCCACACCACTCCAAAGCCGGTCGTGCCCGCCGCATCGGACTTCACTTGGAAGTCCGCTTTCAGCAGCATATCCTGCCTCCACAATGACACACCGTTGTATCCGTCCAGAAACCCTTGCCACACCACGAGGTCCTCCCTAACACTCTTCGATAACCTGATCCTGTGGTGCGGTTTTGACACACCAACCATTGCCCTGTACAGTCTAAACATAAAGGCCCTGCCTGGCGCAATCACCCGACAAGCAAAATTTAACAGGCCAGCCAGCTCCTGCACCTGTTTCAAAGTCACCTTCTTTGCGGCTCGTGCGACCCTCACCGCTTCCTTGAGTCTAGTCAGTTTGTCATCGGGTAGCCTACACGTTTGTGCAACGGAGTCCACCTCGATGCCTAAAAATGTCAGTTTGGTTGAAGGCCCCTCGGTCTTTTCGTGAGCCAAAGGTACACCTAAATCCGCGCATAAAGCCTGGAAACCCATCATTCCCTGCTGACAATCGACGGCGCCCGCCGGCCCCGCGAATAGAAAATCATCCAAATAATGTACTACAGACGCAAAGCCCGTACTTTTAACATGTGCCCACTCCAAAAATGAACTAAACTTCTCAAACAACGAGCAGGATATAGAACAACCCATTGGCAAGGCTCTATCAACAAAGAACCCGCCCTCGAACTGGAAACCCAACAAGTCGAAATCCCCCGGGTGAATGGGCAAAAGCCGGAAGGCCGATTTGATATCACACTTCCCCATCAGCGCCCCCACTCCGCACGCCCGGACCATCGCGACCGCCGTCTCGAATGGCGTGTAGCGCACCGAGCAGAGCTCCTCGGGAATGTGGTCGTTCACCGATTCACCAGGGGGGAACGACAGGTGATGTATAAGCCTAAACTCACCCGCGGCCCTCTTGGGCACCACACCGAGTGGGGACACCTGCAGGAAGGGCAGGGGGGGCTCCGCAAAGGGGCCCAAAACCCGGCCCTCGCGCACCTCCTTCATAATTTTGTCCCGCACAACGTGGCCCATTCCTGCCACAGACCTCAAATTGTCCGCCATGCAGGCCCTGCGCGGCCCCCCATACGGGATCCTGAAACCCGCGGTAAACCCTGCGAGCAGGAAATCCGCGCCCTTCTTGGGGCGGTAGCCGGTGAGCCAATGCTGCAACCTGTCCAGTCTAACGGGGGTTGGGCCCCTTACCTTGAGCCCCCCCAGGCTGGGGTTTGGCGGGGGTCCCAGCGTCCTTGGAGCCGGCCCCACCGCGCCCCCTGTAACAAGCGGAGGTCGGGTGTCTGCCACTACACAAGGAGCAGGCGTGGCGAAAACGACAATATGCCCTGGAACAGGCCCCTCTAGCGCCGTACTCGTAACAGTACGGCTGACCTCGAAAGGACGACCCAGCCGTGCTGCGTTGGCCGGAGGCCGGGGTCCCCGTCCCCACCGCCGGGCGGGGAAGAGTAGCCTCCTTGCCCGTTGTTAAGAGCAAATGACCTGTGGGTGTTCGCCCACTGGCCGGAGTTGACGCTTGCTGCGTGGCCTGAAGCCACAAATCGTTATGCCGCATATCCCACGGCCAGTGCCTGTTGTGGGCGGCGAACCTGCGAAAATCCTCGTCATATCGCTTCCAAGCCTCCCCCCCAAACTCCTGATACGCTCTCAGAATCATGTTCATGTACAAGATGAGTTCATGTGTCTTATGGACATCATCTTCTACCACCACAGAGTGGTAGGCCAAAAATGCATACGCCCACGACAGAATTCCCTTGTCCATTTTGGTGCCTTTCGGGTCCTCCGACCCCTTCTTGCCCTCTTTATCCTTCTCCTTCTTGGACTTAGTCGGTAGCAAAATCTGAAACATGTCCACGTAAGCGCCCCGCCAAATTTTACGTTTGAGGGACTGGGACATGTGCATACTGAGCGGAGTGTCTGGTAGGCCCGGCGCGAAAGGATTATCGCTGTCAAAAGAAGTACTGGTAGACCCCGAGGTAGTTGACCCAGAGCTGTCCCTCGAGGTATCCCTCTTCCGTTTGTGCCTCCTAGCCACTGTCCTTCTACGCCCCCTCCTCCAGACCTGCGCAGCTGTGCGGGAGCGCCAGGTCCTCTGACCCCCCTGTGTCGTGCGTTTTGAAGCCCGTAGCCGGCCACGAGGCCCTCTTGGGAGGGACCACCGGTGCCTAGGCATAGGGCACTCACCCCAGTGAGAGGAGTCGTCATCCGCCTCCTCAGAGCCGGATACCATCCTGCTGGCCTTCCTCCGCTTGGTCTTTGACTGCGCATGCCGGTCCTCGTGGGATCTCTGCGGGCTCCCAGCCGACTCTGATGAGCTCCGAGCCCCATCCGCGCCGGCAACTTGCGTGGCCCGGCCCCGACGAGACCTGCCCCGCTTCTTTGGCCTCTCTTCCAGTTTCTCGAGTAATGAAGACAGTATACGTGAGGAAACAGAAAGTGAATCCCTCGCCCCCTGCCCCCTTCTGGCAGGCCGTGAAGCAGATGCCTCTGCTTCAGAGAAACCTGATTCCCTACCACTGAGAGGCCCCTCCTCTACGCTAGAAAACTCCTCTGGGGCCCCCAGTGGATCCACGGGCGGGGCCCGGCCCTGGCGGGGCCCCCTCGCCCCCACTGCAGCTCCCCTACGGCCCCTCGTGCGCCCCCTGGGGGTCGCCACCCCCCTGGGGCCATCCTCGCTATCCTGCCTCCCGGCAGACCCTGCCCCTGGGGCCTCGCTCCACGCCCGCTTGGGCGCCCTCCTTCTTCCGGTGCGGCGGGGCTCCGTGGGGGGGGCCCCCGGCCCTCCGGCCTGCCCCCCCGAGGCCCGCCGCCGTGCCCCCGAGCGACCACGTCCGCCCCCCGCCATGTCTCCCTGCTCCAATGCGCCTCCAAACCCTGTGGGGGGTGTCGCCGAAGCGAACTAAGGCTCCAGCCGCCGCTCGCGGCTCTTCTGGCCTCGAAGGCCTGACGCTCCGGCGATGCTCGGCTGCGCACCAGGCCTTCAGGCCTGTGACGCAGCTCGCTGGGGGGAAAGACAGCAGCAGCCTCGCCTCACGATGCTCCGGGCGAGACTGCTGCGCCACAAGGCAGCCCCCTCTTATAGGGCTGCCTCCACTCGCCCGGCCAATCGGTGCCCATGCACCGCACCACATGGTCACGGCACCCGACGTGGGTGCCGTGACTCCGCCCCCCAACATGGCGGCCTCCATCCCCCGCCGATCGCCGCAAACCCCACCGGCCGGTAAGTCGGCTGTGGGAATTTTCTGTGGAGTTCATTTCTGATTAGGGCTAATTCAGTTCTTTTTAGGATCCTCTCAATGGTTGGGGTTTTTGGGTGGAATTTTAGTTGGAAGTATTTGGGAATTATTCTTTTGTCCCTGCAGTTGCGTAGGAATGTGAGATCACATAAGATGGAGGCTTTTCTGACTTCAAGTTTTTCATAGGTCCTAGTCAGTAGGAAAGTGTCCTCCCCGTAGAGGTAAGATATTTGTTTTCGTAAATTTTCACGGGTATATGTATGTAGATTGTTCTGAGTTCGGGTTTTGCCCTGTGTAATATTTTGCATGTCTATGCGACGTTTCGGTGAAATCACATTCACCATCATCAGGCTGAAGTTCCAAGCTTCGTGTTGTTGTAAAATGGAATGTTTGCAACTGTCATTTCTTCCTAGTATATAGTGTGGGGGTGGAGATTTGGTTTGAATGTAGCAAATAGATTGGGTGATTATGTTTTAGTGATCTGATTGGTTGGTGTAATCATAATTATTAGAAGGATTGACATGGTGATTTTTATGAAGTGTTTTTTGTTTAAGGCTGGTTTTCAAATTTCAAAATTCCAAAATCATAATTATTAATACCTCTATATGGAATATTTCGAAAATAATGCATTAGAGCAATCCAAATACAAACCTAAACTCTGGCTGAGATATGTTGATGATACCTTTGTAATTTGGCCACATGGTAAGGAAAAACTAGACAATTTCCTCACACATCTTAACAGCCTACACCCCAAAATACAGTTTACTATGGAAACAGAAATCAATGATCAACTTCCCTTTCTAGATGTACTGGTCTATAAAAAACCCAATGGCAGCCTAGGACACACTATCTACCAAAAGAAAACCCATACCAACCGTTATCTAAATGCACACTCACACCACCACCCCGCACAAATCACCTCAGTGGCCAAAACTCTCATCACCAGAACCAAACGCTTAGCTGACCATGAGCACTTAAAAACTGAATTGAACAAACTCAAAGATGTATTAATTTCTAATGGATTTGAAGGGAAAACAATCACAAACTTAATCAAAAAAGAGACACCCCCCAAAAAACAAGATCAAGAACAGGACAATGGTACCACCATCCTCCCTTACATCAAGGGCACCACAGACAAAATTAGTAAAATTCTGCACAAACATAACATCAAAACTTCATTTTGCACTAACCAAAAAATATCTAATATCCTAAGGAGCCCCAAAGATAAAATCCAATTGGAATACCAAGGAATCTATGAAATCCCTTGCAAAACATGTGCAGCCACATACATTGGACAAACCAACCGAAGAGTGAGCCAACGCATTGCAGAACATGTGAATGCAGTTTAAAAAGAAGAAAAGACTTCCTCCCTTGTCCAGAACATTAAAAAAACAGGGCACAAAATTGACTTTGAAAAAACTAAATTACTTCACAAAACAGAGAATTTATGTAGAAGAATTGCTCTGGAAGCCATAGAAATTGAGAGGAGCCCCCTTTGCATAAATAAAAGAGATGACACATCCCGCCTACCAGAAATTTGGAAACCAGCCTTAAACAAAAAAAAAAAACCACTTCATAAAAATCACCATGTCAATCCTTCTAATAATTATGATTTTGGAATTTTGAAATTTGAAAACCAGCCTTAAACAAAAAACACTTCATAAAAATCACCATGTCAATCCTTCTAATAATTATGATTACACCAACCAATCAGATCACTAAAACATAATCACCCAATCTATTTGCTACATTCAAACCAAATCTCCACCCCCACACTATATACTAGGAAGAAATGACAGTTGCAAACATTCCATTTTACAACAACACGAAGCTTGGAACTTCAGCCTGATGATGGTGAATGTGATTTCACCTAAACGTCGCATAGACATGCAAAATATTACACAGGGCAAAACCCGAACTCAGAACAATCTACATACATATACCCGTGAAAATTTACGAAAACAAATATATATATATATATATATATATATATATATATATATATATATATATATATGTCACATGTTTAAGCTGAATTTGAAAATTAAGGGAGACTAGGATAGATCTATTTCGGCCTTATTTTGGCCTCATCAGCTAGCCATACCCACTGGGACTTGAACCTGCAACCTTTGCCTTGTAAGGCAGAGAATTATCCTCTAGGCTACAGTATCCAATCCCTTCAGCTGTGTACCAGGGAAGGGTTACATTTTGTGTCGAATCACCCTGGTATATTGAAGGAACATCACAGCTCCATATATATATATATATATATATATATATATATATATATATATATATATATATATATATATATATATTCAAATTTACAAAGAACTGATGAACAAAAAAAGGGAGATTAATATAGATCTATTTCCAGCTATTTAGCTCTCATCAGCTAGCCATACCCTTCTAGGATTCGAACTTTGTTAGGCGATGCTATTCTAGTCTCCCTTCCGTAAGGCCATGAAGGCCTGGTTTTGCCAGCCTGGGGGGCAATGAACTAACAACTGACAAGGCCAAACTGCATGAATGGTATGTATGCATGTGAGTATGACTGTTTTATAATTAATTGGTTCTTTTTTAATACGGGGTTTTATAGTTTTAGATATTATATTCAACTTCTTCTTATTGTTCGCTATCTATTTGTATTTGTATTTATATTATTATTGTAAGCCGCCCTGAGTCCTTCAGCATTGGGCACCATAGAAGTCGAATAAACAAGCAAACAAACAAGCAAGCAAACAAACACACAAACAAACAAACACATCAGTTCTTTGTAAGTTTGAAAATATGGTTCATAGCCTGGAGTGAGGCTGAAAGGCAAGAGGAAGCAGTATAGGTATAGGTATGTATGAATATGAATATGTATATATGTGAATATTTGTGTGTGTGCATGCAAAAAGGAATCAGTATGCTCCCTCCCATATTTGGGTATACTAGGGTGATTCGACAGAGAAAAACATATAACTCTTCCCTAGGACAAGTTAAGAGGAGGAGAACCTGTGGTCTAGAGGTTAAAGCTACTGCCTTATAGGCAGACTTGCCAGGTTCAAATCCCGGTAAGGGTATGGCTAGCTGATGAGAGCAAAATAGCTTAAAATCGATCTATACTATTCTCCCTTCATTATAAGCAAAAATATGTTTTACACACTCTCTCTCTTTCTTTTGAGAGCAAGCAACAGAATTTCATTTTTAATGTGGATCAGTGTACTCATAGTAAAAACTGACAATAAAGGTTTTCTTCTCTTCTCTCCCCTCCTCTCTCCTCCTCTCCTCTTCTCTTAATCTAAGTATATTGGAAGAGGAAAAAGTCATGCTTACCTGTCCAGAAGTTATAAGTCTATTTGCTAAAGGATAAAAACTGAGTTTGTCCCAGTGATTGAGGGTCATCACTGTAACCCACTGTGCCTGCGTAGCTCAGGACTCCTCCTGCATGTTCACTATATTTATCAAACATGCCCACAGTACTAACAAATTGAAGGGTATCCCAGTTCACAGACCAAAAGCAGGTGTTTCAGGGATGAAGATGATGCACAGTTGTAAAGTTGCGGAGGAAAGCCACTGCTGGTCTTGGGCAGTGTTGGGATAATGGAGGGAGGATGGAATCCAGGAAGTGATCACCTTGGCGTGCTTAGCAACCTGCTGGTATATGTGATGGCCAAGCTTCGCCCCCAGAATCCCATCGTTTTTTATTTTTATAAATTTATAATTTTTATTTATTTTTATTTTTACGAAAAAGGACGCCGCAGTGGTGCCGCAAGCAAAAATTTTTATTTTTACCTGAAAGGATCTCCCTTTGCTTGTAGCGCCACTGTGGCATCCTTTTTTGTAAAAATAAAAATAAATAAAAATAAAAAATCCATAAAAATAAAAAACGATGGGATTCTGGGGCAGAGCTTGGATGCCACGGACCGTTTGGAGTTCGGGTTTGGGTTCGTCCGAACTTTGCGTGAAGTTCGTCCAAATTCGCTGAACCGGAACACCATTGGGTTCACCCATCACTAGTCTTGGGTCAGTGGAAAATGGTAATCCTGCTCACCAACCCCTTTGGCAAATGGGAATCTGGTAATTCTATTTGTAATAAATCTATCAGGGATGGGTTTTTTTAAAAAAAAATAATTTTATTGTTTTTTTAAATATTTGCATCTTAATAACTTCAGGTAGGTTGACATCCTTATATTTACATTCACATTAATATAAATACATTATATATTTGTACATCATATACACAGTCTTTTTTTTAAATATTATTTCTATCATCCATCTTTAATTGTTATTTTGGGTTTCTTTTTTTGTGCCCGTTGATGCACTTGGTAGCATAGTGACTGAGTCCTTTTGATCCTTTAGTTCCATCATTAATTTGTCCATTTCTGCGCATTGATATATTTTCTTAATAACCTCCTTTTCAGCAGGTATCTGCGAGTCTTTCCATTTTTGTGCGTAGACAATTCTTGCAGCCGTTATTAAATGTAACATTAAATATTTCATGGTTTTGGAATATGTTGGGTTTTTTTGACAATGCCAACAGAAAGAATTCCAGGGTAAATTCAATAACAGCCTCTGTCATTTCTTGTAACCACTTATGGAATCTCTTGTGAATAATGTTTTCTACTACTTAGATGGAATTTAATGTGCTTTTCAAAGAAACACCAATCCTAAAATATGTTATGATATTTGGTTTCTGAACTGTGGGCAGTTTCCTTATTGCTTACCCTTATATTGGACTCACTGATGAGGGGAAGGAGGAGATACAATATACTTCAACCCTCCATTAACAAAAAACATTACATTACGGTATGCCTAGATCAAATTTCTGGAGCAGCATAGCCTACTTTTTTGTACAGAGCTCAGCAAAGTCAAAGTATATTACCTTTTCTCTTCATTAGATACATTTTTTAAAAAATAGGCAGAAAGAAATATGGATCAAGAAGATCACAGAAGTAGACCATATAATTATTCATCTATGTGTATGCCATATTATATTTTTAAAAACCTCTACAAGATTTAAGCTAAGAACTCCAGATGTTTAAGAAATACAGAAAAAAATATTTGTTTGCTGGGGCAGATTTCTTACATTTCACATTTTATCTGGAAAAATTATTGCAAAAATATAAGATTAATACTACAGCTTTAATTGATCATGCAAACCACAATTCATAATAATGAATAATGACAGAAAGATGGATATGCAACAGGAACCAATGATAATTAAGTGGGTTTAGAATATACTGAGATTACAAGGGAAGATTATGGGGGGGGGGATCCTCTAGTATTTACTTATTAGAATTCCATCTGTAATGCAACATACATCAAAAGGTAAACAGAATCAACTTCTTAATAAAAAAGCAACTCCATTTTCAAGAAAATAATATGCTTCCATTGTTTTCACAAGGAAAAATAATGTTTATTTTATTTCCCTAAAGAAAGCTCTCATGCTCAGAAATCACCTTTGTCACCTGCCCATATTTCAACTTCAGTAGCAAGGATACCAAATGGAAGGAAAGTGTCACTTGGCGGAGATCCATCTCAGTGAGGCATTTTTCTCCTGCAAAGATGAGTCATTTTACCTTGACAAGAGAATTCTCCCAATAAGGTGGATTGCTGTCCTTTTAACTAAATACTGAAGTGGAGATGATGTAACTCACTTGCCTACCCTACTGTAATGAAAGGACCTTGGCACACCTAGCACACATGCTGTTTTATGATGCTAAAGAGAAGCCTGATTCACTTCCTTCACAGAACTCTCCAAGAAGTGCTGTCTCTTCAATCATTGCTTGACAGAAGGGAAGAGCTTTTTCTAAGCTCTGCACAGCCATAACAGGCAGCAGCAATAATATTCTTAAGAACACACGAAAATAAAGAGTCCTCACCATAGTTCCCTCTAAGCTGAGCAGTGAGCAATCGCTCACTTAAAAATCATCATCAACTCAGAGTTTTCCAAACCTGCCCAGAAGCCGAGAGGGAAAGAGTGAGAGGGAAGGAGAGAGAGAGGAAGAGAGGAAGAGAGAGAAAGATAGAAAAAAGAGAGGAAGGAAAAGAGAAAGAAAAAGAATGGGAGTAAGGAAGAGAGAAAGAAAATCAAAATCTAGTTTGAAACTAGCTCAATCATTTAAGTGGCATTTTGATATTGATAGAGTTGCCCTATTATGAGCTCACTGTTATAGACACACAGTACAGTATTTTATTTTGAAATTCTCTGAGGCAAAACAGGGTGGGTTTTTTATTTGTTTGTTTATTTATTTTTTATTTTTGTGCCGCCCAGTCCCGAAGGGACTGCCGCTCAGACACTATACTTTTCCGCCCACACCCCAAAAAAATTAGAGGGAACACTGGTCCTCACTATGCATAGTGAAATAAAAAGATTTCAATGTACCTGGAACTTCCTCAGCCATTGTCATAGATCAGTGATGGCAAATCACCTCATGTGCCGAAAGTGTGCACACTATCACATGTGAGTGCGTGCCCACACCCATAATCCAATGCCCCCACATGCCCCCACTCATGCGAATGTGCATGTGGCCTCATGCTTTCTCACTCCTGAGTGTTGTGGTTAGCTCTGGCCCAGCTCCGGCCCCAAGGACTGTGGATGTGGGGGAGACATCCACATGCCGCAGGCCTGTTTTGCTCCCGGTGGAATTGGCTGATGAAGGCTCCTCTGACCAAGAAGACATGAGTGCCAGGGAGGAGGAGGGTGTGGCAGACAGCTCAGAAGGAGATCAATTATCTAGCTCCTCCTTGGATTCGGAACCAGTGTTAATGATACAGCCACGCATGCGGAGAGCGATGCGTAGGCAGCAACAACTGAGAGATTATTATCAAAGAAAATGAGGCCACCTGTGGTTGGGTGGGGCTGTGGTAATTAGTGAGGCTGCTATAAATAGCAGCATGTGGGTTTGGCCATTGTGGAGGATTATCTTATTGTTGTGTTTCGTGCCTGCCTTGCTGACTTCGACCTTTGTGTACTGATTTCCCCCCGCTTTGGAACTAAACCAGAGGAAGGTGTGTTTCACTTTGTGAAAGAAGAAGGACTGTGAATTGCTTCACCGCTGCAATCTAAGTATCTCAGAACTGATAAGGGACTTGTACAAATTACCAGGTTTTTTTGAGACGAGTGCTCTTTGCTATACAAAAAGAGTGCTTAGTTTATTTGGATTTTTGGTATAAAGAACATTGTTTTGAATTTTCAAACGTGTGTGTGTCTGAAATTTGTATCTGTGAATTTTCGGGAGGATACTACCAGAGAGCTCGACAGAAAACTGAGCACGCACACACAACCTCAATGCTCCTCTGTGCATGCACCCATGATCCCCCCAATGCCTCATTTTGGGCCTTGCAGGCCTCCCGAAAGCCACCGGAGGGCAAAAACTGCCTCCCTGTCCCACAGAGGTGGAAACAGCCAATTTCCCAACTTTTGTTGGCCTCGATATGCCAATTTTTCTCCCTCTCCAAGCTCCAGAGTCTTTCCTGCAGCCTCTGGAGGGTGATAATGGCCTCCCCTCTGAGACCCTCCAGAAGTTGTAAACACCCTTCCAGGGCCTCCATGCAAGCTCTGTACTTACCTGATATCTGAAATGGCCGTGTGGAGACTCCTAGGAGGGAAAGAGTGGCTGGGTGAGTCCAGCCAAATATCAGCTGGCCGGTGCATGCATGTACACTGGAGCTGAACTAGACTAGACTAGACTAGACTGGACTGGACTGGACTGGACTGGAATGGAATGGAATGGAATGGAATGGAATGGAATGGAATGGAATGGAATGGAATGGAATAGAATAGAATAGAATAGAATAGAATTTTATTGGCCAAGTGTGATTGGACACACAAGGAATTTGTCTTGGTGCATATGCTCTCAGCGTACATAAAATAAAATATACATTATACATGTATAAAATATACAGCGTACATAAAATAAAATATATATAACTAAGGCAACAGCTTGTGTGCCCGCAAATAGGGCTCCATTTGCTACCTGTGGTACACGTGCCATAGATTCGACATCACGGTCATAGAACATTTTAGGATATTCTATGATCCATTTTAAGATTTTTTTAATATTTTATGGCTTCTTCACAAATACAAAGCCCTTGTCTCTTAAAACATATAATCTACAATATAGCATCCAATAAGAGAAAATCCATAAGATACTAAAAACAGATGCTTACCACAGAAGCAACAAATGACTTTTAAATACACTTAACAGTCAGAAACAGATACTTATCAAGCTACATTGTAATGTCTGACATGCAACAGTCTCCATGTCAAACATCCACGTAACAAGACAGCATGGCATAATCTCAGTATCTTGTCACTCATTTGCAGGGTGGTTTATTATTTTCTTATGTGATGGAACTCCATCCATCTTTTGCAGGAACAGCAACTTCTGTTTTAGGTGGGTTAACAAAACAATTTCAACTAAAATGAAAAACTCTTATGAGATATTTTGAAGAGACAAATCATCAATTTTTGTTTCATTCATTTTCTAATCCATCTACTATAGTAGCTGATTTGTGACCTTGAGCAGGAGAGACCCACACTCAAGTCCCCACTTGACCACAAAGCTCATTCATTCATTCATTCATTCAGTCATTCATTTATTGGATTTGTATGCCGCCCCTCTCCGTGGACTGTGACTACTGTGACTTCTGGCCAATCAGTCTTTCTTTTTTTAAAAAAATAGTTTTTATTAAGTTTCTTTTAAAAAAATACATATATCAAAAACAAAAAGACAATAAAATACAAAAATATAGAAACAACAAAAATAATAACAACAGTTTCTTTCAATGCAAACCACTTGATACAGCTATTTGCTTTCTCTATCATTAGATTCTATTCTTTGTATATATGTGATCCTCAAAAGATTTTGTTTTCTAAAATATTTTATATTTTGCATGGGGATGTCATGTTCATTATATAGATTAGAATAATATTGATAAAATGTTTTTATTCTACAAATGCATTATCCATTAGTAAATTATGTACTCATGAGCCATAGTGCAGTACTACAGGCTACTTCTGCTGACTATAGGTTGCCTGCAATTTTGGCAGTTCAAATCTCACCAGGCTCACTCAGCCTTCCATACCTCTGAGATGGGTAAAATGAGGACCCAGATTGTTGACAGCAATATGCTGTAAAGCACTATAAAGCATTTCATTTCATTTCATTTTATTGGATTTGTATGCCGCCCCTCTCTGTAGACTCGGGGCGGCTAATAACAGTAATAAAAACAACGTGCGACAATCCAATACTAAAAACTAAAAACCCTTATTTTAAAAACCAATCATACATACATACGTACCATACATAAATTGTGGAAGCCGAGGGGGAAAGAATAAAGCAGTATATAAGTCTAAGTGCTATTGCTATTATACTGTGATTTCAATTCATTTTATTTTCTCTTTCTCTTCATAATTTATAAGTCAACAATTTCCCTTGGTTTATTTGCAAATTTGACTTCAAATTCTATAAAATGCATTGAGATATCCCTACAAAATTTTCTCAGTCTAACAAATCTAGAATATATTCTATCAATTTTATCAATTTTATTTCCATAGATTTCTATTCTAGAATAGCTCTAAATATCAAGCAAATTTATTTCTCAGTTTCAGCAATGCCAAATAATCTAATGTGAACTTCTGAAATTCTTTTAAATTTTCATCCTATCATTAATTTGTTGTATTTCTTCAAGTTACTTCATCAATCTCTTCTTTCATTTCCTGTCTTAATTTCATAAATCTCAAAATGAAGTTTAATTCACCTTATCTTTGCTGCAAAAGGAAATCTCTCTTCAGATGTAATTGATTACTTTTTAAAGATTAAGAGATGGGGGAAGCAAGGCTGTAAACTCCACTGTCAATGCAGTTAGGAGCATCAATTCCAAGATTCTGGGCAGTTTGACTTGCAATCTAGCTGCAAAAACTTTTTCATTTCTCTAGTTTGAATCTAAAGGAGCTGCTGTCCAGAACCCATATGGTTAATTTCTCAGGGAAATCAGCAGAAATCACCTTACAGCTGACTTGCTTTGGGGAACTTTGGGGACAATCAATTGCCATTCCCCACCAGAAGCTCTGCTTTGTCCAGTGTTGAGGAAATGAGTTGTTACATTTTTAAAAAAAGCTTTGAATTGTCTAGGCCAGTGATGGAGAACCTTGGGTGCCGAAAGAGCATTCACACACACTATTGTGCATGCATGGTTGCCCACATCCATAATTGTGTGCCCACACCCATGTGCATGCATGAGTGCCCACACCCAAAGCGAGAGCTATTGTGGGGTTACCTAGGTTTGCCCACGTCTCTCCAACACTCCGTGGCTTGCATTGGCTGCCAATCAGTTTCCGGTCACAATTCAAAGTGTTGGTAAGGACCTATAAAGCCCTACATGGCATTGGGCCAGAATATCTCTGGGGCCGTCTTCTGACGCACGAATCTCAGCGGCCGATAAGGTCCCACAGAGTTGGCCTTCTCCGGATCCCGTCGACTAAACAATGTCATCTGGCGGGCCCCAAGGAAAGAGCCTTCTCTGTGGCGGCCCCGGCCCTCTGGAATCAACTCCCCCCAGAGATCAGAACTGCCCCCACCTTCCTTGCCTTTCGTATATTGCTTAAGATCCACCTATATCGCCAGGCATGGGGGGAATTGAGACATCCCCCCCAAGCTTATAGACTTTATGTATGGTATGCTTGTGTTGTATGTTTTTTAAATGACAGGGTTTTTTTAAATACTTTCTTTTAATATTAGATTTGTTACATTGTATATTGTTATTATTATTGTTTTGAGCTACCCCGAGTCTGTGGAGAGGGGTGGCATACAAATCTAATAAATTATTATTAATTATTATTAATTCAATGCCTGGGGAGGGCAAAAACAGCTCCCACTCAGAGGCCCTCGGGAGGCTTGAAACGGCCTGTTTTCCAACTTTTGGTGGGCCTAGTAGGCTCATGTTTTACCCTACCCAGGCTCCTTCCTCTTCCCCTGGAGCTGGGGAAGGGTAAAAATGCCTTTCCCTATCCCCCCAGAGGCTCTCTGGAAGCCAAAAATACCCCCTCAGATCTTCTGTGCCAGCCAAAGATAATCTGGCTGGCACATATATGCATGTTGGAGCTGAGCTAGGGTAACAGCTTCTGTGCCAGCAGATATGGCTCCGCATGCTACCTGTGGCACCCATGCCATAGGTTCACCATCACTGGTCTAGGCAATGGTTGATCCAGTGTCAATTATTATCTTCAAGTTTTCTTTTCTCCTTTTTATGTTCTCTTTCTCCCTCTTATTTTAAAAGGAAAAAAAAGCCTCCTAGTAGTCTAGGAAATGCTAGTATTTTTTAAAGGAAGAGTCAATATTGAAGAGGATCCCAGGTCGAAGTTATAAAAATAATTAAGACAAACTTCTAGCTGTGAATGAAAATATTTTTTAAAAAATCCCATTTTCATAAACTGCAATATTTTACTGTTGTATTTCTTTATCATGTAGGTTCCAGATTGTTTTCTTTTGTCTGTGTAAGTTGTTGGAGATTCTCAATCATAAAGATAACATATACCAAGAATTGATTCCCTACTGCTGAAAAAGTACTATTATTATTTTCTGACAGAGATAGTCATATTTATTCATATTCTTATGTGTGCAAGATTCAGATGTATACAAAACACAATCTTACAGCAGAGATCCTTTTAAAGTTTAAAATAAATACATAATGGATACTTACAGCATCATGATATGTGATGGATATTTTATTTTTTATGAGAAAATATTGTACTCCAGAAGAAATAAGATCAGCTTTTCTGCATGATCATTCATATATATGTATCTGATGACATAAATAAATGTTTATGATTTTACAAGCCTCCAGATAGTTTCAGTAAAACATACTCAAGAGCTCAAGATTTCTGTAAGTATGCTGATTCTATGAACTAAATAAATGTAGTAGAATCTTCTTAGTCATTTCAGCTTTTCTTTTGATCTGATGTAATCATATTAAAAATGAAAATGTACTAGATCCTATATGTGCTTCATAAAGTGGACAGATGCCTTTGTGGGCCAAAGTTCCTTGTCAAATCACATTGTCACAAGCCCACACATCCAGACTGGGTATAATGTGTTGGTCTAATATCAATAGATTTCATGTGCTTTTTGTTAACTACTCAACAGTGGAGATAGTGTAAAATTAACACATGCCAATGAATCCAGGAACACTTTGTGGATTGGGTTTGGCTGGAGACAAATCAGGGAAGCAGGGGAGACACAGCAGAGCATAAAATCTAATAAATAAGTGCAAAGAAATACATAGAATCTAAGAATGGGCAGCATACTGTAAAATTCTGCATGTAAATAAAATATTTGCAAGAAACCATTCAGATAATTGGCTGAAAATCAAACTGAGTTTTCCATCTGATCTGGTCCAGAGATAGACCTCCTCTGTTACAGTTCCAAAAGCATGCTTCAGCATGACAGCAAAAAAAGATCCTGAGTAGAGTTGGTGCAAAAACTACCATGCCCTTCATTTCCTCCTGAAAGGACCTGATGGTGCTAAGGAGCTGGGATGGAGAGCCAATCTCGGGGAGGATTTTATAATAGCCATCTTTACTAAACAGGTCAAAATCTTTCATAAGATCTATAAATGCTACAAAAAATGGCTGTCTTTGTTCCCTGCATTTCTCCTGCAGCTGTCTAAGAGAAAATACTATATCACTAGTGGACATGTTCACTCGGAATCCATACCATAATTCTGGACAGACTCTCTCTGTAAGCACCTGGAGCCTTTTCAATACGAAACGGGCAAGCAGCTTCCCTATCACACTAAGACAAGAGATAATAATAATAATAATTTATAATTTATTAGATTTGTATGCCGCCCCTCTCCGAAGACTCAGGGCAGCTCACAACAATAATAAAAACAATATTATAGTAGAACAAATCTAATATTAAAAAACATATAAAACCCTATCATTATTTTAAAAACCAAACAACACATTCATACCAAACATAAAACAAAGTATAAAAGAGCCTGTGGGAAAGGTGTCTCAACTCCCCCATGCCTGGCGGTATAAGTCTTGACTAGTTTACGAAAGACAGCGAGGGTGGGGGCAATTCTAATCTCCGGGGGGAGTTGATTCCAGAGGGCCGGGGCCACCACAGAGAAGGCTCTTCCCCTGGGGCCCGCCAAACAACATTGTTTAGTCGACAGGACCCGGGGAAGTCCAAGTCTGTGGGACCTTATTGGTTGCTGGGATTCGTGCGGTAGCAGGCAATTCCAGAGGTACTCTGGTCCAATGCCATAGTACTTGTTATAGTCGCCCCTGTCACCTTTGTTCTTATATAGTGTGATGATATTTGCATCCTTCATGTCCTGCAGTACTCTACCTTGTCCTGCGGTACTTCCTTCTAGCAGAGACAGAAGATTGCATACAGTTCTGTGGGGATGATCTTTTTGCAGCACTTCAAAACTTTGACAGCGATATTATCTTTCCCGTATGCCTTGCCTGAGACAAGGAAGTCCAGAGCTGCGTTTAGTTCCTCTAAGGTTGGCTCACTGTCAAGCTCCTCCAAGACAGGCAGGCATTCAATGCCATTCAAAGCCTCATCACATTTTCTCTAGAATATAACTCAGAGTTGCACCCAGCATGCCATCTGCTGCATTCAGTCCTGGATAACCTCGCCTGTAGCAGACTTCAAAGGCCAGATTTCTTCTGTGTTGGTTCTAAGGCCAGCTTGATGCCATCATACATCTCCTTGAAGTTACCTGTATCAGCTGCTATCTGGATCTGAGAGCAAAGCTGCAACCAATATTCATTTGCACATTTCCTAGTGGGCCTGTTGGACTTTGCTACGAGCAACTCACAGAACCTGTAGATTGCACACACTGGAGCAGGATTTATATGCAATCAGTGCTCTCCTTTTTCCCCTCGATGGCTGGTGTCAGCTTTTTCGAGTGGGCTTCAAACCAATCTGCTGTCTTCTCTGATCTTATCAAATACTGACAGGGTAATGTTATAGACAGCATTCTAGAAATATTCCCATCTTTTGGGAATATCTCCGGGAATATCTCAGGGACCGCCTTCTGTCGTACGAATCCCAGCCACCGGTTAGGTCCCACAGAGTTGGCCTTCTCCGGGTCCCATCGACTAAACAATGTCATTTGGCGGGACCCAGGAGAAGAGCCTTCTCTGTGGCGGCCCCAACCCTCTGGAACCAGCTCCCCCCGGAGATCAGAACTGCCCCCACCCTCCTTGCCTTTCATAAAGTTCTTAAGACCAATCTCTGCCGTCAGGCATGGGGGAACTGAGACATCTCCCCCGGGCCTATACAGTTTATACATGGTATGTTTGTGTGTATGCTTGCTTTTAATAATGGGGTTCTTAATGTTTTTTTTAATTATTAGATTTGTTCTTACATTGTCTTTGTTATTGTTGTGAGCCACCCTGAGTCTACGGAGAGGGGCGGCATACAAATCTAATAAATGAATGAATGAATGAATGAATGAATAAATATAAATAAATAAATAAATAAATAAATAAATGAATGAATGAATGAATGAATGAATGAATGAATGAATGAATGAATAAATAAATAAATGTTTGCTTCAGCCAGACATGGGAGTGTTTCTAATGCATATGCAAATTCCTCCATTTTGCCCTGGTTGCAGGTCTTGCTGATGTCGATTTATGGTCTTCCTGCCTTCTTCAAGTGATGCAATCTCTTTGTTTGCAGTTTTATTCTGCTGCACGCCAAGGAGTGGTCTGTATCACAGTCAGCACCCTGATAGCTGCTTGTGATTGGGAAGATTAGAATGCCTGGTCAGTATCAAGTCGAGCTAGTGCCAGTGCCTTGATCTTGGATGCCTCCAAGAGACTCTGTGTTGAGGCTTTGTTTTGAAGACTGTATTGCTAACACATAAACCATAGTAGCAGAAAAACTCCAGCAGGCATTGTCCATTTTTATCCATCTTTCCATCAGCAAACTGATTAAACAGGTAGGCTAAGAACTGTAATCGGCTCCAAATCTGGAATTAAAATCTCCAAGGATAAACAGTGATTCTTTCTCAGGGACTTTCTTGACAGTGGTGACCAGATCATTGTAAAAATTGTTTTTTTAGATTCTACTAATGATGATGGAGACAGGGTTAGAGAAAATAATAAGAGAAAAAAGTGAGGGGATAAAGGCACAAGCAACCAATATATATAAATTGCTAGTGCAGTCAGAAGGGGATACGATTGATGGATTGACTAAATGGTGGCAAAATGAGATATAAGTAGAGGTACAAGAGATGGAAAATATAGTAGAAAATATAAGGAAAATTAAAAATACAAGAATCAGGGAAATGAGAAGGAAAATATTACATAAGTGGTATTTTACTCCCGTTCAATTCGCACATTTTCAGCAGAATGTTAGGGGGAATTGTTGGCATGGGTGTCAAGACAAAGGAGTGTTTATGCATATGTTTTGGGAATGCCCGATAGTGCAGGAATTTTTGCAAAAAGTGAAAGAGGATATCAATAGAATGCTAAATATACAATGGACAATCACTAAGGAAATAGCAGTACTAGTAAAAAGCAATGCAATGGGAGAATTTAGAGAAATAAAAAAAGCAGCAATAGAAAGCGCTCAGGCAGTAATAGTTTTGGGTTGGAAGGATGCGACAAAATGGACAATGCAAAATTGGTATAGGTACATGGTGGACCATATTCAATTTGAAATTATGGATAAAAGGATAAATTCGGATAATGAAACTGAGTTGGGACAACTGATGGGACGGTGGGACAAGGTAAGACAATATATGACGAGCAGAATCCGAGACCAAGCTACAAGAAATAAATTGGAATCACTCTATAATATGTAAACAGATATATTGCTCTTGGGTCAAGTGGACTATACAAGAAACACCCCTGATTTGGTGGTGGGGAATGTGTGTGTGTCTGGGTGGTGGGCACAATTCACTATGCACTGTTTTATGTTGTGTGATATAAAATTTGTTAAAAATTAATAAAAATATTTTTTTTAAAAAATAGATTCTACTAATGATGATAAAGTTTATGCATATGTGTTAATAAGAGTGACTGCTTCTGCTAGGGAGCTTTAAGGACAGAATTCTCTCATTCTCTACAGCAGGTGGAGTGATGAATCCGAGTAGGGTGTTTTTGACCACAATTTCTTGAATCTTTCTCTATATTTTATAGTAATGTACAATGGCATAGACTGCCTCTATGTGGAAGATGGGCAATTAAGACGTTTGCTATGTAAATGAATACAAAATTAATAGATTTGATTAGCACATCTAGCATTTCAGTTATTCAAACCAAATACTGTACCTAAATGCAGAAGAAGCAACTGGAGATTAGACTAGAAAAAAAGCAACCTACTGTACTCTTTATATTCTTGGCAGGAGAAACTTTGAATATGGGGCTCAGTACTGAGATTATCCAAACTTCATCCTGACCCATTTAACTATAGTTGTCAGCTGGGGATTGTGCACAGTGATCCCTCATGCCTCTAGGCCACATGCTTCAGTAACTCAACTTCTTGCTTTCACTGATTTGCTTCATAAAACTTGGAGTTACACTTGCTTCACTGTGAGCACAACATGAGTTCAGTTCCCAGTCAAATTTGAGAGCTTAATATTATAAATCAGAAGATCAGAGAAGATAAAGTGAAGCGGTTTCATAGATGAAAGAAGGAGGATCAGTTAAGTTTGATTTATATTGTTTTGTCTGTTTTGTTTTCACCTTAACTGTCTATTCATATATGTCACCAGGGAAATAAACCATATCTTATTCTCATCATTCTCCTAAATTAAGGAAACATGCAGGTGGCAGGTCTCACTGATTTCTTCACTCAATCGTATTACAGAAAACAGAAATGCCAGTAGAATTATCCTCACTGATGCTTCTTTTGAAATAAGCCAGTTACATGAGTCTTTATTGATTAGCCCTTGGGCCATATCAAAGTGCAAAGTTCCAGAAACAAATTATTACTAAAACTTGCTAAAGGCAATTTAAAATAGAATTGGATAAAACACAATTTGAAATTAAAATTGTAATAAAATATGATTTTAAATGAAATTGGAATAAATATAGTCTAAAATTAAATTCAAATAGAGTACAATAATTTAAGATATAGATAAAATATGATAAAATTATTTTTCGGTGTCACCTCTGCAATCTACCTTAATCAATCTCACATAAGCAACTGAACACTGTGCTGTGTTAAATGCTTTTTTTTTCATATTCTAGCTGCATAAAAGGTTAATTGTTTTGATATGCAGATCCCAGTGAATAATTTCTTTGGTATATATAGATTGAGGTATCTGTCTCTCAACCCTCTTGTTCAGGCAACAGTCAAATAGGATGTGAACCAGATCTTTACCTCGGCTGCTCCGCAAATGCAGAGACGTTCATTGTATGGTATACAATGGAATCTCCCATATCTCACCATAGTGTCAAGCAGTGTTCACTCTAAGGTGCACGGCCACGCGGCCGCATGCCCCAAAATAACCTCCTGTGCACCCTTTTCCAAGGCTGCACAAGGAGCCGGGGGTTGGAGTTGGGGACGGGAAGCGATGAAAGTGCGGAGGTCGGCAAAGTTTACTTTAAATGTTGGGCATGTGTCCATGCATGCTCCCCATCCCTCTTCCAGCCTGTGGGGGTGGGGTGGGTGGCAGGGAGGCACCGGCAGTAGATTTAGGCAGAAGGAAAGGGAGCCGCAGCTGCCCCACCCCACGGTGCCTCTGGCCCCCTCACGCCCCTGGCCTTTCACCGCTGCCCCCGACCCGCCTGATACCCCCCTCTCTCCAGCTTTCTCATCCTCCGGCTCCCACCTTGGGGCATGGCTCCACCCGCAGTGGTGGCTGCAGTGGCAGTGGCGGCTGTGGCTTCTCATCCTCCTCATCAGGCTGCTAGCAAAGGGGCTGCAAGAGGAGCGGCGCAGGCATCCCCAAAGCGCTCGGAGAAAAGCCTCTCACAGCCAGAGTGCTTCCAGAAAGCCTGCCCTTATTTTCAAAATAAGAAAAACCTTCCCTGGACTCCAGAGAAGAAAGGAAGAGAGAGAAAGTGAGAAAAAGAGAGAGAGAGAGAAAGAGGGGGAGAGAGAAAGAGAGAGAGAGAAAGCAAGAGAGAGAGAAGAGAGAGGAAGGAAGAGAGAGAGAAAGAAAGCAAGAGAGAGAAAAAGTGTGAGAGAGAAAGCAAGAGAGAGAGAAAAGAGAGGAGGGAAGAGAGAGAGAGAGAAATAATAGAAAAAAGGGGAGAAAAAAGAGAAATGAGAAAATGATTGAGGCAGAGAATGAGAGGAAAGAGATAAAAACAGAGAGAGAAGTGACTCTTGATTTAAAGCATTTGGTAAAAAGCACTTAAATAACAATAGAGATAACCCAGCCCTCACCTGTTTTTGGAAATGGTTCAAGAGTTCACACACACACACACACAAGTGGGGATGACACAGGGATGGAAAAAGAGAGAAGTGAGAGAAAAAAAGAGAAGGAATGAGAGAAAAAGGGAGGAAGAGGGAGAAATGAGAAACAAATGAGACAAAAAAGGGGGAGAGACAGGAGAGGTACCCAGAAATGAGAACAGTGGTAGAAATTTGAGGAGGGATGATTGATTATTAAACATGGATTGACAATGGAATATTGGTAAAAGATATATTTAGGTGTTGTTTAATATTAGGATGTATTAATTAAAAAAATTGGATTAGAATTTTAGAACTATGTAGAATTACATAGGTAAAATTAATGGAAGATACATATGATAAATAAGGGGTTTGTGATATGTACTGTATGATTTTATGAGTTTGCATTATGAATTTAAAATATACTTGGAAATTTGGAAGGTTGATGAAAGTTAATAATAGTAAATGCTAAATGCCTGAAAATTAATTGAGCTTGGAAATATTGAATGAAATTATAGAAAAGTATAATTTATGGAAATATATTAATTGATGCATTGGTGTTCAGATAGATTTTCATAGTATTACTAGATTACTACAATACTATGATAAATATTTAAGAAATGAAGATTTTAAAGCATGGATTTATTAATAGTTGTGTTTTTGGTTTTGTTGGTTGTTTTAGTTTTAATAGTAATAGATTTTGGTTTTGTTTTATTATTAATTTCTTTTAATAAAAAAGAAGGGAATTTTTCCCTATTTATGTATGTATGTATGTATGTATGTGTGTGTGTGTGTGTGTGTGTGTTTGTTTGTTTGTTTGTTTGTTTGTTTGTTTGTTTATTTATTTATTTATTTATTTATTTATTTATTTATTTATTTATTTATTTATACTTCTTTGCCGCCCAGTCCGAAGGGACTGCCACTCAGACACTATACTTTTCCGCCCACACCGAAAAAAAATTAGAGGGAACATTGGTGTCAAGCTGTTTGAATCTCTCTCACATAAATATCTCCCTTAGATGTTTTGGCTTTTGTAACTTCAAATAGCTGTCTATTTGAAAAGTATGTTTGTATTTGCTCAGCCATTTCAAGTTACCCACCTTACTAAGGATAGCTGTGTCATTTTGTGTTTCTATATTCTTAAATTCTTTGGCAGCATAAATTCTGTTATGCAAGAGACAGAAAGGCCACAACTAGTTATATTATATCAGATATTCAGCTGTTTCCTGAATCCCATTACTGTTTGCTGAAAAATTGTAAAAAATTACAGAAGGAGGAAATAACCAAACAGGAAGCTTCATTGAGAAAAATGACGACATATTATAATAGATGCAATTTATATGCAAGAGATATTAGTGGCTTTCAATAAAAATTCTATGCAGAAAAAAAAACAATGATAAGTTTTAGGATGTTCAAGGATACCAAGTGGGTCATTGGCATTCAGTGATGCATTAATAATGGATCAACATGGACCCATCTCAAGTCCCCCATTGAGATAAACTACAAAGGACTGCTAGATTAGCATAGTTACCTTCTGTCTATAGATGAAGGATCATCTTGTTTAATAAATTCTGCCTTTACTATTATGATGGTAGAAACATTTTATTTCAGTTCAGTGGGATTGAACGTAACAGTTACAAAATACATTTATTTGTGACGACCTCCTGTTGCTTTTAATGACACATAATCCATAGAGTGGAAAGAGCTTGGGGTGAATTTTAGATGTGAGACTTGTGTGCACAGCATGGCAAACTGTTTTTGCCCTGTCAGAAGTGTTTTGGCTAAAGTATGTGTTTTCAGTTAAGAACCATGTTTTTAAACATGGCATTGAGAAAAGGATAAATATGTGTAATACAGCATCTTGGGGTTCTCCTGCTATGCTCTACTATATGTATTCTGGTTTTCTGGTCTTATGCTTCACAGCTATAACGTATCTATTAGCATAGTAGAAGTTGTGTGGATGTATGGGAAAATATGCTACTATAATGCCACTTAATTACATTGCTCTATTCCCACAGCTCTAGTTATAAAACTATTCAGGTAATGCTCGATTTACCGCTATAATGGAGCCTAACCATTTCATTGGCAGGGAGGTTAATGCCAAACATTAGCTAAGCAACTGGTCATAAGTTGTGGATTATCTGCATTTTATTAGTTTGAATATAATTGTTGTGGCCCACCAGGAGCCTGTGCAGAAAGAAAGGAAGGAAGGAAGAAAGAAAGAAAGAAAGAAAGAAGGAAGGAAGGAAGAAAGAAAGAAAGAAAGAAAGAAAGAAAGAAAGAAAGAAAGAAAGAAAGAAAGAAATTCTAAGTTTAGCTTCTGAACTGTGTCAGAATACCAATCCTGGATATAAATATATTTTTTAAAAAATAGTTTGACATTTGTAGACCTGTTTGGTACTTGGTTATATTGTAGCCAATTCCCAGGAAGGAGTCATTTAAATCTTTAGCTTTATACGTACTTAAACATGAAGCAATGCTACTTCTCATCTCCCCTGAAATGCTGTCTTTACATCATATTCACCATTGTAATGATATGTGGGAATGACACTGACCACTATCTTTCCAATATCACATCACATCCAGGGATGGGTTCTGGTTTCTTTGCTGCCAGTTCGCTCAGGGACATGCTGCAGGGGTGCACGCGCATTGCAATCCGCAAGCATGAATAGTAGCTGAAAAAAAATGGTGGTGCCTATGATGCTGCCAGGAGAATAGGCTCTGGGGTGTGGCAGACCTGGGTCACTGCTGGTTGTATTGACCCAGGCTGCCAAGTTACTATCGGTTCTACAGAACTGGTCCGAACTGGGAGGACCCCACCTCTGATCACATCCATTTCCTCGATGAAAGTTGTTTAGTAAATTGATATACATTTTCCTTACTGCCAGCCATTCCAGACGTGAGATTTATTTGATCCATTTTCTTAGAATGCTGCATTTATATTTATGTAAATAATGTGCAATTTTGTCTCTAGAACCAAGGAAAAAAGTGAGAAAGAAAAATAGCAATAGAATGTAGCAATAGCATTTGGACTTATCTTCTGCTTCATAATGCTTTATAGTTCTCCCTAAGAAAATCACACAGTGATCATTTTATTGTCCTCAAAAGGATGGAAGACTGAGTCAATGTTGAGTTGATCAGGATTGAATAGAATAGAATTTATTGGCCAAGTGTGATTGGACACACAAGGAATTTGTCTTGGTGCATGTGCTCTCAGCATACATAAAATAAAATATACATTTGTCAAGAATCATGTGGTGCAACACTTAATGATTGTCATAGGGGTCAAATAAGCAATGAAGAATATTAATAAAAATCTTAGGATATAAGCAACAAGTTACAGTCATACAGTCAACATGGGATGAAATGGGTGAAAGGAATGATGAGAAAAACTAGTAGAATAGAAGTGCAAATTTAGTAGAAAGTCTGACAGCGTTGAGGGAATTATTTGTTTAGTAGAGTGATGGCGTTCGGAAAAAACCTGTTCTTGTATCTAGTTGTCTTGGTGTGCAGTGCTCTGTAGCGACGTTTTGAGGGTAGGAGTTGAAACAATTTGTGTCCAGGATGTGAGGGGTCAGTAAATATTTTCCCCGCCCTCTTTTTTGACTCGTGCAGTATACAGGTCCTCAATGGAAGGCAGGTTGGCAGCAATTGTTTTTTCTGCAGTTCTGATTATCCTCTGAAGTCTGTGTTGATGCTGTTGGATTGCAGCACCAAACCAGACAGTTATAGAGGTGCAGATGACAGACTCAATAATTCCTCTGTAGAACTGGATCAGCAGCTCCTTGGGCAGTTTGAGCTTCCTGAGCTGGCGCAGAAAGAACATTCTTTGTTGTGCTTTTTTGATGATGTTTTTGATGTTAGGTGACCATTTTAGGTCTTGAGATATGATAGAACCTAGAAATTTGAAGGTCTCTACTGTTGAACTCCTGGTAGTGGGCACATACTGAAATCCAGGGGTGAGCTGCTGGGGGTTCGTAGAGGTTCGAGAGAACCTCTAGCTAATATTCTGTGCAGCTCAGAGAACCCCCAAATCTACCCCATCTACCCTGCCTCACCCTTCCCAGAAATCCCAATGTGGCCTGTTTTGGATACAGATAAGTGTAGGGCAACACAGAGGGTGAAAAACAAGCGTGACAAAAGTGCATGAAGGCTGGAAATGGGCCAGTTTTCAGGTTCCAGAGGGCTTCCAAAGCCCGGGGAGGCTATTTTCGCCTTCCCAGATGTTTGAGGAAAGCCTCCAGTGACTGTAGAGGACAAAAACCCTTATGTGTTACAGGATGCCTACACCCACCCAGCAACCAGGCAGGGAACCCCTTGCTAAAATATTTGAAACCCTGCTGCAATCTAACCATTGCACCATAAAAACCTCTTTTCTAAAGTATTAGAAAATCCCATTATATTTAACCAAAATGAGGAAAAAAGATAACTGCTTCAAGAAACTGATAAAGCTGAGATAGAATATGTTAGATACGCTGATAGCAAAGAGGAAGGAAAGATTCTCAGTAACAAGGACCCCATTTGATAGCCTGATTTGACCTTTTCTCTGTAGCATTTTGGAAACTGGTGAAATAGCTGTGGGAAAGCGATTCAAGAGAACTTTTCTTCCAACACCTCATTTGTAAGATGATAATTATTCCCCACTTCCTGGTTGCTAGAGACTCACCACTTTTTATCCATTTCAGTCTTTGAAAACACTGCAACTTCAAAGCTATTTGAATTAGGTCATACCTTTTTCACCATGTTCTTTGACAATTAAAAGAAGCCAATGGCCCAATCCCACAGAGGTGGAACTGTGTTTTAGGAGATGAAGCAAAGAAATTAAAATAGAAGGTAGATGCTTAAAATGGCATCTGGAATGAGATGTTCAACATTTAATATACCTGGTGCCTGGCTGGTGCCTGCCTTCTTAATATAGCTGGCACATAGAGCTTGCTCTGTTGTGTTAATAAAGATGTGTTTTCTATTATTTTACTTTGCACAAAATGATTTAGTCACAGATAGTTCAGTATTTACCACTTAAGAAGAGTCCATTTCTTTAGATGATGTCAAGCAAGAATACATTGGATCCATAAGTTCCTAATTTTTTGGGGTGGTGCTGGTGGTGGTTGGGTTTTTTTTGCTAACAATCTGCACAACAATTGCATATGAATTTTTATTTTAGCTTGCTACCCTGATGACAAAAACATTCCTTTGTCTATATTTAGCTGTATAAAATGCACATTTACAAGTAAAGTTTTATTTTCTATATTTATTGGTAGGATTATGAGGAACATGAAAGCTTCTGTTTAATACAGTAAACCATTTATGTAATGCAATTTAATGCAATTTAGTGATTGGATACTGAGTGGGCAATTCCCTGTTATTTAATCACTGGAGATTGAACTTGCTGCATCCAAAAATAGCAGGTCACTTAGTGGATTTAGAACAGATTGCATGACATATGCAACTCCTTCCTCAAACAAACTTTTGCTGTTACCCCTGTGAACTGTGCGGCTTTATTTTCACTAATTGTAAGGCTGGCTCTTAAATAGTTGAAATATGGTTGGGAAAGCTCTAGTTTCCACTCACACTTATACGGAATGATGAAAAAAATGACAATTTCTTATTCTAGCCTCCTTTTCAAGGTCATTGTGAAGATAAAGTGGGAGATAGAAAATTGTGTTTACCAATTTGAGCTCCTGAGGGGAAAAAAAAATCAAGGATATAAATGTCATAAGTAAATAAACTATCACTACTACACTAGCTGAAGCATTGATGATGGTGTGGGATGATAAGTATTTATATATGCTATTGTGGAGGATCGGAGATTTAGATGGGCAATTTGATTCCTGCAAGCATGGAATTTAGATATGTCGCTGTGGACAAGAAAGATTGCCTCTCTTCACTGCCAACATTTTAGGGAAGGAAGCTGGTGTCAGTTATTAAAATAGAAGAGAAAGGAAGAAGTCCCTTGAGTGTGGAGAAAAAGATTTTAAAGGTACAAAATATGTGGACAGTGGATTTTTGACTTTAAAGAAGTTTAAAGGATTTGAAAACTTTTAGAATGGATTAAAACATTAAAAAACTCTTCATTTCCCTGGAGTTACAAAATAGCTGGTCTAATCTTTGAAAGAAGAAGTTGGTAGTGAAATTTCTGTAACTTAATAATAAAGAGGTTGGTTATAATGATATTGTATATACGTTGTATGCTACTACACACTGTAAATATAGGATTTTTAAAAGATGTACTGTATGGAATCTAGAGTTCTCTTCATAGGTTATATTTGTGTCCGTATTTTTTTTCAGAATAAGTTTAATGTTGTCTTGTTTTTTTCACCTTTGATGTGTTTAGCAAAATCATTATTATAATATTCTTATTAATAAATTGACAACTATTTCTATTGCTAGCAGATAAAGTAGCAAAGCAGAATAAGGAATAAGGTAATTATCAGACGAACAAACGTTTAAGCAGAAATTCATCTCAAAAGCACTGCTTGAAGAATACTGGAAGAAAGAAATATTTTTGAATGGAAGCCAGACTCAAAATGAGGCCAAAATATTCTATATTCTGAGTTTGTATAGGTGGCATTTATAGCAGTAAGTTGGAAGGAAATGACCAAGCAACTCATATGAAGTATAGCAGAAATTAGAAACTGTTGGAATTTTTCCCTGAGATATACTTTAGAGCAATGCAGATTATGTTCACATGACAGGAAGTCACTGATCCAGAAAATCAGAAGAGGTTATTTCCCTTGAGTGGAAACTTCTAAAATCTTAATTCAGAATTAAGCAGTGACACTAGGATCTTTATCAGCACTAAGGATGATTTCTGTACACCAGGGTGAAAGGAAAACTCCTTCAATAGTGCATATTAAGCCAGTGTAACAATTATGCATTTCTTTTCCTACTACAGTATATATATTATGCATAAACTTGGCCAGGAATCCCAGTTTACAAATTAGGTGCAATGTTACAGACAAAGGCTGAATATTGAAAAAGTATCAGAGTTTGTTACAGAAAAAACAATTTTCAGAAGCACAAACAGATAACTGATTTAGCTGGATTCATTAACTTTTTTATATAAACATAATATTCATTTAATTTTTAAATAAACAATAATCTTCTTATGACATTATATTATCTATATTATTATTATATATATATTATTATCACACACACACACATATATATACACACACATATATATATACACACACACACATATATATACATATATATGTGTTCGCCTTAGAACAAAGACAGAAACACCAGCCTGAAGATGATGAGTGGGACCTCATCGAAACGTCGCCAGAAATTTCCAAATCCTACACGGGAAGAAACCTGAATATACCAAGACCGTCATACCTGTGCCCGTGAAAATCTACGAAATATATATATATATATATATGTGTGTGTGTGTGTGTGTGTGTCATATAACACATACAGAATATAGTTGTCGGCTATAAATAAATTAACTGTCTTGAAGTGGCCCTGGGTTGGGCCTAGAGGCAAAAAGGAGCTGTGACGTTCCTTCAAATATACCAGGGTGATCCGACATAAAACACACACACACACACATATATATATATATGTGTGTGTGTGTGTGTTTGTGTGTGTGTGTGTGTGTGTTTTCGTAGATTTTCATGGGTACAGGTATCCGTATCCGAATCTTGGCATATTCAGGTTTCTCCCCGTGTAGGTTTCAGAGATTTCTGGTGACATTTGGACAAGGTCCCACTCATCATCTTCAGGCTGGTGCTTCTGTCCTTGTTCTAGAGCGAACACAGAAAGACCTGAGCTGCCTTCCCTCTATAAGTACTGGTGGGTGGGTGTGGAGTGTTGGCTCAGCAGCTACAAGCTGTGTTGAAACTTCCTGGTGAGTCATTGGGGTAACACCTGGGGTCATTGATGCAATTGATGTATGCTGATTAGTTGATGTTTATGGATTGGGGGTGATATCCTGAGTAGTTGGAGCTTGCAGGCTGCTTAGCTGTTTTGTGTGTCTGAGGTGTAACAATTTTTGTTTGGCTGCGAGTTTGTGGTCTGGTTATGTGTTTATGGCGTTTGTTGGTTTCCTTTGGGTACGTGTCAGATGGGGCTGCAACAGTTGGGGGCACTGCTGTAGTTTGGCTTCTGGGTGGTGGTTGTATTTGGTCTGTAAGATGGGTGTGGGTTTGGGTCTGGTGTAGATGATTGATGGTAGTGTTCTGTGTTGTTCTGGGTCTGGTTTCAGTTTGTATGGCTGGTATACATTTGTTAACAAGAGCTGGTTTCCAGATGACTGGTAGGCGGGAAGTATCATGCTTGTGGGGGTGTTTTTCTATGTCAATGGCTTCCATGATTATTCTTTTGTTGTAGTGTTCTGTTTTGGAAATTAATTTCATTCTGTGAAAATCAATTTCATGTCCTGTAGTTTTGAAGTGTTGGAAAAGGGAGGAAGTTTTTTCTTCTTTTCTTATGTTCTGCAACACATGCATTTACTCTCCTATTAGTTTGTCCAATATATGTGGCTGGGCAGATTTTACATGGTACTTGATAAACTCTTTGGCGTTCTAGCTGGATATTGTCTTTTGGGGTTTCTTAGGATGTTGGCTATTTTTTTATCTGTGCCAAAGGCTTTTCTTGATGTTGTGTTTGTGGAGAATTTTGCTGATTTTATCTGTGGTGCCTTTGATGTAAGGGAGGAGGACGATGCCATTGTCCTGTTCTGTGTCTTGGTTCTTGGGGGGTGTCTCTTTTCGGTTGGTTGGCAATCAAGAAACACGAATATGCCAAGACCTTCCTATATAGGTCTTGGCATATAGGCTGAGCCACACATACCCTTAAGCTTAAATTCCAGTTTTGATTATCTGCACAGACTCAGAAGTGTTTAACTCCCATTGGCTGACTTAGTTGCTATGCCTATTCATTGGCTGACCTTATTAACATGATTTCTCCCAGTTCATGAATATCTTAACAAAAACTTAACAAGATACCAGCATGTGCAATAGTAATTTCATGCAGACTTAGATACCACTTGATTTGCAGCCCTTTCTAAGTGGTTTACAATGTTATAAGTGCAACAATACATCAGCAGAATAGAAATATTCTTATTCTGTGAAAAATATTCTTATTCTGCAAAACAATCTATAAAACTAATGTATACACCTACCTACTTCCTGTGGTATTAGGAAGAATTCACACAGAGGCAATGACCATTAATGGATGAAATATCTCCAGCTAACGTTCAAGGCTGGAAGAACTGAACCCAAATTGAAACTCACATTGGAGTATTTATGCTCAATAGCTTGTTGAGGACATGATGGCTCATTGGTTAAAATGCTTGTCGATCAGAAAGGTCAGCAGTTTGGTGGTTCAAATCCCTATCACTGCAAAACTGAGTGAGCTCCCATTACACCCTTGAAAATGTCCAAAGATACTTCACCAGAAGAGCCCTTCACTCCTCCATCCAAAACAGAATACCATAGACTTACTATCCTGGGTCTAGAAAGCTTACAACTATGATGCCTTAAACATGATCTAAGTATTGCCCACAAGATCATATGCTGCAACGTCCTGCCTGTCAATGACTACTTCAGCTTCAACCACAACAACACAAGAGCACACAACAGATACAAGCTTAATATTAACTCCAAATTGGACTGTAAAAAATACAACTTTAGTAATCGAGTTGGCGAAGCGTGGAACTCATTACCGGACTCTGTAGTGTCATCCCCTAACCCCCAACATTTTACCCTTAGACTATCCACCATTGACCTCTCCAGATTCCCAAGGGGTCATTAAGGGGCATGTATAAGTGCACTAGCGTGCCTCCCGTCCCCTGTCCTACTGTCTCTCCTATATCTCCTATATCGTATCTACTATCCCTATATCTTCTTCTATTCTCTTATTGATATATTTTATTTCTATATTTTCACTTCTGTTCTTTCTCTAATATATTTTACTCGAGTATATCCTCTATAACCGTCATTGTGTATTATTGTGCATTGGACAAAATAAATAAATAAAATAAAATAAATTACTTTCCCCAGCTTCTGCCAACCTAGCAGTTCTAAAGCATGTAAAAATGCAAATAGAAAAATAGGGACTACCTTGATGGGAAGGTAACACAGAATTATCATCAGACAGTGCTGGCTCTTCAGCTTAGAAATGGAGATGAGCACTGTCCCCTAGAGTCAGGAATGACTAGCACATATTATTATTATTATTATTATTATTATTATTATTATTATTATTAATAATAATTAGATTTGTATGCTGCCCCTCTCCGTATGATTTGTATGCTGCCCCATATGTGCGAGGGGAACCTTTACCTTTACCTAATAGCCTGTTTAAGATGCCTCGTCCCAACAATTCATTCTATAAAAAACATAGTCACAGTGTAGTCATATAATGGCTGTTCTGGTAATAATTTTAAAACTATAATATTTATGATTATCAATGAATATAAAGAAGAAAGTGATTCCTCTTTCTGTTGAGCAGATATGATGAGCCTATTAGAAGATCACACTTTTTCACCTAGGTAATTGCCAGAAATGTTAGAAGGGATTAACAATACAAATCTGTAGATGTATACTAAAGCTACAATTTAATTGAAAGGGGGAAAAAAGAACGAAAGACAAAATGTATTCCAGTTTGCACATTTTTGAAAAAAGCAAAAAGTCATATAAAACCAGAAGTTCAAGTTTAGCAGAAAAGTATAAAGTGGAATAAGAGTAAAAAAAAAATGAAATGTTGAAAGTTGTTAGATAACCATGACCTGCAAGGCCTTGAGATGTGAAACTTGAGCACAAAAATAGGTGAGCATTGATCAGGAAGCCTGAACTATCAGTTGAACTTGGAACCACCAGTTAGAAGTGGAAAGGGCAAACAAATCTTTTACAAATCTCTAAATCAAAATACTCCAAGGGGCATAGGTAAAGCAATATAGTTAAGCCCAAGTAAAAGAAGGGTCCAACTTCTAACAGAAAGGAAAAAGGCAGAAGATGCAGCCCAGAACCAGAGAAATAGAGCATCTAACAGGAGTTATGGAACATTAAAATGGAAAGAGCAGCCAAACTCAAAGCAGAATGAAGGCTGGATCGATTTAATTTCACAGATCTGGTCATCGGGATTTAAGGCAATTATGGTTTTGTAACAGGAAGCCAAAATGAAAGTAAGCAAATGAATATAATCCCCCCATTTCAGAAACTGGAACTAAATCAAGCCTTTGAACCAAGGGATTCTCATAGTAGAGAAAGCTGCAACAATGAACTATACGAAAAAAGAAAAAAGAGAAACAGGCACATCACTTTCAGCTAGAGGAGGGGGAAATTCTGAAAGGTACTGGACAGCAGGAATAACTGTTTGATAGTGATGGGCGAACCCAATGGTGTTCGGATTCGGCAAGTTCGGATGAACTTTAGGCAAAATTCGGCCGAACCCGAACTGAACCCGAACCCAAACAGGGAATCCCACCAAGAGATTCCGGGGGTGAAGTTTTGACATCACGTATACTGGCAGGTTGCTAAGGACGCCAAGGTGATCACTTCCTGGATTCCATGGATGCCAAGGTTGCTAAGGACGTCAAGGTGATCACTTCCTGGATTCTATGGAATCCAGGAAGTGATCACCTTGGCGTCCTTAGCAACCTGCTGGTGACGTCAAAGCTCTGAACACCGAACACGACCCCGAACTTTGCCCAAAGTTTAAAAAAAATTCGGGTTCGGGTTCGGCATACCGAACACCGCAAAATTCGGTACGGACCCGAATTGTGCGAGTTCGGTTCACCCATCACTACTGTTTGAGCATAATTGGGAGATGGTCTAGATCCAGATTGAGGATTAAGGGTACTTAATTGTTTTACCAAGTTAAGTGACTTAAGTTCTTTGAAAATTCAGCTCTAAACAAGTCCAGTCCTGCATGTGCTAAAATTAAGTGCATTTCAACAGTCATAGAATTAAAACAGACGTACTCCTGATTTGCTTTTCATACATAATTGGTATATTATCTCTCCTTTTCAGTTTGTTTTAATGAATCACTTAAACCATTGTTGTCATGCCTTTAATGATTGCTTTGAAATAGCAAGATGTATCTCAACATTTATTATTATTATTATTATTCAGCTTTTAGAGGAGACAGAAAACGGTGAGCTGATCATGATTATAGGACTCTCACATTGTCCTCTGTGTTTTCTAGTGGACTTGAGACATCTCACAGAATTAGAAAATTGGTTCACTTGTCACCAGAGACAGTAGCGAATAATAGTGGTAGCTATTGCATCATACTCTTATTTGAAATAAAAATTAGATGCAAAAATTGACATATTTGGATCAATTTTATTTACAAATACCAGAGGGAATTAAAGTATTTTGTTTGTTGCATTTTCAAAGGTATCCTGGCAACTTCATAAATAAAACAAAAATATACTTTATTGTCATTGTATGTATATACATAGTATACCCATGCAACAAAATTTGCATGATGCCAAAACCAATCTCAGCATACATAACGATCCAAAAGAACATGTTCAATCTGCCACGATTTCCACCTGAACCATCCAACTTCCACACAACAGACCAAGTAGTATTGTCCAGAAATTCACTGAAGGTGATCACCTAGTACATTGTTAAGTGTAATTATAGCTCTGGGAAAAAAACTGTTCAGAAAACATGTGGTTCGAGTTTTAATTGTTCTGTATCTTCTGCCACAAGGCAACAGTCCAAATAGATTTTAAGCATAATGAGAAGATTCTCTGAGAATGTTGTGCGCCTTTCTAAAACAGCAAGATGTCAAGATATTGTTCAGGGATGGTAGCTGGAGCCCAATGTTATTCTGGGCAGTTTATTTATTTTATTTTATTTATTTTATTTATTTTATTTATTTTATTTATTTTATTTATTTTATTTATTTTATTTATTTTATTTATTTTATTTATTTTATTTATTTTATTTATTTTATTTATTTTATTTATTTTATTTATTTTATTTATTATTTTATTTATTTTATTTATTTTATTTATTTATTTTGTCCAACGCACAATACATATTGAAGATATTAATTATCTTCATATTAATTATACATATTAATGATTCTCTGTAAAGCTTTTTTAGCTGATACAGAGCTGGTCATGGACAGATCCATACAATTTCCTTGGCAACCTTACACTAGTTTTTTAATTTTTTTTAATCATTGCCTCAAGGATCTCCCCCCCCCCCGCCCCAACATTCCAATCTGGGACTTAGAAAAAGTGACTGCCCCAAAGTTATCCAGATAGCTTCCATGCACAAAGGAGGGCTATAATTCATGCAACCCCTCTCCCTATCCAGCATTTTAATCATTGCAACAAACGAGAGCACCTGAAAATTAGATGATTTCAGTAATGATAAAAATGAAACATATTAAGCCAAAATGACATTTATATAAACCAGCAGTGAAATCTATTTGCCTTTCACATGCTTTTTATCTGTCTATCTATCTATCTATCTATCTATCTATCTATCTATCTATCTATCTATCTATCTATCTATCATCTATCTATCTTCAGAGAGGGGTGGCATACAACTCTAATAAATTGTTATTGTTGTTGTTGTTGATATTATTATTATTATTATTATTATTATTATTATTATTATTATTATTATTATTTCATCTGTACCTATATCTAATCATCTATATTCATATCATCTATATCCACGTCTCTAGTTGACTATCATTTCTCCTACCTCCTCTCTCTCATCTATATGTACAACCTATTTCAGTTACATTGATATCTACTCATCATTTGAAATGAATGTAGTAGAGATCAGCTACAGCAGACCAAGAAGCTTCAATTTAAGGGAACTTGAATTTATTCCAAAGCACTTTTCCTTGGTCTATTTATTTCTGCTCTGTGAATCCCAGAGTGCTGCCCTTTTATCTGAAGTCCACTCTTAGAAATCCTTCGGAGAACAAAGCTTACAGCTTGTTTTCCTAATCCACAAAATCTCCACTTGCGCATTGATTTACCAAATCCTCCCAATGGGAATTATTGTACTATAGCAAGCTTCTAGGCTCGAAAATGTACAGATGATGCTGAAACATTTATTTGCTGAAAGAGGTGGAGTAAGATCATTAAATTTTATGCGTGGAAATACTGCTTTAAATATTGTCATATGTTCTCTTGTTTTATTAGAAAAATGTCATATGCTCTCTCTTTTTTTAAATAGAGCAACCTCAGAACTTGTAAATCTCATAACTTGAAACAATATTTTTGTTGGAAATAAAGTTCTTCTCAATTAATGACATTAGTTAATAATGGACACTCCTCCACCAGAACACGGTTTCACTGCATGTTAGAAAAGTATGAACAGACAGCACATGATCATGCAAACTTTGGTCAGCTGTACTAAATAAACTTATGTTTAAAATTCAATTCATAAAATTGGTGGAAAACTTATGTTTAAAATTCAATTCCTCCCAAAGTGACTGCTTTGTTGGCATGTTTTCAGACAAACTGGGGGGGTGAGCACTATGGGTTGGCCATTCATGCTCGATCCTTGCCATGCTTGGCATCCTTTGTGCTTAGCAGCAAAGGTGGCAGCAAAAAGAAATGGTGGTATCTAAAATTTCCTCTTTAAATTATTATTATTATTATTATTATTATTATTATTATTATTATTATTATTATTATTATTATTATTATTATTATTATTATTATTATTTCAATTCAACACAGCAAACGAGATCACTATGCTGGATTTCGTATTTCATCACCAGTCGGGCGCTTCCCAAGCACCTAAGACTGAGTGATGTAGCGGCGAATTATGCTTGACGATCTCAGTAAAACGGCCTTTTGCAATTGACAGATGGAGATTTTGTCAATTCCAATGGTTTTCAAATGTCCACTGAGATCCTCTGGCTTATGCCAGAGTCGTTGCAGCTTGATTTTTAGATCTTCGTATTTCACTAATTTCTCTAGCTGCTTCTCCTCAATTCTGCTGTCCCCTGGGATTGCGATGTTGATGATCCATACTTTCTTTTTCTCCACAATCAGGATGTCTGGTGTGTTATGCTTCAGAATTTGGTCAGTCTGAAGTCGGAAGTTCCACAGTAGTTTTGCTTGCTCATTTTCGACCACTTTTTCGGGCTTATGATCCCACCAGTTCTTTGCCACTGGTAAATGGTAATTACGGCACAAGTTCCAGTGGATCATCTGTGCCACAGCATCATGTCTATGCTTGTAGTCAGTCTGTGCGATCTTTTTGCAACAGCTGAGTATGTGATTGATTGTTTCATCTGTTTCTTTACAGAGTCTGCACTTTGGATCGTCTGTTGATTTTTCAATTCTGGCTTTGACAGCATTTGTTCTAATGGCCTGTTCTTGTGCCACCAGTATCAGTCCTTCTGTCTCCTTTTTGAGTGTTCCACTTGTAAGCCATGACCAGGTCTTTTCTTTATCCACTTTGCCTTCAATCTTCTCCAAGAACTGGCCATGCAATGCATTGTTCTGCCAACTGTCCATACAACATTGAGTTACAGTTTTTCTATACTGGTCCTTAGTTTGCTTCACCTTGAGAAGCTTCCTATTGTTGACCTGTTGTTGTTGTTGTTGTTGTTGTTATTATTATTATTATTATTATTATTATTATTATTATTATTATTATTTAGATTTGTATGCCGCCCCTCTCTGTAGACTGCATGGAGAAAGGAGAAAAGTTGCCCCCACCTGTGCCTTTTCCTTTGCACCCTCACTGGAGTCATTTGTAGCATCCAAGGCCAACCATCAGACCATTCAGAGAGAGTCTATAAAAGAAAGAGTGAGGTCTGAAGCTGTCTCCACCCCACAAAGAAAAGGAAAAGGGATGAAGAGAGTCTTTTTGGTGACAATGTGTAGAAAGGATGAAGAACAAGGTGTGGCTTCCCACCCCCACCCCCACTTTTCAGCTTGCAAGCTTCTTTAGAAACTGTAGTTGAACATTTGGTGGTGGTGGGGTGTCTAAGAGGTTTTGAATACAAAGACCTATCCACTGGTTAGTTTTGAAGCCTTCTGTCTGGGCCAGAAAAAAGGTGAAAGCTACAACAATCTAGTTATGTGTATGAAACTCAACAATACTACACTGAAATAGCAGATTTCCCACTGTGATAGTCATTCGCCAGTGGGAAGCAGGTTCATTCTGAGAAGATTAAGCTGGATATGACTTTGGTGCTTCTGATCTCTGTTAAGATAAGCAGTGTGGTTTTTGTCAAAATCAGTCCTGCAGGTTTTGTTTGTTTTGAAGCAAAGGAATGGAAGAGACCAGGGGATAAGTGACTGTCAGCCCCACCAGGTAGATCAGACTAGGTATCAAGGGAGGCTAAGATTACTTCTATTGACAATGGGTATGATAAGAGAATCTGGCAAGAGAATCTGATTGTTTTTCCCTTCTATTCCCACATGAATTAGAAGCGTCCTTCTGAGATTCTTCCACAAGCTTTCAATCAGAATAGAGCTGCAAGGGACCTCCTAGTTCAAACCTCTGCTCAAAGAGGAGACCCTACACAATTTCAGACAATGGCTGTCCAGTCTCTTCTAAAAAATCTCAAGTGATGAAGCACCCACAATTTCTGAAGGCAAATTGTTCCACTGGTTAATTGTTTTCACTGTTAGAAAGTTTCTCCTTAATGCTGGGTTGCTTATCTCCTTGATTAGTTTCCATCCATTGTTTTTTGTTTTGCCCTCTGGTCCTTTGGAAAATGAGTTGTCTCTACCCTCTTTGTAGTAGCCCCTCAAATACTGGAATACCAATAAAATGTCACCCCTAGTTTGTTTGTTTGTTTGTTTGTTTGTTTATTTAAAAAACATCATGCAAATCCAATACTAAAAACAACTAAAAAACCCTTCATATAAAACTAAACATCCATACAAACATACCATGCATAAATTATAAAGGCCTAGGGGGAAAGAATGTCTCAATTCCCCCATGCCTGATGACAGAGGTGGGTTTTAAGGAGCTTATGAAAGGCAAGGAGGGTGGGGGCAATTCTAATCTCTGGGGGGAGTTGATTCCAGAGGGTCGGGGCTGCCACAGAGAAGGCTTTTCCCCTGGGCCCTGCCAAGCGACATTGTTTTGTTGATGGGACTCGGAGAAGGCCCACTCTGTGGGACCTAACCGGTCGCTGGGATTCTTGCGGCAGAAGGCGGTCTCCTAGATACCCTGGTCCGGTGCCATGAAGGACTTTATAGGTAATGACCAACACTTTGAATTGTGATCGGAAACTGATCGGCAACCAATGCAGACTGCGGAGTGTTGGTGTAACATGGGCATTTTTGGGAAAGCCCATGATAGCTCTCGCAGCTGCATTCTGCACGATCTGAAGTTTCCGAACACTTTTCAAAGGTAGCCCCATGTAGAGAGCATTACATTATTTTATCTGGACTAGCTATTATTCCTGCATCCATTCTTCATATGTTTTAGTCTCCAGGCCTTAATTATCTTAGTGGCTCTTTGCTGAATTACTTCCAAAGTCTAACATCTTTTTTTCAAATGTGGTGACCAAAACTGGATGTAGTAGTCCATGTGTGGTCTTACTCAGGAGTGATTTCTAACTTATCTCACTACTGGTTTGCTTCCTTCCATGCCTCGTGGGCATGCCTCATGACTAGGCATGTGCATCATGCGTGCTCATGCGCAGAGTGCTGAAAAATAAAAAATCCCTCAAAAAGCCAAAAACAAGATGCGGAGTGCCAGAAACTCAGCTTCTGTGCATGCTCAGAAGAAAAAATAAATTTTTAAAAATCATTTTTTAAAAATTAACTTAAAAAATAGATGGCAGTGCCCATGGACCAGCACTGATTTAACTGATTATGTGACATCATATGTCGTCACCAGTTTGGGCAAACCGGTCCAAATTGGGAGAAACCCACCTCTGGTTTTACTAAGATTTTATAAAGTGGTGCTAATGCTTCACGGCTTTTTTTGGCTGCTGCCTCACACTGCTGGCTTATATTTAAGTGATTTTCCAATGTTTCTCTCATAGTTACTTAGTGTTTTTGAACCAGGTTTCAGCCAGTATTTCTACCTTTGGGCTTTTTGCCTAAGTGAAAAATGGTTTTTTGTCTACATTAACTTTCACGTTGTTAGATAGGCCTATTGTTTAAATCTGTCAAGATCCATTTCAGAGGTGGGATTCAGATTTGTTTTTACTACTGGTTCTGTGGGCGTAGCTTGGTGAGTGTGACATGGCTTGGTGAACGTAGCAGAGGAAAGATACTGTAAAATCTCCATTCCCTCCTCAATCCAGGGGAAAGTTGCTGCAAAATCCCCATTTCCTCCCAATCAGTTGGGATTCGGGAGGCAGATAATATGTAGGGGTGGGCAAGTCAAAGGTGGTATTTACTGGTTCTCTGAATACTACCTCTTTTCCATTTGGATCCTGAGCTCATCTTCTGAGATGTTGGCTATTCCTGCCAGCTTAGTGTCATCTGTAAATTTCTATTTCCTCATTTATAAAGATATTAAATAAAGATATTTATAAAGATATTAAAGAGTACTGGGCCTAAGATGGAGCCTTGTGGTATTCCACTGCTTCCTTCCTTCCATGTGATACTCCACATAGATGTAATAAAATAATCTTTCCTAGGATCTCTCTCTTTAAAATCAGCTCTTTTAAAGTTTAAGACTCTGATTGGATTATGTTGTATTGCTTATGTTTGCATTATATTGAATTACAATATAACGTGGTCACTCTTGCCCAAAGTTCCAGAAACTTCAACTCCCTCTATCACTTCTCTATTAGTACAAATTAAGAATGACTAAATGAATGAATTAGCAAGAATTTGTACAGAGACTCGGTGGTTCAGTGGTCACAGTGCAGTACTACAAGCTACTTCTGCTGATCACCAGCTGCCAGCAGTTTGGCAGATCAAATCTCAGTAGGCTCAAAGTTGATTCAGCCTTCCATCCTTCCAAGGTTGGTAAAATTAGGACCCAAATTGTTGGGGGCAATATTCTTATGCTCTGTAAACAACTTAGAGAGGGCTTGTAAAGCACCGTGAAGCGGTAAATAAGTCTAAATGATATTGCTATTGATAATCTTTCTTCTATCATACCATTTTGGTAACTGTCTCTGAAATAGAATTATTTTTATATAACTACATCTCCAAATTAAATAAGTATATGTGTACATGTAGTTAGGTCATAATCAATGACATACACATGCTCACACACAGAGAGAGAAAATTATGGGAGATCCATATCAATAACTTTGGATTTAATAATTATGTTATTCCAATTTTACCCTGGTATACATTTGATAGTTTTCTTATTTGAAGTAGGTTTCTCAACTAACTGAAACTAAAAATATCATATACATAGCATTTTCTTAAACCTCATTGTGCAGGTTTTTCATATCTATGGGCCATTTGATTTTTTACATTAGCTGACCAGATTTACAAATCCTGATTAAATAAAGCTTAGATAAATTTAACCCTGCTGTTCTGTTCGGGTCTGTGAGACCCGAAATCAAAGTTTGAGACCCTGTAAAAAAATTTCCCTGCATATCTGAAACTTGAAATTTCACGACTTTTCATCATTTCAGGGGTTCTCTCTATGAGAATTTTTTTTTTGGGGGGGGGGGGGGGCTTAGTTTTTGCTGGGCAAAAAAACTCCCTAATGTTATGTTCCCGGGTCTATTTGACCCGGACTGCAAACTGACCAGTTTAGGTACTTATATGTGGTCTTTTTGAAAGCTTTTTTCACCTGGAAACATGTTTGAACATTTCTGCATACAATGGAATGAAAATTGAACTGAAAAAATTAATCCTTATTGGTTTATTTTGCACATAAATGTGGCTCCCCCCCGTTTTTGTGAAAGTTTTTTTCAATTTATGGATAGTTTTGCTTGCAAAATGCATTCTATTTTACTGGAGTTGGTGTGGAATTGGTAGCTTGAACATTTCTGAATATAAGAAAAATATAAAGGAACTGAAAAAAATGATTCTTACTGGTTTTTTAACATCAGAAATAAGGCTCCCCCCCCCTCGGCTGCTTGCCACCATTTTCACTTTTTATTTTTTTATGCTCCAAATCCGAAATATTCTTTAAAATCTTAGGCATCCATTTACTCAATTTAACAATGCTGATCATCAAAAAATATTTTTGGGGTGGTGGCTAATTGTTTTCTGGGCAAAAAAAATTCATAACTTCGAATCTGTTTCTGTTCGTATATGACCGGACCAAAAATATATTTTTTAGGTACTTGAATTTGATCTTTTTGAAAACTTTTTCAACTGGAAAACTAGTTTGAACATTTATGAACATAATGATATGAAAATTGAACTGGAAAAATTGAGACTTATATTTTTATTGTGATCAAAAAGCCCCTCCCCCCATCCTTTCTGAATTTCGTGTCAATTTCTATTTTTTAAGGCTACAAATCCCTAAGGAATGTTCCCCCAAAAGGTTTGATATACTAAATTGAACATTTCTGAATATAAGAAAAATATAAATGAACTGAAAAAAATGGTTCTTATTGGTTTATTTTTGCCACAAAAGGGACACCCCCCCCCGGCCTTGCTGTGTGCCATTATTGTCACTGTTTATACATATTTGTTTAGAAATATTTGGAATATCCTTTTGAAAATCAACCACATTGTAGCCAGATAACTAATTTTATGAAAGAAATCCATTTTACTAAAAAAAAGTATGTAAGTTTGAAATTAACAGCATAATTTTTATATAAATTGAAATAACTTTATATGCAAAATAAACCAATATGCATCAATTTTTCCACTTCAATTTTCATATCATTATGTTCAGAAATGTTCAAGCTATAAATCCCACACCAACTTTAGCAAAATTGAATGTATTCTGCTAGCAAAACTATCCATAAAGTGAAGACTATGTCACAGAAACGGGGGGGAGGCACATTTATGTGCAAAATAAACCAATAAGGATTAATTTTCTCAGTTCAATTTTCATATCATTGTGTGCAGAAATGTTCAAGCTACCAATCCCACACCAACTTTAGTAAAATAGAATGGATTTTGCAAGCAAAACTATCCATAAATTGAAGAAACCTTCACAAAAACGGGGGGGGAGGCACATTTATGTGCAAAATAAACCAATAACGATTAATTTTTTCAGTTCAATTTTCATTCCATTGTGTGCAGAAATGTTCAAACATGTTTCCAGGTGAAAAAAGCTTTCAAAAAGACCAAATATAAGTACCTAAAATGATCAATTTGCAGTCCGGGTCAAATAGACCCGGGAACATAATATTAGGCAGTTTTATCGAACAGAACACAAGGGTTTTAACACGGAACCTGAATTTTAGATTTTTTTTTTCTTGTATCGTATTATAAAATCATATAAATACACAAAGCTGGTAATATATGAAAAGCCTAGGGTCTTTTTTCTGCCATACAAAATTAACACTTCCTTAAACGCCGACCAAGAATGGCAGTCCTTTCAACAGAGCAAGTCACCTTTTGAAAAACTTTTCATATATTTTAAATTTTTCATATGTATAAAATGCCTTTTACATAATTCAACCATGCATAAAAGCAGTGCTTTATAATAACAAATCATAGCTAACTTTCTCCAATTAAAACAGATCATAGACATACAGACATACAGTACCCCATAGTTTGTGTATTTACAAATATTATATTTGTAGAAACACAAAATATTATTTGTAAAATTACTTTAGTTATACGCTCGTTGCGAGGGTTCGGTTCCAGGAGCCCCCGCAACGAGCGGGTTTTCGCGAAGTAGCGATGCGGAAGTAAAAACACCGTCTGCGCATGTGCAGACGGTGTTTTTACTCCCACAGCGCTAGCGAGGAGCCGAAGATTGAGGACTCAGCTCGGAAGCTGCACGGGTGTTTTAAAAGGTCTCCGCCGGCATGGGGGGCTTCTTAGCACCCCCCCAAACCCGAGTTGGGGGTTCGGGAGGTGGTAGGAAGCCCCCCATGCCGGCGGAGACCTTTTAAAACACCCGTGCAGCTTCCGAGCTGAGTCCTCAAGCCAATTCTGTTCCCTGCCGGCCCGATTGAGCGGCCGGCGGTCTCCATTCAGGGAACAGAATGGAGCGTTCCGCGGCGGGGCTGCTAAGGGGGGGGGGAGACGAGCCCAGCCCCGTGACATTTGTTTTCCTGCCGCCGGCAGCCGAGTGATCCTGGGCTCCTTCGCAACCTCGGAGAGCTTCCTGGGCATGAAAGCTCACGAAAACCAGGAAGCTCTCTGAGGTTGCGAAGGAGCCCACGATCACTCGGCTGCAGGCGGCAGGAAAACAAATGTCACGGGGCTGGGCTCGGTTATCCCCTCGGCTCCCCTCCTACCAGCCCCGCCGCGGAAGGCTCCATTCTGTTCCCTGAATGGAGACCGCTGGCCGCTCAATCGGGCCGGCAGGGAACAGAATGGAGCGTTCCGCGGCGGGGCTGCTAAGGGGGGGGAGACGAGCCCAGCCCCGTGACATTCGTTTTCCTGCCGCCGGCAGCCGAGTGATCCTGGGCTCCTTCGCAACCTCGGAGAGCTTCCTGGGCATGAAAGCTCACGAAAACCAGGAAGCTCTCTGAGGTTGCGAAGGAGCCCACGATCACTCGGCTGCAGGCGGCAGGAAAACAAATGTCACGGGGCTGGGCTCGGTTATCCCCTCGGCTCCCCTCCTACCAGCCCCGCCGCGGAAGGCTCCATTCTGTTCCCTGAATGGAGACCGCTGGCCGCTCAATCGGGCCGGCAGGGAACAGAATGGAGCGTTCCGCGGCGGGGCTGCTAAGGGGGGGGAGACGAGCCCAGCCCCGTGACATTCGTTTTCCTGCCGCCGGCAGCCGAGTGATCCTGGGCTCCTTCGCAACCTCGGAGAGCTTCCTGGGCATGAAAGCTCACGAAAACCAGGAAGCTCTCTGAGGTTGCGAAGGAGCCCACGATCACTCGGCTGCAGGCGGCAGGAAAACAAATGTCACGGGGCTGGGCTCGGTTATCCCCTCGGCTCCCCTCCTACCAGCCCCGCCGCGGAAGGCTCCATTCTGTTCCCTGAATCACTTTGAATCCAGCAGCTTCTGCTGGATACGGGCGGTGGGTGGGACGAGCGGTGAGGAAGCCAGGGGCTGTGGCAGCTCGCCCCCCCATCGCCTGTATCCAACAGAAGCGGCGGGATTCAAAGTGCTGGGGTGGGGGGGGGTGTCCCGACAGCCCCCCACCCCAGCACTTTGAATCCAGCAGCTTCTGCTGGATACGGGCGGTGGGTGGGACGAGCGGTGCGGAAGCCAGGGGTGTGGCAGCTCGCCCCCCCATCGCCCGTATCCAGCAGAAGCTGCTGGATTCAAAGTGCTGCTGGGAGCCGCAGGCGAAAGGAGCTCGGGCGAAATGACTTGGAGGAATGTGAAGCTGAAACCGGCCGGTTTCAGCTTCACATTCCTCCAAGTCATTTCGCCGCTCGTGTCCTGGCTAAACCGGGCAGCTGCAGCCAACGCGCGCTACGATCTTCCGGGCGAGCCAGGCTCAGTGACGGAAGGCAGCGGCTTGGGCCGAGAGGAGCCGGCCTTGATCCGCTGAGCCTGGCTGGCCCGGAAGATCGTAGCGCGCATTGGCGGATCAAGGCCGGCTCCTCTCGGCCCAAGCGGCTGCCTTCCGTCACTGAGCCTGGCTCGCCCGGAAGATCGTAGCGCGCGTTGGCTGCACCGGCGGCGACATTGCTGCCGGCTTGGCTTCGCTCGCCGCTGCAGCCAACGCGCGCTACGATCTTCCGGGCCAGCCAGGCTCAGTCACGGAAGGCAGCTGCTTGGCCCGGGATGCTGGGCCGAAAGGAGCCGGGCTTGAAGATCGCAGCGCGCGTTGGCTGCGGTGGCGAGGGCTTGCAATGGAGGGTGGAGGAAGCGGCCATGGGAGGGCGAGCTGCCTCAGGGAGGAGGATCGGGCGGGACCAGGTGGGGGCTGGAATTTCTCCGCCAGGGCGAAGGGCGGGCGAGCGGGTGCTGGGGAGGGCTTCTCGCCCTCCCGACAGCAAGAGGGGGGAGCGAACGGCGTGGGCAGGCGAAGGGCGGGCGAGCGGCAGCGAGGAGTTTGCGTGGGCGGTGGGGAAACTCCTCGCTGACGCCAGCAAGAGGGGGAAGACCCAGGAAAGCCGCTGCCATCTACGCATGCGTGCAGGGCACGCATGCGTAGATGGTATTTTTGACTTCCGGGTTGAAAAATAGCGAAGTACCCTGTTCGCAATGGTTGGGGACGCAATAAACGGGGGATCACTGTATTGCAAATATTTTTTCAAGGTGAGTCAGATACATAAATGAATAAATGTTTTGACATTGTTGTTTTATTATATGTTCCACAGTCAATTGGAATCAGGCAGTATCTAAACTGAATAAATTAAATTAAATCTGAACTTTTCATTTTATTTCTTTCATGTTCTCTCAGATGGTTTTCTGGGTAGGATAAAAAGTCACATTCAAGTCACATTTTAAAGCAAACCCACCTAATTCACACTTTCTGAGCTGATATGTGAACTGAAGTGGAGCTCAATGTGTGACATGAAATGTAATGATATATTATCACTTTGGCACATTTTTGAACTGTTACTGCAGTTCTCCAGTTAAGTTGCATATTCAGGAAGGAAAAAAAGAATTAAAAACAATATTTTAAAAAAGAATTTTTTAAAATAAATCTACCTTTAAGCAAAATGTGTAGACAAAGATGCTCCTTAAATATGTCATAAAATATGTATATATTTGGAAAAGAACAAAGTAAGGTTGACAATTGGGCAAGTGAGCAAATCAGAACTGTCAAATGCTGTCCATCCTTCTTTCTAACTAGTGTTAGCAGATAAATTCAAAATATCACGTTATACGTGAGAGGCATAGAAAGTAATGTTTTCAGAATGGGTAAGAATGTATTGAACTATATTTGTATTAAGTTTCAGAACCTGGTTATAGAGAAACTACTGGTGAGGAAAGAATAATTACACTGTACATTAATAATAGTAACTCATATAAAAGGAATAGACGGTATTTCAGGTTTGTTCATGATAATCAGTTCCCAGGTAATTGCGGATACTTGCCTTGGGTTACTCTAGGTTATGGGTATGCAAAGTTGGCTCTTCTATGACATGTGGACTTCAACTCCCAAAATTCCTAAGCTACGATGATTGGCTCAGGAATTCTGGGAGTTGAAGTCCACAACTCATAGAAGAGCTAGGTTTGCTTACCCCTGCTCTAGGTAAGAGAACATTGGGGTTTCACAGCTGAGTTTATAATATTTGTTTTATTTACAAAAGTACAAACAGACCAGAAGAAGCCAAAAAATCTTATACCATACATGTAGCAAAGGTGGGTTCCTCCCAGTTTGGACCAGTTTGCGCAAACTGGTAGCGACACACTGGTGATATTACAATGGTGACATGGAACTGGTTCGGTTAGTGCTGGTATGTGGATGCCGCCATCTTTTTTAAAAAATAAAATGGAATGTTTTTTGGCGGAGGGGATTTGTTTTTGTACTGCGCATGTGGCAGAGGGAGGAAGTGAATCAGCAGTGAGGTAAATTAGAACCCACCCCTGACAGGTAGCCCTCAACTTACAACCATTTTTTAGTGGCCACTTGAAGCTGGTCACTAGTTATAATGTCAGTGAAAAAAGTGATTTATGACTGTTTTTCACATTGATGAGCATTGCAGACAGCTTGAAAATACAAAATTGGGCACTTGACAATTGGCATGTCTTTCTCTCCAGATGTCCAAAAAACTCAACACCTAGGATGTCGTTGTTGACTTGGGTGAAGACCAACTTTGGATGGTCAATGAACTGCTGTAAGTCAAGGACTATATTTATCACCCAAGAATATGCTACTAGGATCAAAGAGATACTAAAATGTCTAGATTCTAAGAATCTGAAAAGGTTCTTGGATGCTCTGTTTATTGGTTTTTTTTTGTTTTTTTTTAAATTATTATTATTATTATTATTATTATTATTATTATTATTATTATTATTATTATTATATTGATGGTCTTTGACTGTAATAATGGTCTATTTATTTATTTAATTGGCATGTATTTATGATTGTAGCAGTGTCCAGGGCAGGGGTGAGTTCCACTTACGTTCACCACCGGTTTGCACCAGTTCACTTCTGCACATACTCCAAAAGGGATTCAGCCTGAAACACAGCTAAGGCACTGATCAGCTGTGCTTTAGGCAAAGAAATAAAGGTCAGTATGGAGGCAGGTGGAGGGCTTTTTTCACAGCACAAACACAGTAAAATCAGACAAAAATCGACACAGACAAAATATGACACCAAAATTAAGACATTAGCGGTTTGTTAATGGTTTGGGTGATCTGGTCCGAACCGGGAGGAACCCAACCATGGTCCAGGGAACATGTGATCATTTTTGTGACCTTCTGACAAGCAAAGTCAAGCTAGATTCACTTAACAACTGCAGTGATTCACTTAACAGCTATGGCAAGAAAGATTTGTCTTGCTTAGCAATGTGAATTCTGGACGCAGTTGTGGATGTCAGTTATCTGAACTAGCTACATGAAAAGGGACTCTGGATCCTCGGAAAATGTCATGACACCCTCTTTTATCCTCTCCTTTTTCAAACTCAGAACTGTTAGATTGATTTGATTTATGATATTTCTATGTTGTGCAATTTTGTAACTTGTAGCCATTAATAACAGTTATAAGGTACAACAATTACTGCTAAAGGATGTACCAGCGGGGATTTGAACTCCCACATAAAGGGTAACCCTCTAACTACTACATTATCTAGCCACATAGAGTATGTGCGTATATGCCTGTCTGTCTCTCTGTGTGTGTATACTGTACTATTAAATTTTTTGGATAATATAAAGGGCAGGGATTCAACAGACACATTGTTATCCATTCATTCTCCTTCCAGAGAAACAGTAGCATAATGAATCTTACAAAAGCATAAAAGTACAATAACCAATGCTTCCAAAGCATGCATCATGATTTTAAAATAATTGAATAACTTTTTTTAAATGATTGAATAATTTAAAATAATAGGCTTTTAAAATTAATTTAAAGTAAAACTTAAAGCTGAAAGAACTAAACTGAGTTGTTAAATACAAGTAAGCCACAATATAGGCATATAAAGAATGGGGAGAGGGAATTGTCACTTAAAAACCATGTTAGTTTCAGGTTTTTGTGGGGTTTCTTCCTAGGGATGACTGTAAATTTCAGGAACATACTGGAATGGAAAAAAAATAGGCAGAAATGAATATAGACATAAATGTGGATATATATATATGACGGTCTTGGCATATTTGGGTTTCTTCCCATGTAGGATTCAGAAATTTCTGGTGACGTTTCGACGAGGTCCCACTCAGCCTCTTCAGGCTGGTGCTTCTTTCCTTGTTCTAGTTCGCCCTAGAACAAGGACAGAAGTACCAGCCTGAAGATGACAAGCGGGACCTTGTCGAAACATCACCAGAAATTTCTGAATCCTACATGGGAAGAAACCCAAATATGCCAAGACTGTCATACCTGTAGCTGTGAAAATCTACGAAAACATGCATATACACACACACACATAATACAATATATATATTGTGTGTGTTTGTTTGTATGGTACTTAATAAGATATATGTCACATGTTTTTGCTGAATTTGAAAATTAAGGGAGACTAGGATAGATCTATTTCAGCCTTATTTTGGCCTCATCAGTTAGCCATACCCTCATTGGGACTTGAACTTGCACCCTTTGCCTTGTAAGGCAGAGAATTAACCAATAGGCTACAGTATGCAATCCCTTCAGCTCTGTACCAGGGAAGGGTTACATGTTTTTTGTGTTGAATCACCCTGGTATATTGAAGGAACATCGCAGTTCCTTTTTTTTTTCCCCTCTCGGACCAACCCAGGGTCATTTCCAAGGCAGTTAATTTATTTATAGCTGACAAACTATATTCTGTATGTGTCACATGCATACATACTTACCAATAGTGGGTTCCACTTAACTTTGCTACTGGTTCACAGGAAGGGAAGCACACCAGCATGCAGGAAGGCCTTGCATGTACACTATGCTTTTGAGCATGCACAGAACATTTTTGATGATGTCTGGGAGGGATGGAGCTTTCCACTACCACCGCTACCAGTTTGCTGAATCACCACTGACACATACATACATACATACATACATACATACATACATACATACATACACATATACATACCCCGATCATCTGGATAATGCTTAAGCTTCGAACCCAATCTTTTCCTAATTTTTTCAAGGATTATCTGCAATTTCTATAAGACCACTTGTATGAACTTACAGTGAAAAGGATAACTGGGACAAGACAGGCTGCAAATTGTTGCTACTCTAGATCCTGAATAGCAGGTGATCTATGTTAGTACCAGCCTTGATGTGGTGGAATGTAGTCTGAATTCCCAGGAGGAGAGGTTGCAAAGCTGAAGGGATCAGATCTGGTGGCCTAGAGGTTAAGTGTTCGCTGTGTTCGCCCTAGAACAAGGACAGAAACACCAGCCTGAAGATGACGAGTGGGACCTCGTCGAAACGTCACCAGAAATTTCCAAATCCTACACGGGAAGAAACCCGAATATACCAATACCATCATATATATACATACATACATACATACATACATACATACATACATACATACATACATATATGACGGTCTTGGTATATTCGGGTTTCTTCCTGTGTAGGATTTGGAAATTTCTGGCGACATTTCGACGAGGTCCCACTCGTCATCTTCAGGCTGGTGTTTCTGTCTTTGTTCTAAGGCGAACACTGCGAGACCTGAGCTGCCTTCCTTCTATAAATACTGGTGGCTGGGTGTGGTTTGATGGCTCAGCAATTGCCTGCTGTGTAGATACCTCCCACTTACCAGACATCTGGAAACCAGCCCTCAAACGTATCCCAGCCATAGAAACCAGACTCGGAACACACATTGCAAAACAATCAAGTAGCCTGCAAGTTCCAACTACTCAGGATATCACGCCTAATCTACAACCATTAACTAATCAGCATACCTCAGCTACGTCAACGACCCCAGATGTGACTCACCAGGAAGTTTCTACACAGCAGGGACCTCGTCGAAACATCGCCAGAAATTTCCAAATCCTACACAGGAAGAAACCCGAATATACCAAGACCGTCATACCTGTACCCGTGAAAATCTACGAAAACAAATATATATATATATGTATGTGTGTATATATATATATATATATATATATATATATATATATATATATATATATATATATGTTTTTGGTTTTTTTGGTTTTTATGTCGGATCACCCTGGTATATTTCAAGGAACGTCACAGCTCCTTTTTGCCTCTAGGCCCACCCCAGGGCCACTTCAAGGCAGTTAATTTATTTATAGTCGACAACTATATTCTGTATGTGTCAAATGTTTTTTTAGCTGGAATTTTAAAATTAAGGGAGACTAGTATGGTCCCATTTCGGCCTTGTTCTGGCCTCATCAGCTAGCCACACCCTTCCTTACTGGGATTTGATCCTGTGGACTCTGCCTTGTAGGGAAGAGACTTAGCAGAGGTGCTATCAGATCAGATCCCTTCCAGGGAACCCCTCGCTGGTACACAGCTGGAAGGGATCTGATAGCACCTCTGCTAAGTCTCTGCCTTACAAGGCAGAGTCCACAGGATCAAATCCCAGTAAGGAAGGGTGTGGCTAGCTGATGAGGCCAGAACAAGGCCGAAATGGGACCATACTAGTCTCCCTTAATTTTAAAATTCCAGCTAAAAAAACATTTGACATATATATATATATATATATATATATATATATATATATATATATATATATATATAAAGTGTCATTAAGTTTTTTTAACAGTGAATTTTTTTTTTGCTTTTATTACCTTTAAAACAATTTTTATTTTTCACCCTTTAAATGCTAGTCAATGACAAAATAAAGATTTGTCTTGATTAACCTAACAATGTGGTACTTCCATCATCCCAAACTAATCATATTATCTCTAATACTCTTGTCTGAGTATTCTGCAGACAATGAAACAAAATACCTGTCTCTTTACTAGTCCCTATAAGGCCATAACTGGGGCATGAACAGATCCAGATTATAAATCTGGTTCTGCTACATTTTGGCATGGAAGAACTTTCTCTGATAAAATAAAGCTGCAAAATTGCACCAACTCAAATGCAATAACAAAGCTCTCCTGCTAATGATGATTGTTCCTTCAATAATTGTGTGGTTAGTTCCTTTAATTAGAACTTTATTTATTATGTTAATTTACTACACTATGCACTCTAATTAATTATAAATGTGATCAGAGACTGCTTGATATTTTCAGTAACTGATGTAGCAGAAAATGATGGAATCCTCATTTTAATTAATTCTTAGCAGCTTGGCCCCTGGTCAGAGTTTTAAACTGAAATAAGTATCACTTTATCATAAAGAGGTCATTTAACTCTCTCAGATACAACATGTTCCAACTTGTGACAAAATGAAAGGGTCTTGGAGGGGTATTGGGGCATGATTTCTGGAAAAAGAAAAAGAAATTAAGGTGGATCAAATAAGTTGTTTAGCTGGTCTCATTGTTCAAGTGTTTAATGGCTTTCTCCTTTTACTTTTCTCATGGAAAATATACCATAGTACTCAGATTCCACAAGAAACATAGAAACATAGAAGACTGACGGCAGAAAAAGACCTCATGATCCATCTAGTCTGCCCTTATACTATTTCCTGTATTTTTATCTTAGGATGGATATATGTTTATCCCAGGCATGTTTAAATTCAGTTACTGTGGATTTACCAACCACGTCTGCTGGAAGTTTGTTCCAAGGATCTACTACTCTTTCAGTAAAATAATATTTTCTCATGTTGCTTTTGATCTTTCCCCCAACTAACTTCAGATTGTGTCTCCTTGTTCTTGTGTTCACTTTCCTATTGAAAACACTTCCCCCCTGAACCTTATTTAACCTTTTAATATATTTAAATGTTTTGATCATGCCCCCCCCCCTTTTCCTTCTGTTCTCCAGACTATACAGATTGAGTTCATTAAGTCTTTCCTGATACGTTTTATGCTTAAGACCTTCCACCATTCTTGTAGCCCGGCTTTGGACCCGTTCAATTTTGTCAATATATTTTTATTGGTGAGGTCTCCAGAACTGAACACAGTACAGTGATCCCTCGAGTTTCGCGATCTCGAGCTTCGCGAAACGCTATATCGCGAGTTTTCTACCCGGAAGTAACACCACCATCTGCACGCATGCGTAGATGGTGGAGTTTGCATTACCGCCGGGCAGATCAGCTGCTAGGCGGCCAAAGGAACCTTCCCTGGGTCTTCCCGCCGGCATGGGAGGCTTCCTAGCACCCCCCCGAACCCCCAACCCGGGTTTGGGGGGGTGCTAGGAAGCCCCCCATGCCGGGGGAGACCTTTTAAAACACCCGTGCCGCTTCCCAGCTGAGTCCTGAAGCCAAGCGCAGAAGTTCCAAAGGCGCTTGGCTTCAGGACTCAGCTGGGAAGGGCGCGGCTGTTTGAAAAGGTGGCAGTCGGCCTGGGGGGCTTCCCAGTACCCCCCCCCAACCCTGTCTCCTGCCGCCGGTTTAGCCAGGAGAGGAGCGGCAAAGTGACTTGGAGGAATGGGAAACTCAAACCGCCCAGTTTCAGCTTTCCATTCCTCCACGTCACTTCGCCGCTCCTTCTGGCTGGTGGGGGGGGGGGGAGTTAGGAAGGTTCTACTTCTCCCCCCCAGCCAAAAACTCAAAGCCTGTCTCCTGCCACACAGTTTAGCCAGGAGAGCAGCGGCGAAGTGACTTGAAGGAATGGGAAACTCAAACCGCCCGGTTTCAGCTTTCCATTCCTCCACGTCACTTTGCCGGGGGAGTCTGGGAGGGAAGATGACGCGCCGGCAGCACAGGGGCGAGGGGTGGGAGGCAAAGCTCTGCGGGTACAGCCCCTTTCGGCCAAGCCTCCCCCCCCCCCCGCCAAGCAGCCAGGGAAGCCGAGCCGGGCGTGACGGCGGCGGCGCTGCTGCTCCGGTCGCCCGATCGTGTCCTGCCTCCTGCGCCGATGTTCCACGCCCGGCTCGGCTTCCCTGGCTCCGTGGCCGGGGAGGCTTGGCTGAAAGTGGCTGGAGCCGCAGAGCTTTGCCTCCCCCCCCCCCTGTGCCGCCCGCGCGTCATCTTCCCTCCCAGACAAAAAGGCCACCCTTCGGCTCTGCAGTTCCAGCCCCTTTCGGCCGAGCCCACCCGGCCAAGGAGCCAGGGAAGCCGAGCCGGGCGTGGCGGCGGCGGCTTCCTTCGGGGGCAACGCCAGCAAGAGGGTCTTCGCCCTCTTGCTGGCGTGCGTGGGCGGTGGGGAAGACCCTCAGCTGCTAGGCGGCCCAAGGAATCTCCCATGGGTCTTCCCCACCGCCCACGCACGCCAGCAAGAGGGGGAAGACCCTCTTGCTGGCGTTGCCCCCAAGGAAGCCGCCGCCACCACCGCTTCTTCTTCCTTGCGCCCCCGCTGCCTCTCCGCTCTCTTGGGTGGCGGAGCGAAGGAAAACAAAAAGTTTCCCTTTCTGCAGCTCCTGCCTCCCGCCCACCCAAGACAATAAGAGCGGAAGAAGACCCTCTTCTCCAACACGCCCGGAGGAAAGCGGGGGGAAGGGAGGAGAGAGAAGGAAGCCAGGCACGAAGAGTGTCCCTCTTGCTGGCGTGCGTGGGCGGTGGGGAAGACCCTCAGCTGCTAGGCGGCCCAAGGAATCTCCCATGGGTCTTCCCCACCGCCCACGCACGCCAGCAAGAGGGGGAAGACCTCTCCTCCCTTCCCCCCGCTTTCCTCCGGGCGTGTTGGAGAAGAGGGTCTTCTTCCGCTCTTATTGTCTTGGGTGGGCGGGAGGCAGGAGCTGCAGAAAGGGAAACTTTTTGTTTTCCTTCGCTCCGCCACCCAAGAGAGCGGAGAGGCAGCGGGGGCGCAAGGAAGAAGAAGCGGTGGTGGCGGCGGCTTCCTTCGGGGGCAACGCCAGCAAGAGGGAAGATGACGCGCGGGCGGCACAGGGGGGGGGAGGCAAAGCTCTGCGGCTCCAGCCACTTTCAGCCAAGCCTCCCCGGCCACGCAGCCAGGGAAGCCGAGCCGGGCGTGACGGCGGCGGCGCTGCTGCTCCGGTCGCCCGATCGTGTCCTGCCTCCTGCGCCGATGTTCCACGCCCGGCTCGGCTTCCCTGGCTCCGTGGCCGGGGAGGCTTGGCTGAAAGTGGCTGGAGCCGCAGAGCTTTGCCTCCCCCCCCCCCTGTGCCGCCCGCGCGTCATCTTCCCTCTTGCTGGCGTTGCCCCCGAAGGAAGCCGCCGCCACCACCGCTTCTTCTTCCTTGCGCCCCCGCTGCCTCTCCGCTCTCTTGGGTGGCGGAGCGAAGGAAAACAAAAAGTTTCCCTTTCTGCAGCTCCTGCCTCCCGCCCACCCAAGACAATAAGAGCGGAAGAAGACCCTCTTCTCCAACACGCCCCGAGGAAAGCGGGGGGAAGGGAGGAGAGAGAAGGAAGCCAGGCACGAAGAGTGTCCCTCTTGCTGGCGTGCGTGGGCGGTGGGGAAGACCCTCAGCTGCTAGGCGGCCCAAGGAATCTCCCATGGGTCTTCCCCACCGCCCACGCACGCCAGCAAGAGGGGGAAGACCTCTCCTCCCTTCCCCCCGCTTTCCTCCGGGCGTGTTGGAGAAGAGGGTCTTCTTCCGCTCTTATTGTCTTGGGTGGGCGGGAGGCAGGAGCTGCAGAAAGGGAAACTTTTTGTTTTCCTTCGCTCCGCCACCCAAGAGAGCGGAGAGGCAGCGGGGGCGCAAGGAAGAAGAAGCGGTGGTGGCGGCGGCTTCCTTCGGGGGCAACGCCAGCAAGAGGGAAGATGACGCGCGGGCGGCACAGGGGGGGGGGGAGGCAAAGCTCTGCGGCTCCAGCCACTTTCAGCCAAGCCTCCCCGGCCACGCAGCCAGGGAAGCCGAGCCGGGCGTGACGGCGGCGGCGCTGCTGCTCCGGTCGCCCGATCGTGTCCTGCCTCCTGCGCCGATGTTCCACGCCCGGCTCGGCTTCCCTGGCTCCGTGGCCAGGGAGGCTTGGCTGAAAGTGGCTGGAGCCGCAGAGCTTTGCCTCCCCCCCCCCTGTGCCGCCCGCGCGTCATCTTCCCTCTTGCTGGCGTTGCCCCCGAAGGAAGCCGCCGCCACCACCGCTTCTTCTTCCTTGCGCCCCCCGCTGCCTCTCCGCTCTCTTGGGTGGCGGAGCGAAGGAAAACAAAAAGTTTCCATTTCTGCAGCTCCTGCCTCCCGCCCACCCAAGACAATAAGAGCGGAAGAAGACCCTCTTCTCCAACACGCCCCGAGGAAAGCGGGGGGAAGGGAGGAGAGAGAAGGAAGCCAGGCACGAAGAGTGTCCCTCTTGCTGGCGTGCGTGGGCGGTGGGGAAGACCCTCAGCTGCTAGGCGGCCCAAGGAATCTCCCATGGGTCTTCCCCACCGCCCACGCACGCCAGCAAGAGGGGGAAGACCTCTCCTCCCTTCCCCCCGCTTTCCTCCGGGCGTGTTGGAGAAGAGGGTCTTCTTCCGCTCTTATTGTCTTGGGTGGGCGGGAGGCAGGAGCTGCAGAAAGGGAAACTTTTTGTTTTCCTTCGCTCCGCCACCCAAGAGAGCGGAGAGGCAGCGGGGGCGCAAGGAAGAAGAAGCGGTGGTGGCGGCGGCTTCCTTCGGGGGCAACGCCAGCAAGAGGGAAGATGACGCGCGGGCGGCACAGGGGGGGGGAGGCAAAGCTCTGCGGCTCCAGCCACTTTCAGCCAAGCCTCCCCGGCCACGCAGCCAGGGAAGCCGAGCCGGGCGTGACGGCGGCGGCGCTGCTGCTCCGGTCGCCCGATCGTGTCCTGCCTCCTGCGCCGATGTTCCACGCCCGGCTCGGCTTCCCTGGCTCCGTGGCCGGGGAGGCTTGGCTGAAAGTGGCTGGAGCCGCAGAGCTTTGCCTCCCCCCCCCTGTGCCACCCGCGCGTCATCTTCCCTCTTGCTGGCGTTGCCCCCGAAGGAAGCCGCCGCCACCACCGCTTCTTCTTCCTTGCGCCCCCGCTGCCTCTCCGCTCTCTTGGGTGGCGGAGCGAAGGAAAACAAAAAAGTTTCCCTTTCTGCAGCTCCTGCCTCCCGCCCACCCAAGACAATAAGAGCGGAAGAAGACCCTCTTCTCCAACACGCCCGGAGGAAAGCGGGGGGAAGGGAGGAGAGAGAAGGAAGCCAGGCACGAAGAGTGTCCATGAGGGGGAAGAGACCCCCGCGCCGGGCAGGCCCACCGAAGCGGGAAGAGGGGGCGTGCGCCCGGGCCTGGCTAGAGCGCTTGATCTGCGGGCGCCTTAAAAGGGGGTGTGGACTCCTGGGAGACCTTGGCGGTGGAAGGGGACACACTCGAAGCCTCAGCCGCCTGTCATAAGCGTCCTCTGAGGGAAAAAGAAAGAGTCCGAGCTTGCCGTCCGGAAACGTTGAAGCGCCCTCACAAGCAAGAGGGGGAAGACCCATGGAAGGTTCCTTGGGCCGCCTAGCAGCTGATCTGCTCGGCAGCGCAGGCTGCTGCTGCGCTGCCGAGCAGATCAGCTGCTAGGCGGCCCAAGGAATCTTTCATGGGTCTTCCCCTCTTGCTGGCGAGGTGAGCGGGCGGGCAGCGGACAAGTGGCGGGCAGCGGGCTGGCGGTGCGGAAGTAAAAACACCATGGAAAAGTGGCACGCATGCGCAGATGGTGTTTTTACTTCCGCACCGCTATATCGCGAAATTTCGATTATCGCAAGGGGTCCTGGAACGGAACCCTCGCGATAATCGAGGGACTACTGTATTCCAAATGTGGTCTCACTAGCGATCTATATAAGGGGATCACAATCTCCCTCTTCCTGCTTGTTATACCTCTAGCTATGCAGCCAAGCATCCTACTTGCTTTTCCTACCATCCGACCACACTGCTCACCCATTTTGAGACTGTCTGAAATCACTACCCCTAAATCCTTCTCTTCTGAAGTTTTTGCTAACACAGAACTGCCAATACAATACTCAGATTGAGGATTCCTTTTTCCCAAGTGCATTATTTTACATTTGGAAACATTAAACTGCAATTTCCATTGCTTTGACCATTTATCTAGTAAAGATAAATCATTTATCATATTACAGACGCCTCCAGGAATATCAACCCTATTGCACACTTTAGAGTCATCGGCAAATAGGCAAACCTTCCCTACCAAACCTTCCCCTATGTCACTCACAAACATATTAAAAGAATAGGACCCAGAACAGACCCTTGTGGCACACCGCTTGTAATCTGTCTCTGCTCAGAATACTCGCCATTCACCATAACTCTATCTTCAGCCAGCTGCAAATCCACTGAACTATCCAGGGATTAAGTCCAATCTTCACTAATTTATCTATCAGCTCTTTATGTGGAACCATATCAAAGGCTTTGCTGAAGTCCAGATAGGCAATATCCATGGCACCACCTTCATCCAACAACTTTGTGACATAGTCAAAGAAATCAGTGAGATTAGTCTGACATGATTTGCCTTCAGTAAAGCCATGCTGATTTGGGTCCAATAAGTTATTGTTTTTTAGGTGCTGATTTATCCTCTTTTTGAGTAGAGTCTCCATCATTTTAACTATAACTGATGTCAAGCTGACTGGCCTGTAGTTACCAGCTTCTTCTCTACTGCCCTTCTTGTGGACAGGCACAACATTGGCCATTCTCCAATCCTCAGGAACATCTCCTGTTAACAGGGACTGGTTAAACAAATGAGTCAGGGTGGTAGCAATGACAAATCTGAGTTCTTTAAGAACTCTGGGGTGGATGCCATCTGGACCCATTGCCTTATTTATCTTTAATTGTTCAAGTTCTTCTAAGACATCGGCTTCTAAGATCACTGGAGATGAATCCGTACAGCTGGAAGCAATGCTATATCTATCTATAGTATTATATTGTAAGGTGTCTTTTGAGAAAACTGAACAGAAGTAGCTATTGAAATGGTCAGCGATCTCCTTATTCTCATCAATGCATGTATTATTGGCAGTACTAAGCTTCGTGATGCTGCAGTTTTTCTTCTTCCTATCACTAATATATCTGAAAAAGGTTTTATCCCCCTTCTTTACAGATTTGGCAATTTCTTCCTCTTTTGAGGCTTTAGCAGCATATATTATCTGTTTCGCCTCCTTCTGTCTCATTTTATACACCTCTCTATCAGCTATACTTCCAGACTCTTTATACCTCCTATAGGCAGCCTTTTTTGCATTGACTATAGCCTTTACATCATTGCTAAACCGTAGTGGTTTCTTCTTCCTTTTACCTTTAGTTATTTGCCTTACATACAGTCCAGTGGCTTTTTAAATTATTTCTTCTAGTATTTTTGCAGGTATTGATGTTAAGCTGATTGGTGTGTATTTACCTGGCTCTGGTTTTTTTGCCTTTTTTTGTAGATGGGGACCACATCAGCTCCTTTCCAGTCTTCTGGTAGTTCTCCTGTGTTCCAGGATTTTGGAAGATGTGGTGCAGTGGTTCTGAAATGACATCCACTAGCTCTTTTAGGACTCTGGGGTTTAGTCCATCTCGTTCTGGTGATTTGTATTCATTAAGTTCAGACAGGTGGTCTCTTACTATATTTTTTCTTATGTTGAATTTTGTTTTGTCTTTGGTTTTTGCAGCTGTGTTACTGGTTTGTTGATCTGCAGTTTCTTTTTGTGTGAACCTAAGCGTAGTTCATAAAATTATCCAATACAATGTTCTACCTTTAAATGATTACTTCAACTTCAAACACAACAATACAGGAGCACACAAAAGAAAGAAAGAAAGAAGGAAAGAAAGAAGGAAAGAAAGAAGGAAAGAAAGAAAGAAAGTGGGGGGAGAAGGCAGGCCATGAAACAAAGGAATGACAGAACTCCAGAGATGAGCAATTACCTCTCCTGGTACTGTCTCATCTTGCTCCTCTGGTTGTTCTTCTATCAACCCTAACTGTATCTCATCTGCCAGACCCAGGCTCTGACAAGGCCATGACTCTCTCTCTCTCTCTCTCTCTCTCTCCTCTCTCTCTCTCTCTCTATCTCTCTATCTCTCTATCTCTCTCTATATCTATCTTCCTTCCTCATTCCCTCCCTCCCCTCCCTCCCTCCCTCCCTCCTTCCTTCCTTCCTTCCTTCCTTCCTATTATATTCTATCTATCACTATCTATCAGCAGCAGACAAAGACTTCATTTGGAAGTATATCAAGAAAATATATGGGTCTTTGTTAGTGAGTGTGTCTACCATTTATGAGCGAGCAAAATGTTCCCTCTTGGTAAGCATTCCCATGATATTGTTTAAAAATGAGAATGTCACCAGCCCTCAAATAGGGAAAGCTGTATTACATTCAGCAGAACAGCTACCCCTAGGCTAGATCTGGAAGTGTAGCTAAACCCCCGTTTGTTAAAAATATTTGCAGTTACATTCCATGTAGCCTGAAAGATGCCATGTTAGTTAGGACTGATCTATCATCAAGGGCCTGAAACATTTTGTGTTGTGAGCCGCTCCAAGTCTCCGGAGAGGGGCGACATATAAATCTAATAAATAAATAAATAAATAAATAATAAATAAATTATTAAAATCCTCAAATTGATGATGGAGCTAATTTTGAAGGAGGAAAAATTGGTGTTTTTGTACAAATAATTAAAACAAGTGTTGTCCTCATTTGTCACATGCACAAATTATTTCCAGTAAATTCTGAGGTTAATAAGAGAAGAATTTCTACTTGTTTCTTTAAAATGTTATTTCTTTAAATATAGCAATGTCTCAGCATGGCACAAACTCCCTTTTCTCCCTTGGCTTCCTGATCTGCTGACTTGTTCATTCATTGTATGCTATATCAGTTGAGCAATGTTACTAACTGCATCTGTTTTTTTAAGGACTTCATTTTTCATCTTTGAAATAAAGGAACCTGTTAAGACCATCATTCAGACTACAAACTGTGAGATAAAAATTAAAAGGACCTGAAAATCAATTTTGTCTAGCAACCAGTACATTCTTCATGCTGTCACCACTTGGGTGTCCTGCAGAACACACAAATAAACCATTAACAATCTTAAAAGAAAAATGAGCTATATATTGCATATGCCTTTTGATACTGAAATATGAAGTTCCGTTATCCAAAATAATAAACTAGTTGTAGAAAATCTATCTCTCAAAACCAAGAGAAATTATTTTTGACATTCAGTTGAATGATTTGAAACCTGCTTGAAAGCAAATTGAGTTGAAACTGGGACACTGGGCATCCTAGAGTTAGTCCAATCTAAGAACACTAACAAACTTCTGGAACTTAGCATTCAAACAAACTAGCCATCAATAGACATGGAGATATAAACTGCATCCATAAACCAAAGAGACAGTAACAAAGAAACATACAAAAACACCAAAACACCCAGAACAAATCTGCAGCAGCCCATACTCAAATAAGCAGAGATTAATACTGTTGTGACTGGTCCACGTGTGGCTCAGCTGGTCACAGATTTCGAGGACCAGGAGATGGATATGTATTGGTATCCTAGGCCCATGTTCTGGCCACCGCCCCAAGTGCCTCAGTGTTTTCGGGCACAAAGCCAGAAAGAGAAAAATTGAAACAATTCTGCCGACACTCTAAAAGCACCTTCCTCCGCTGCCACCGGCATCTGGCTCCTCCTCCTCTTCTCAGAAGATGACATCCGGGTGATGTCACAGTGGGCGGGGCAGAAGGGTTCGGGTTAGGTGACGTCACCCAGATTTTTTGTAAAGTCCGCCCGAATCCACCAAACCCAAATTTTGTCGGGTTCGCCCATCACTACAGATCTTGAGTATTCCAGATTGCATTAAATGTAATTTAATATTTTATAAAAGTAGTTCTTTGGAGCAAAGCTTTATCCTGCTATTGTCAGAGCTAAGAAGCTACCTATTCCTTCTATCCACATGGTAACATATAGCTGCAAAGCACACCCCAGAGGTCTGTGTTACAAGTTATGATGGACAAAAAAGGTGCTATGGCTGCATCAAAGAAGAACGATGGGCTTTTACAATGCAGAGTCCACACTAGTAGTTTGTGTTGCTTTCATGGAAACAAATGCCTTGTTAAGAGTCAATATTTTTAATCCATACACTCCCAAAATACAAATATCCTTCTGAAATATACAGTTCGTAGCATTTCCATAAAGCCAACATGGATTGCTAACTTGTCAAACACAACTTTCTTTATTTTTCCTTTTCATTCTCAGCTTCCAAATGTCATAACCAATTTCTCAATTCATGAACTGTTCAAGGAATTTAACTAGCATTCCAAAATAAAATACTAGTCACTAGGACTGTCTTTGGAGAATCTCTGCCCATTAGGATTTGAAAATGCAAGGAATTGTTTTAAACAAGCTATCTGGGTTACAGATTTCCAAACTAATGTAAGCCAAGTATCTGAACCAACAGACTGTGTTCCCTCTAATTTTTTTGGGGGGGTGGGCGGAAAAGTATAGTGTCTGAGCGGTAGTCCCTTCGGGACTGGGCGGCACAGAAATAATAAATAAATAAATAAATAAATAAATAAATAAATAAACAAACAAACAAACAAACAAACAAACAAACAAACAAACAAACAAACAAACAAACAAACATACATACAAACAAACATACAAACAAACAAATAAAAAACCCACCCTGTTTTGCCTCAGATAATTTCAAATTAAATACTGTACTGTGTGTCTATAACAGTGAGCTCATAATAGGGCAACTCTATCAATATCAAAATGCCACTTAAATAGTTGAGCTAGTTTCAAACTAGATTTTGATTTTCTTTCTCTCTTCCTTACTCCCATTCTTTTTCTTTCTCTTTTCCTTCCTCTCTTTTTTCTATCTATTTCTCTCTCTTCCTCTCTCTCTGCTTCCCTCTCACTCTTTCCCTCTCGGCTTCTGGGCAGGTTTGGAAAACTCTGAGCTGATGATGATTTTTAAGTGAGCGATTGCTCACTGCTCAGCTTAGAGGGAACTATGCCAACAGTGTATGGATTTTTCTGAAATGAGAGTGTTTTTCTATCCTATTTCTCTTGCATTTTACAGTAGCTATGAAACATTGCCAGGTTGGCCACAGTACTCTTTGGTGGGAACTATGAAAGTATTCCTTTTCAACTACATATATGGCCCCGATGGAACAGCCCTATGCATATTCTTCTTTGTTGCTCTCTTTATAGAGAATCTCAGAAAACATTCTTGTATCCCTTTAAAAAAAAACAAAAACCAAAAAACCCTACTCTATTAGAAACTACAATGATTATCTTCTATCCATTTTTATCAGGGCACCCAAATTTTGACATGATGCACCACAGGCCTTCATGGCTGACAGTGTCAAAAGCCTTAGTGAGATCCACGAAGGTGGTGTATACAGTGCACATACAGACACAGATACAGACAGTGAGGGGCTACCAAAATTTTTACTACCACACTGTGGCCGTGGCTTATGCATTTTCTCTCAACATCTTCCACTGCAAATTGGGTGCTCTGGGGTGGAGCTCCATTTTCCCCTGCCCCACTGCATCCTCCACCGTCCAGGCAGTAGCCCACCCCTGGATACAGACACACTCACCTAGTAGTTGAGTGTCATTTTGTGATAATGTGAGCAATATAAATATGACCACTGAGACCTGATAAGATTTCATGGAAAAAGCTCTCCTATTTATTTTGCAAAGCACAACTCATAAGCTCTCATCAAATGTGTCCCCTCTGTTCCCCAAGTCTATTATTTGACTATCAAAAAGGATACATTTCAGAACCACATTACTACTAAGGGGATCATGGGGCTTCACTCACTTTGTACAAGGACACCCTGAGGTGCAAGTATAACAAGCCAATAGTTGTTACATGAAAGGCACCATGGGATGTCTGTCCAAATAAGCATCATGGGCATGTTTAATGAGCCACTTCACATGGAATCAAACACAACATTGGCAGTAGAACACTAATTGCGAGATGAAAGCATTTGCTCATAGCTTTCACAAGGATTTGCCTATATATGGTTACAAACAGTAGAAGCAGAAATAAATGACCAATTAGTTAATTACTGACCTTAAAATTATTGGATAAAGAAGAGGTTGCATATTTAAATATCTGACCGCATCCTGGTCTCTTTTAGAACTGCAGTGGTTCTTTTATAAACTGCTTCTTGGAAAAACTAATTTCACTCTGGTCATGAAATTAAGCAAAGTCAGAAACATATAAACAGGGGGCGCTGAAATGTAGAAATGATTCTCTTAATGTGCTCAGTAATTTCTTTTAAATTGATACATTCAGCGTAATTTCTTGCAACCCATGAGTACTCATGACAGATAGATCTTCATTGAGGATGGTGTTTTAAAAGCTTTTTCAGATTGGAGGTTGTTTAGAATTCACCCTATTGCTAAACTATTTTAAATAGATGCCATTTGGCCACTTACACTGTGAAGAAACAATACATGATTTTAAATCATAGAGTGCATAGCATTAAGTGCAAGACATGTAGAAATGTTTCATGTATTGAAATGTTATAACAAGAAACCCAGGACAAAATGCAAAAGGCAAATATTGTATTTCTGCTCAGTAACAGAAAGTGGTAATCAGAAGCTTGTTACTTCTGCACTATTGTACTGTCTAGAATTCCTCCCTTACTCCCTTGCTTTCTAGCATACAGTATACAGTGTTCCCTCGATTTTTGCGGGTTCGAACTTCGCGAATAGCCTATACGACGGTTTTTCAAAAAATATTAATTAAAAAATACTTCACGGTTTTTTTCCTATACCACGGTTTTTTCCACCTGATGACATCATATGTCATTGCCAAACTAATATTTTTTGCAAATAAATAACAAAAAAAATAATTATTGTTAATAAGTAATTATGTTTATAAATATCAGGATCACTAAGTGTCTTATTCAATAGTGAGTACCAGTAATAATGGTGAGTAAATGGTTGTTAAGGGAATGGGAAATGGTAATTTAGGGGTTTAAAGTGTTAAGGGATGGCTTGTGATACTGTCCATAGCCAAAAATGGTATACAGTGATCCCTCTATTATCGCGAGGGTTCCGTTTCAAGACCCCTCGCGATAATCGATTTTTCACGATGTAGGGTTGCGGAAGTAAAAACACCATCTGCGCATGCGCGCCCTTTTTTTCTATGGCCGCGCATGTGTAGATGGTGGAGTTTGCGTTCCCCGCCGCCCACGCAAAGGGGAAACCCCGATTCGGCTCCTCGCTGCTGCTGCGCTACCGAGCAGATCAGCTGCTGGGCGGCCGAAGGAACCTTCCCTGGGTCTTCCCCCTCTTGCTGGCGGGCGGGCGAGCGGCAGGCATCAGCGACGAGCCGGGGTTTCCCCTTTGCGTGGGTGGCTGGGAAGACCCAGGTTGGAGGTTCGGGGGGGTGCTGGGAAGCCCCCCAGGCCGGCTGAGACCTTTTAAAACAGCCGCGCCGCTTCCCAGCTGACTCCCGAAGCCAAACGCGGAAGTGGGGTTTTTTTTAATTAATATTTTTTTTTAAATCGCGATATAGCGTTTCGCGAAGATCGAGATCGCGAAACTCGAGGGATCACTGTATTTACTTCCGCATCTCTACTTCGCAGAAATTCGATTTTCGTGGGCGGTCTTGGAACGCATCCCCCGCGGAAATCGAGGGAACACTGTATATGACAAAGCAATTGTAGAAAACAAAATATCTATAGCTTTTCTCCACTGGATTTTCAAAAAAAAAAAATAGTTTGAAAAATTGTAATACAGCAAAGAAGAAATGAAGAGAAATGACCTTTGAGATTCTACTCAGCTGAACTCTACTGAGTCAGAGTGGCACAGTGGTTAGAGTGCAGTACTACACTAACTGCTAGCTGTAGTTCAGCAGTTCAAATCTCACCACCGGCTCAAGATTGACTCAGCCTTCCATTCTTCCCATGTGGGTAAAATGAAGACCCAGATTGTTTGGGGCAATATGCTGATTCTGTAAACTGCTTAGAGAGGGCTGTAAAAGCAATACAAAGTGGTATATAAGTCTAAATGCTATTGCTATTATTCTTTGAATGAACTAAAGTTAAGACTGTTTAGAAGTTTTAAAGGAAAATAAAACTGATTTATTTATCATATTTATAACAACGTACTTTATGCTATTATATTTAGCAACCTTTTATAGACTTTTTCAGGACTGGAAAAGATATGTTATGAATTTGTTTGCAGATAAGAGATTGAATGAAGGGATGAATGGATATAACTTTAGAAGGGGTGGAGAGTTACTAAATTTATTTATACCTATTTTGAAGATTGGAGATCACTACTTTATATATATTTATTCTCTTTCCTTACTACATACATACTTTCCCCTTTCCTTGTACCTTTTATTCCTTATAGTCTTTCTTTCTTTCTTTCTTTCTTTCTTTCTTTCTTTCTTTCTTTCATTCATTCATTCTTTCTTTCTTTCTTTCTTATTCTTATTCAACTTTCTGTTGGACATATACCTCATTTTTCATATAGCCTCAAAACTGGAAAAATAAAACCCATTCCATTAGTGTTTAGCTGTTGTGGTCAAAAGAATTTGTGTAAGTTGCTTGGGGGTTTCCGATCAATTTCCGGTCACAATTCCAAGTGTTGGTTATGACCTATAAAGCCCTTCATGGCACCGTACCAGAATATCTCCGAGACCGCCTTCTGCTGCGCGAATCCCAGCGACCGATTAGGTCCCGCAGAGTGGGCCTTCTCCGGGTCCTGTCAACTAAACAATGTCTTTTGGCGGGCCCCAGGGAAAGAGCCTTCTCTGTGGCAGACCCGACTCTCTGGAACCAGCTCCCCCCAGAGATTAGAACTGCCCCTACCCTCCTCGCCTTTCGTAAACTCCTCAAAACCCACCTTTGTTGTCAGGCATGGGGGAACTGAGATATCTCCCCCGGGCCTATACAATTTATGTATGGTATATTTGTATGTATGTCTGCTTAATAATGTTTTTTTTAAAATATTTTAAATTGTAAATTATTAGATTTGTTATGAACTGTTTTATTGTGTTGTGAGCCACCCCAAGTCTACGGAAAGGGATGGCATACAAATCTAATAAATAATAATAATAATAATAATAATAATAATAATAATAATAATAATAATAATATAACCCAGTGCTCCACTCTTGCGCAGTGTTCTAATGCTCATTCCCCATCTCTCTTTGTGCATGTGTATATCTGTATGTGTAACTGTGTATCTGTGTCTATCTCCCTCTCTCTCTCCCTCTCTTCTCACCTTCTTCCCTACTGCAATAGTTACATGTAACAGAGTGATGTTGCCCTAGCACAGGGGTAGGCAAAGTTGGCTCTTCCATGACACGTGGACTTCAACTCCCAGAATTCCTGAGTTAGCATGATTGGCTCTGGAATTCTGGGAGTTGAAGTCCACAAGTCATAGAAGAGCCAACTTTGCCTACCCCTGGCCTAGGAAGCTTGAATAATCACCTTCAGTGGTATTTTGAAATCAGACATTTTTTTTCTATCGTCTTCAGCTTGCCCACCCTTGATTCCAACATGGTAGGGTTTCATGTCTCATTTATTTTCCTTTCATTTTACCTGACACATTTTATTATCCACATTACTTGATTCCCTAAGATTGTTGACCTGGGAAGAAGCTGTTGGATGCAACCATACTAGAAATATCTACTAAGGCTATAAAGAAGTATGAAATTAGATAACTTTGCATTCAACAAAGAAACAAACAATTATCCCCCACACCCAACAGCAGCTGCTTTCAGATGGCAATATTTCCGCTCACTTGAAAAAAACAGATTTTAGCTTGTTTTCTGTTAACAGATGTGTGTGTGTCACTGTGTGACAGTGTGGGCAAACTGAGAATTAGGAATCGCTTCACATGTTTCCAGCCTCGAGGCAGAGAAATGTAAATCAAAGATGCTAAAAGGAACTTCTTCCAAAGATAGACCACAGCCACAAAGCCTAGGGCACCAAACTCATATTCCTGCATCTTGTCTGGAGCAGAAACCTTTAAAAAAATGTAAAGGGGAAAGAAAGAAAGAAAGAAAGAAAGGAAGGAAGGAAGGAAGGAAGGAAGGAAGGAAGGGGGAGGGGATGAAAGAAAGAAAGAAAGAAAGAAAGAAAGAAAAATCAAATCTTAAGAGTGTGCCAAAAGCAGTCAATTTGATATATGTAGCAGACTAACTTCAGGGTGGGCATGAGGCAGGAGTGGCTTCCTTCCAGTCAGAACCAGTAGTGACCCGTTGGTGATGTCATGATGGCATCACAGATCCAGTTCAGTCGGTGCTGGTCCGTGGGTGCCGCTATCTTTTGGGGGGATTTTTTTTTTCTGAATTTTTTAAACTTTGGAAGTTTTTCCTCTGCTGCTGCTTGAAACAGGGCATTCCCACCTACCACAGGGTTTATATCTAGCCTTATTCCTTGACTTGAAGCACAGCTGATCAGCTCCTCATAGTACTTACAGCTGGTTTAGTGATCCTAATCCATTTTAAGAGTATTAAAATTGTAAATTAGTAACCAAACATTTCTATAGCTGGCTTATATGTTCATATCTATTTTTATGTAGAAGAATGAAGCTGCTTCCTAAAGGCTTTTTTATATGACAGTATATTTTCATTCTGTACAGAGACTTGTAACACTTGTCATTTTAACTTACCTATGAGTTGAGTCATTCTCTGAAGCTCTGCATCAGGTTTGATTAGCTGTGTCTCCTTAGTCATTTACAAACTAACAGAGTTCAGTTGGAAAAGGAAATTTGAAAGCCTTTTATCACAATTTACAGATAGCAATGGCCATATCTCTTCTGTCAGTCATTCTGTCTATCTTTCTGTTTCTATCTGTATCTCTGTCTCTCATTAGCTATATAGCTAATTAATCTTCCGGTAGATATCTAGGAAGAAATTTATCCAAATCTCATTCAAAGGATGTTCTGTGAGCCAATAAAATAGATTCTGTCATATAATGGATGGACATGAAATTCATGAAATTAATTCTTGAAACATACAAATGTACACCTTTAAGGAAATTGTAATAGTGTATGTATTTTGGAAAAGTTTATAGCATTTCAGGCGTATTAATTTTTTTTAAAATGGTGGAAGTTGCATAGAGATGTAGGAAAGTTCACATATTAACATATAGAAAGTTGCACATGGTCAATAAAAATACAAATGGTGCGGTTTTTTCCTTTCCAACAATGACCTATGGAAAATTATATGGAATAGACTAAACTTCAGGAGCCAAAATGGATAAAATATTAACATAAAATTCAAGGGTGGGGAGAAATGTACAAACAGTATCATAAAATTAAAAAATGGACAGATCATGTGATATTTTTGGCTAAGTTAAATCAAACATTTAAAACATCATGTTAGAACAGTTCATATAGCATACAGGTGAAACTCAAAAAGTTAGAACATTGTGCAAAAGTTCATTTATTTCAGTAATGCAACTTAAAAGGTGAAAGGTGATATATGAGGGAGACTCATTACATGCAAGCAAAATAGTTCCAGATGTGATTTGTCATAATTGTAATGATTACGGGGTACAGCTCATGAAAACCCCAAATCTACCATCTCAGAAAATTAGAATATTACATGCAATCAATAAAACAAGGATTGTACATAGAACAAATCCAATTAAATAAATAAGTAAATAATATTGGATCTCTGAAAAGTATTAGCATGCATATGTACTCAATACTTGGTTTGGGTCCCTTTTGCATCAATTACTGCCTCAATGTGGCATGGCATGGAAGCTATCAGCCTGTGGCACTGCTGAGCTGTTATGGAAGACCAGGAATCTTCAATGATGGCCTTCAACTCTTCTGCATTGTTCTCACATCTCTCATCTTTTTCTTGGCAATGCCCCAAAGATTCTCTATGGGATTCAGGTCAGGTGTGTTTGCTGGTCAATCAAGCACAGTAATCCCATAATCATTGAACCATGGTTATTTGGTACTTTTGGCAGTGTGGGCAGGTTGCCAAGTCCTGCTGGAAAATAAAGTCAGCATTCCCTAAAGTGTATCTGTGAAAGGAAGCATCCACAATCTCCTGGTAGACAGTTGCTTTGACCCTGGACTTAATGAAGCACATTAGACCAACAGCAGCAGATGACGTAGCTCCGAAAATCAACACAGACTGTGGAAACTTTGCACTGGACTTCAAGCATTTTTGCTATGTGAGCCTCTCCATTCTTCCTCTATACTCTGGGTCCTTGGTTGACAACTGAGATGCAAAATAATATGTTAGGTAAAAATAAAAGGAAAATAAATGAGACATAAAACCCTACCATGTCTCCGGGACAGCCTTCTGTCGCACGAATCCCGGCGACAGATTAGCTCCCACAGAGTGGGCCTTCTCCGGGTCCCGTCAACTAAACAATGTCGTTTGGCGGGACCCAGGGGAAGAGCCTTCTCTGTGGTGGCCCCGGCCCTCTGGAACCAACTCCCCCAGGAGATCAGAATTGCCCCCACCCTCCTCGCCTTTCGTAAGCTCCTAAAAACCCACCTCTGCCGTCAGGCATGGGGGAACTGAGCTATTCTTTCCCCCTGGGCCTCTACAGTTTATGCACGGTATGTCAGTATGTATAATAAGGGTTTTTTAGTTCTTTTATTATTGGATTGCTACATATTGTTTTTATCACTGTTGTTAGCCGCCCCGACTCCACAGAGAGGGGCGGCATACAAATCCAATAAATAATAATAATAAATAATAATAATGTTGGAATCAAGGGTGAGTAAGCTGCAGATATTTTTTTAAAAATGCCTGATTTCAAAAGCCCTCTGAAGGTAATTATTCAGGCTTCTCCTAGGGCAACATCACTCTGTTACATGTAATCATTGCAGGAGGGAAGTAGATGAGAAGAGAGAGGGGGAGGGAAGATTGACATAAATACAAAGATACACACACACACACACACACACACATGCAAGTGGGGAATGGACATTAGAACTTTAGGCAAGAGTGGAGCACTGGGTCATAAACTGCTAAAAAAAAATAGGTTATGATAAGTGACTCACCCTGGAGTAAATTTTATAAGTGAGGTAAATAAATATTCACCTAATTACAGTTTTTTCCACACTACTTATGAGCTTCAACAAATCACAAAACCAGAGCGAAACTGACATGCTTAAGAGAGGAATTTTGGCTTCCCTATATGAATTCTGAATTCAGAGGCAAAGAAAACAAAGATGGACCTTCCCAAAGCTTCATAAGTAATTCAGAGGGCTTCAAAAAAGCAGATACTGAGTTTCAGAAAATAACTATATAAATAAACCAGTATTTTGACTTCTCCTTTTTAGATATTGAAAATACCAAGAAAATAGACTAACAATCCTGGGTCTAGAAAGCTATGGCGCCTAAAACACGATTTAAGTATTGCCCACAAGATCATATGCTGCAACGTCCTACCGGTCAATGACTACTTCAGCTTCAACCGCAACAACACAAGAGCACGCAACAGATTCAAACTTAATATTAACCGCTCCAAACCTGACTGTAAAAAATATGACTTTAACAATCAAGTTGTTGAAGCGTGGAACTCATTACCAGACTCAATAGTGTCAACCCCTAACCCCCACATTTCTCCCTTAGACTATCCACGATTGACCTCTCCAGGTTCCTAAGAGGTCAGTAAGGGGCGTACATAAGTGCACTAGTGTGGCTTTTATCCCCTGTCCAATTGTCTTTCCTTTATCTCATATATCATATATATTTTCTTCCTTTCATATATCTTCTCTATTTTTACATATTATCTTTATATATATTACTTCATGTCTATTCTCTTCCATATGTATTGTGTATTGGGCAAATGAATAAATAAAATAAATAAATAAATAAATAAATAATAAGTTGTGGGTTCTAAAACTCTTTACTACTAGTTTGCTTACATGCTCACAACACTTTTGTGCATGTGCAGAAGTGTCTTGCGTGGGTGGACAGAGCCTCCTGCCACCTGCGCTACCAGTTCTAAGAACCAAGAGCAACCCACCACTGGGAAGGTTGATTGACTAACAGGAACTTTTAAATACAGGGACCATTTAAATCAAAGGATCTCTCTAATATACAGTACAGATAATATACAGAGGAGACTCATGGAAATTCTTTCCTGATTCAGAGAAGTATAAGATGGGGATGCGGGAGGTAGAGCACAATCAAACTTGCAACATTGATATTAGCCTCTCTTAGTATCTCTAGGTTTTGTCAAATAGAAATCAACTCCAGAAAAATAAAAGAACTTTATTTTTTAATATTTTTAAAAATGTATGTTTTTTTTAAAAAAATACATCTTACTGTGCAGCTAATTATTGAAGCTATACAACAAATAATATAACATAAATGAAATATACAAAATAAAATACATTGACTTATTTTCATGAAATAAATAAGTATACATTTTTTAGCTTAATGCCAGAGCCATCAGTATATGTCAGTAATAACACCACTGTAAATAATTTGCCCATAATTTACTAATGGGTGTGGCTTATTTTATGGGTGTGGCTTGCTGGCTATGTGATCAGGTGAGAGTGGCTTGATGATCATGTGACCGGGGGTGGCTTAAAGGCCATGTAACTCGCTTAAAGGTGGGGAACTTGACGTCACTCACATCAAAGGTTTGGTTTAGGGTTAGGTTGCCTGGCCTCTCAAAGAGATACAATTCCCCTATCTATTTACTATTACTGAACATCCAAAATATACTATTTAATTCTATATATATATGCCATATGCATACATACATATTACACACAGGCACACAAAAATATACATTATCTACTATATAAACTGTATGTTTACACACACATGCACATACAGCTTTTCTATAATTATACACATTCAACCTCATTTACTGTGATAGGAAAAACATACCCAAAGCCCAGGAAGAGGGGGGGTCCTACCGGTTCTGTGTACTTTACCAAATTTTTTCTACCAGTTCTTCATACCTGACCATACCCATAACTGAATATAGGTAAATATTTACATTCTACCCCCCCTTTTTTAAATTGATTTGCAATACCTATTGGCATAAGATTTAGAATACTGTACTTGTATATATCTTGCTGAATAATATATAAGATATATGGAAGACATTTGGTTACATTTAGTTAAACTTCTGTTGTGGATTTATAGTGTTACCATTGTTACATATTTCTTGGGTTTAAGTTCCTAAAAAAGTCTTTTTTCCAGTGTAATACAAACTTGGTTCCCACAACTTTAGCACATAGTTTAATAAATTATGGCATTTTGTTTTCATACTGAGTTTTACGGATTTCTGAAATTATGTCTAACAAAAGCAATATATTTCATTTTGAATTTGATCCCTAACATTTTCTGAATGTTGCTGTGTATGTTTTTCCAATATTTTTGAGTTTGCTTTGTTTCTTACATCTCTACTATGTACAGTAAAATGTTTCTATGATCTGATGGCATTTCCAGCATTTATTAATATATGATTTGTCTGTTTTGACAATTATTGACAGATTTATGCATCATCTAAAAAAACATTTTATAGTTTTATAGATGATCTGTCAAACTGTAGCTTGAAGAAAATTTTATCTTGTTAAATTGAAATTGTTTCTTTGACATTTTGCATCCAGTTTATCATACATGTTTTATTTCTTTTGTTTCCCTTTCATATTTAAGTAGATATTTATGTATGTGTACTTTAAATTCTATATAAGTATGTCAAATTCTGTCATTTTTCTTAATATCTCTCCTTAGAACTACTTTATTGGGAATGGCTATAATATCATAAATCTGATTGTGCTGTGATGTGATGGAATGTAGCCCAGATTCCAGGGAAAGAGGGACTGGATTGCAGAGAAATTTATTTATGTGAGAGAAAGAAAGAGAATGAACGTTTTCCAAATAGCTCCAAGAGTAACATGCTTTAGTTTGGTAAGTTTCTACCTAAGGATGAGGAATAAAAAATAAATTTGCTTGGAAGAATCAAAATGGGTCTTTCTTGGGTTTTGGAGCCTAATACCCGGTTCCACCTTACAGACCAATGAAATCAGGAATGTCTCCTGAGTCACTTCCAAATATTATCTTATTTCTCAAGATTTAAAACATGTTTCATATTTCCCCTTTGTTCTGTCGGGCTCTCTGGTACACTCCTCCCAAAAATTCACAGGTACAAATTTCAGACACACACATGTTTGACAATTCAAAACAATGTTCTTTATAATGAAAATTCACTTAAACTAAGCCCTCTTTTGGTATAGCAAAGAGCACTCATCTCCAAACAAACTGGTAATTTGTTCAAGTCCCTTATCAGTTCTGTGATACTTAGCTTGCAGCTGTGAGGCAATTCACAGTCCTTCTTCTTTCACAAAGTGAAACACACTTTGCTCTGGTTTAGTTTCCAAGCCGGGAAAAATCAGCACACAAAAGGTCAAAGTCAGTAAAGCAGTCATGAAACACAACGATCAGATAATCCTACACAATGGCCAAACCCACAGGCTGCTATTTATAGCAGCCTCACTAATTACTACAGCCCCACCCAACCACAGGTGGCCTCATTTTCTTTGATAATAATCTCTCAGTTGTTGTTGCCTATGCATCGCTCTCCGCATGGGTGGCTGTATCATTAACTCTTGTTCTGAATCCAAGGAGGAGCTAGATAATTGATCTCCTTCTGAGCTGACTGCCACACTCTCCTCCTCCCTGTCACTCATGTCTTCTTGGTCAGAGGAGCCTTCATCAGCAGATTCCATCGGGGGCAAAACAGGCCTGCAGCATGTGGATGTCTCCCCCACATCCACAATCCTTGGGGCAGGAGCTGGGCCAGAGCTAACCACAACACCCTTATTTTTAAATAGATGAATGGGATCTATTTGGTACTCTATATTTAAATCATAGAATCATAGAGTTGGAAGGAACCTCTAGGGTCATTGGGTCCAACCCCCTGCTCAATGCAGGATCCTTCATTCCATGAATCTTCCTTCCTTCCTTCCTTCCTTCCTTCCTTCCTTCCTTCCTTCCTTTCTTTTACACAGGATTTATTGAAATATGACTATTTGTTACCAGATGATTACAACTTCTGGGGGAAAAATCGCTACATGAAGGCAGGAATTTAATTTTAACTCAGAACATTGAAAAAACATTTTGGATGAATGAGATTAAGCTCACATGCATAGCCATCATTCATAAAATGTGAAAAGATCAAATGCATGAATTTTATTAATCAGACCTTTATTAACCAAATGAATTGACTTTATACAAAGTCAATTCATTTGTACCATCTGTTCTGTTATTGATCTCATTTAATATAACTCCCAGCCAGACTTAGACTTGCAGTCATAGTAAGTATGCAGAAGAGCCAAGATTGGTAATGAAAATTCTGCTAGAAAACAACCAGAGAGAATCAACGACCCCCACAGATTAACCTTCAGTTATAAATTCTCTTCTATCAAGACTTATGTAAGGAGGTATACACAGCAGTGGAGGCACTGTCAAACCCAATCCCAGTACATTCCATACTATGGCAGTTCCTGCAGGTGACTCTAAAAACTCACTATGTGTTAATGTCACTATATCTATGAATTTTATCTTTTTATCTTTTAATTTTACATATTAAAAAACCCCATCCATTTTCTTAAGAATAATGATATTGTAGCAGAGTAACTTTCATTTTAATTGTTCATCTGCAGAAATTTCTTTGTTATAGTAATTTTATCAAAAAATACAATTAAGTTAAGAATTAGCTAAAAAGAATGAAAAAGAACAGTACTGAAAATAAAAATAGGAAAAAAAAGAATGTACTGTAGTAAAGGAAAAGAAAAGAAATATTTAAAGAAATTACTTCCTTTATCACAACTGTAAACAACTTTAGTAACTTATTACTTAAAAAAAATAAAATTAATGGTCTTTTCTTCCCATATTCCATCTCTTAATAAATAAGCCTTGTTGTCATTCTAGCAGTCTATCATTTTTATATACATTTTGGGTTCCAAATCCCAAGCCTTACATGTACCTCAATCTTGTCAGATACATGTGCCTTTTTATAACATGGAAATAGATTTATTTATTAAATGTACCACCAAAATTACTGTTTCAACATAAATAAATGTATGAATAAACCTTCATAATCTTTTCTTATATAATTTCCTAAAAATATTTTTATAATAATATTGCAGCAAAGTTGCTTCCTTGATATACAGTATGTTCCTTCTTATAATATGTTATAACATAATCTATAAAGACATTCTCAAAATTAACTTCTGAGTCCATGATATTTGAGGCAGATATTTTTGTCTGATAGTATTAATAATAATAATAATTAATAATAATTTATTAGATTTGTATGCAATAAAGGTATAGTTGCAAGAAGTAAACACTTCCATGTAAAGCTGCCTTTTGTAATTGACTGATGCTGATTTTTTCAGTACTGAGGTTTTGGGATTGTACCTAAAACATCTATTACTACTGATACTATTTTGGCTTTCTTTGATATAGTTGTTCCATTTATATTTGCATCACTTTTCATTTTGCAATTTTCTGGTGTTTTTTCTCTCTATTATTCTTTGGCATAATTCCTACAGTGCTTTTTAAAAACTATGTAATGGAATTATTTGAACTAGATAAATGGATTTATATATAAACCTCCATGAATATTTTTCTTGTATAATTTACTGGAAAAAAACCCCTTTTTGCTAAGAGTAATACTGTAGCATAATAACTTTTTGTTAATTGTTCATCGGTGGATAACCCTATTAAAACACTGGATTACATTTAATTTGGGAGTACAATGGATTCTTGCCATTAGAAACAAAGGTGTATCAAAGTAAACTATCTGGCTTGTTTATTGAGAGTGGATGTAATAAGCCTTAAACTTTTTGCTTAATAAGTCCAAATTGGCTAGGATGGCATTCAGCCACAAAGCAAAACCAAGCAAAGTAAGTATCCTATGAGAAGCTCTCTGTCAGGAGCTATTCAGGTTTTGGAATTCAAATTTAATCTCCTCTGTATTATGTTACACTGTCCATGCAGTAGCAGGTCCATAGTTTTTCAACTTCAGCAACTTTAAGATATATGGATCCTGGGCCTAGAAAGCTTAGAACTAAGACGCCTTAAACATGATCTAAGTATTGCTCACAAGATCATATGCTGCAACACAAGAGCACACAACAGATTTAAACTTAATATTAACTGCTCCAAACTTGACTGTAAAAAATATGACTTCAGTAACCGAGTTGTCGAAGTGTGGAACTCATTACCTGACTCCATAGTGTCATCCCCAGACCCCCAACACTTTACCCTTAGATTATCCACGGTTGACCTATCCAGATTCCTAAGAGGTCAGTAAGGGGCGAGTACAAGTGCACTAGAGTACCTTCCATCCCCTGTCCTATTGCTCTCCTATATCTCCTATATATTCTTATATATATCTTATATATATTCTTCTATTCGTATATCATGCCCTCCCCCCCTCGTGAGTCGGACCCTGTACTACTTGGGTCAGGTCCATGGTCAGCAGCCCACCCCTGGACATACCTAATGAAAAGGAACTTTGAGGAACTTCTAGATTTCTTTCATTGGGGATGTTACTTGGAACCCTGACTAGAGGGACAGGAGCAGTCCAAAAGAGGATTCCTTTTTAAATCAATGAGGAAGCTTTATAGAGCTCTGCTTGTTTCTGAGGAGATAAGTGGAGCCCTGCATGCTTTGCATGGTAAGAAAAGTGTGCCTACTACCACAAGTTTTTATATTGAGTTATGGGTGCCTTTTCTTGTGTCTTATGTCCTCAGTAGATAACGTGCCGACTACAAGCCAATTCTTGTTAGAGCTGTGATAACAATCTGACATTTACAATGAAGAACATTTAATCTTCAAATCAACATGTTTAAAAAAAACCTGTGGCTTTCTATAAAATCGGCACAAGCCGCAAACATATGTTTTCTCTCAGTGGTGTAAATAGGATAATATTAATAGCATTGGATTACTGTCCCTTGGATTAAAAAAACACATTGAAGTTATGTTTTCAATAACAAAGTCAATGAGACATAATCTAGAATTTTAAATATGCCTTTATTACATTGTCATCAGAAAATTAAAGCCATAAAGAAGAAGCATGCAGTGATCACAGATGGATAGGAAAGTAGCAATGTAAAAGTCTTCTTGATTTTTGTAGCAGTTTAGAAACATAGAAACATAGAAACCGTGGTATTCTCTTTAAGTAGTGAGAATACATATGGGACAGCAGCATGTTTGCTATCAACTTGTGGCAGAAATGAAAAGATCTGTGGCATAAAAAGAAATTATTATGTGAGCTTTAAATACAAAGGACACCTTTTTTCAAGCCTTTATAATCACTTGCAGTCAACAAATATCAGTTGTTGGGATGTTGATTGATTGTCAGATTGATTGTCCCACACTGTCCGTAAAATGGGAATTGCTGGTCACTTGCACTGGAATTAATGGGGAAAATGTGATGTTACCGGTGAAGGGCTACCAAATTTTTTACTACCATATTGTGGGCGTGGCTTATTCAGGCCGCCCTGCATTTTCTTTCAACATCTTTCAGTGCAAATTGGATGCTCTGGGGTGGAGCTCCATTTTCGCTACCCCACTGCGTCCCCCCCCTTCCGGGCAGTAGCCGACCCCTGGATGTTACAGTATCTACCAAACTCTTGAATCTTTCTTTTCCATGGTTATCCCAAGATGCACTGTTGGTAACAAACCTATGTCATTGTTTATTTATTTATTTATTTATTTGTTTGTTTGTTTGTTTATTTGTTTATTTGTTTATTTGTTTAGCTATTTAGCTATTTAGCTATTTAGCTATTTAGCTATTTAGCTATTTAGCTATTTAGCTATTTAGCTATTTAGCTATTTAGCTATTTAGCTATTTAGCTATTTAGCTATTTAGCTATTTAGCTATTTAGCTATTTAGCTATTTAGCTATTTAGCTATTTAGCTATTTAGCTATTTAGCTATTTAGTTATTTAGTTATTTAGTTATTTAGTTATTTAGTTATTTAGTTATTTAGTCATTTAGTCATTTAGTTATTTATTGGATTTGTATGCAGGTATATGCTACATGGTGGTAACAGCTTCTCAATTTTGTGTCAGGTCCGGATGCTCATTTATGCTAGGAAGTATTGTGAAATATAGCTTTACTGCTTGTTCTAACCCAAGTCATACAGACAAGGCAGAAGCCTAATTATTATTCACTTATCACAGTGACAACTGACTCACCAATGGCACTGTTGAAATTTCACTCCAGTCCTCCATTTTTTATTACTCTAGATTCACAAAGCAAAAGTAGTCCATGAGTGCAAAGTTTAGAGCAAAGTCTAAGTCCCCAAGAGTCTCAGGTTCAGAGTTCAAAAGCACTGTCTAAAGTTCAAGGAACATGATTCAGGGAAGCTAGGAAGGAGCATACCGAAACAAATAGGTGTTCTCAACAAACACCTTCCCAGATGTTCTTTGTGAGGAGGGGCAGGGCTGCTTCCTCACAAGCAGCCTTGCTGACCTACTCTATGCATCTCTATACTCTGGTCTCCTCACCTATGGATTGGGTGATGGTGGGAGCTGTTCTTTGTCAGAGGTGGTATGGAACTTGTCATCTCTGCTGGATCTCTGCAGCTGCTCTCCTCCTGCAGGTGGATCTCTATACAACCGTCTCCCACCTCTCATTGCCAGATGTCTTGGAACTGTCCTGTATTCAAGCCCTGGACTCCTTCAGAGAGGATTGTTTCCTCCTCATCAGGTGGTCTTTGATTCATCTGCTCCTCCTCCAAACTAAGATCTGATGAAGCCATGACATTGCTCCGCTAAAAATTAGCATGCCTCTTCCTTCTTCTAATGGCTTTCCTGGACTATTATTGTTGTGGCCTGCCAGCAGCCCATGCAGCTGATAGCAAATCCCATTGGATAGTAGACTGACTTGGTGATGCACCAGTGGCCTGTGCACTGGTACCGGAATAGGACAGTGAGGAGACTAACGAGAACTCAGTGATAGAGGCAGAGGTTCAGTCAGGGCCTTCAGAACCTCCAGCACCTCATAGCAGTGATGATAAGGAGGAGGCTTCTCCTCTTCTTAACGCACAAGCACACAGAGCTGCCAAAAAGCAAGAGTGATTTACCCCAGAGGAGGTTTCCTCAGGAGTAAGACTTGGGGCTAATTGGCCACTCCCCTAGTCTACTTAAGGAAAGCCAGGGCAGTTGAATCTCTGCAGGAAACAAAATTTGAAATTAGTTTGTGTGTGTGTGTGTGTGTTGTGTGGACTCGTGTCTGAAAAATCTCTGCTTTGCTTATCTGCTTTGGTTTGTTATTTGAATACAACTCCTGGGCATTTTGCCAAACATCCTGAGCTATCAAAGACGATTTGTTATTCTATGATTTAAGACTTTCTGAATTTATGCCAAATGTTAATGACTGTTGTGATTCAGCCTGAGGCTGCTCAGGGACTGGCTGTGTCTCTGCTGGCTCCATGCCCGGAGGAGGATGACAGCGCAGAGGAGGGGGCTGAACAGTCGGATGGGGGAGAGGAAAATCAGGAATGGGATGAAGGAGAACAGCATGAGAGCCCCGGGGGGGGGGGGCTCTCCCCAGCCAGTAGCTTGGAGTCATTAGGTGATGATGCACAAGCTGTCATTGACATGAGACAGCGACGTTCAGAGCAACGAAAGGAGCAGTTAAAGAGATATTTTCACCATTGAAGTAGAAACAGCTGGGTTTGGGTGTGGTACTCATCAGCAGGGTTTAAAAGGTAGGCAAGCCCTTTAAGCCATGTGGAGTTTTATCAGCTTGGCGTGGCGTTATCCTGTCTTGTTTCTCGGCGTCTCTGTTCCTGGCTTGTGGCCCAGCAGCTTTGGAAGATCCGTGGGAGGTATAGGTCTGCTATCTACAGCTTTGGCTTGGCAGAAAGAATTCTGTATTGCTGCATGGACTTTTGGCCTTCGTGAATATATCTGAAGATACAGCATTTTCCTGTTTGTAAGGACATTTTCTGTTACCTGTGTTTTTCTTGGATTTTATAAAACTGCCTTTGCCTTTTACCAGTGTGTCTGGCTTCTCTTTTTGGGTTGGTATTGGCTTCTGGAGTGACCCAGACAGAACAATGACAAGTAATTAATAGTTGGGCTTTTGCAAGAAAATACTGCCTTTTAGTTTGTGGGTGTGTGACCTCTACTAAGACAATTATTGGTTATTGAGTAAAAATAAGTTTGAGCAAACTGTATGTTTTGATACGTTCTTAGCTGGGACAATAGAGATATACCTAGAAAGACGGAAACATTCTGTTAATGAGATTATGCTTATTTTGCATCTATTTTGCTATTCTGCATTCCCACAAAGTTCAGGCCTCAAAATCCAGATATTGCAAGGTTCATCCTAAAGCTAGAATTTCATTTTATTTCAGGTGACACTTTAAGTTTTCAAGTTAGCATAATAATCATTTGACTAATGGTAGATTGCTAGCCTGACCCAACTGTTAAGCGAACAATCATCTGAATATAGAGGAAGTTTGATCTTTGCATTTATCTTTGAATGTAATAATCTCTCTAACATATTACAAATAAAGACAGGGAAAGAGGAATGAGTTCAATATAAGGCAGATAGAAATAGCAAAAATATATTTTTTAAAAAACAAAGCGTTTTTTTCAAAAAATGCCTCATTTGAATTTCAAGAATTGTTGAAAATCTATGTGCAAATAGCTTTCTGGGGAATGCAGACATCATGATGAGAAAATCATTCTTATAACTAGATTCCAAGATGGGCATAGTTCTTAAGATAGAATTGGGTTTCCACCAAGCATCATTTTGATTTTATAGACTAAAGGGCATCCTTGGAAATAAAGATTGCACCACAGGCTGATGCTTCCTTTTTCCTCAAACAAGTCTTCCATTTTCTAAAAAATGGTGAAGTGCATCCATCGTATTCGTAGAGGACTTTGACATCTAGGGATGTCAAGACTTGCAGGTGAATTGGATTAAAGGAGAGGTGCACATAGCCAGCCTCACTCTCTCTTCCCAAATTCTATCTTGCTCCAATAGGAGGACAAGGGTCAGGACAGTTGGAGATGGGCTAGGTGCAGTGGTTAATCAGGACGTCTTTCCTATCTTGCCATGCTCTGAGAGTACCACATTGCTTGCAGAGATCACCTTCATGACCATTGTCCTATTCTAGAGGATTTCATCCTCTTAGTCCACTAGAATCTGTCTTCACATGTTCAGGATAGACAAGTCCCTATCTCACCCGAAAATCAATGACCTAATGGCTACTCCCAACCTTCAACAAGACAGCCTGTCAAAGGTGTTGCCCAGGGTGTGGCCGCTGTGCATGCTACAGCTGCTAGGAACCATAGGTGAGAACTGAGTGACAGGTGGGGACTAAAGGTGAATGAGCTCCCTCAAAATGAGCCCCTACATCAGAGGTGCTACCCAGTGATGGGCTCCTGCTGGTACGGCTAATTGCACACAGTTCTGTGTGGGATCAAGCACAATTTTGCTCCCCGCACCTGTGCAGGTAACAAAATCTTGCATGGGGATGCACATGCACACGCCTTTCACCATGAGATATTTTGCTCCCAATATCCTGCTCAGCCCAGAGGAACAGATCCTAGGTGTCCCAGAAGCAGAAGCTCCAGCTCCTGTTAATAGATAAAAAAATCCTTGTTGAACAATCAAATACTGTACTGTAGTGATGCCCACTTCGGGGATGAAAATAGACAAAATTGAGGGCTTTGATTCAAGCTCTTCTTTGTTTGTATGTTACGGTGTGTACAAAGGAGTAGGATTTTGATCACACTACTACTAGTGTAGGAAGCAAAATTGCGCTCGATCCCGCACTTGCGCGCCAGAGTTGCATGCAATTAACCATACCGGCAGGAGCCCACCAGTGATGCTATCACTTCCTGAACACCCCATACATAAAAAAATATTAAAAATCTAAATAACATGTATGTGCAATGCTTCAATTCCATCTTTAGAAAAAGGCTGAGGGCATCCTATTCGTTGCTCTTTAAAGCAGCCATTGCTTTTGCTATGTTTGTGCAGAATCCAAAAGATTACATGGCTGAATAAATAAAACAAAGAGAGCATAGAAACACAGGGAAATGTCATTTAGTGCCATCATTTCTATACTATTTAAAAACGTTTGAGCATTCTAAGATTCTTCAGAATGTCATTTAGAAAAGTAGCACAATTTCTTTTATGTGCACTGGACAGCAATAAAAAAATTAAGTATGTTATTTAGCTGTCCCCCAATAAATGATTGAATCTGTTTCTTTTCTCTTACTTCCTTCAACTGACTTGAATGAATTACTTTTTTAAAAAAAAAAGTTGCAAGTGTTTTAAACTGTCTCCAGATCACACTATTATCCATAATGCCCTTCCTACTTTGGACAATAAACCACCAGCAGCTAGCATTTGTCATAATCACATTTTTGTTACTTAATCTTGCAAACAGTGCACTTCATAGCTGCCCTTCACAGAGAAACACCCTGAATTTTAGATAAAGCTATTCATTCTGTCATTCTCAGCTCACAGGGGAGATGATATGACAGATGAAAACTCTTGCAAGGAATGATAACCTGTGTATGTCAAAGTAACTGAAGCTTGTTATGCGTTGTCAGATAACTGCAGTGATGATGGAAAGAGGAAATCAGCTTTAGACAACAAGAAGAATGTTTTCCCTCTTTGGGAGAGTTATTGGGATATGGCAAATAAAAGGAAAATTCATTGGGTAGAGATGGTATTCACCTGTGTGCCTATCGAGTGCTCTTACTTCTACAAAACCCAAAGATGTCTTCGAGAATTCTAATGCCCATTTTTGTACATAAGTGTCTTGAATCCATAGCTAGTAATAACCTTCAGGGCAGAATTTGAAAGCTGATGTGATCAATTGAAAGCTGAAGTGTACCTGGAATGCCTTATCATGGTCTGGCAGAGAGGAAGAATATCTATTACCCATGAAATCTTTGAACACAGCATCTGAAACTTTTCAAGACCACCAAAGCACACCGATTGCTTACTATTTTCACAGAGCTAAAACATGAAGAGAAGAAGCCTGCTAAGAATTCAGATGCACTCACTGTTTGGACTTGGTCAATTAATCATTTCAAAATGAGTAGGATTTGTGGAACCTTCAAAAATGACTTCCAACTGGCTTCCAGCCCTCAACACATACACATCAAATTTTGATTTATTTTCATAGCTTTCTTTTTTAAAAAAAAACACCACAATTCTATCGGCCTTTTGGGGGAAGGTGAATCATTATCTACATGAAATTCATTTTTGGGAACTAGGATAAATATACTTTTAAAAAGAATTAAAACAATTAAATCATCTTACTTCTGTTGTGGTTGGCTCACATCCAGCTCCTTTGGTCTCAGACTTTGATGAGAATGAACCAGGTCCATCTGGGGGTCATAGGCCAGTGTATCTTTCAGAGGAGTTGGACAGTGAAAGCGAGGGAGAATTGGAGCCTGGAGATAGTCAGGAGGCTGCAGACCCCCCAGATGTGATGGTGTCAGAGGAGGAAGGGGTTGTAATGGATCCTATTTTAGATGCGAGAGTTAGAAGAATGCGAGGGAGACAAGAGTATTTCTGGCAACGGAGATCACGTCATCACAGATAGCATAAAAGGGGAGAAAAAAGGGAAGTTTGTTTGCAGAATTGCAACATTCCATTCTGAATAGAGAAAGAGAGCTAATAGCCGGTGTGTTTCTATCTGCAACCTTGCAAAATCTAGTCTTAAGAAACATTATGAGTATCTGTTCATGTCAAGAATTAATTGGCTTTAATTTATGACTTTCTGTTGGACATTTATTATTTTTATTTTTTAAAAAAATATTTTTATTAGAAAATAAATCGACATAGCTAGACATTATATTACATTCAAGAAAAAGAAAAGTTATACATAAATAGAACAAAGAAAGGAAAGAAAAGGGACAAAATACATTAAAACAAGAGAGATAACCTTGTTCTCTCTTTATTAAATTATTTCTGCTTATGTCTTTCTAGATCTTTGCAGTACTTCATATCATTGGCTTAAATACTTTCAAATTCATTCTAATATACTAATCTATTATTAATTATTACTAGTACATTATATTAGTGGCAAAAAGTAAAATATCAATGTTGAACATTTATTATCAGTTGGACTGATTACGCTGAGATTTTGGCAGGCAAATTGCCATTCCTTTGAGTTCTTCACTGTTTCCAGCACACTGCTTTGTAAATAGACTTTTGTATATATCAATTTGGAGTCCAAGTTTTCATTGGGGCTTAATTGCTGCTAATTGATAAAGCCTTCCTTCCTTCCTTCCTTCCTTCCTTCCTTCCTTCCTTCCTTCCTTCCTTCCTTCCTTCCTTCCTTCCTCCCACTATCCATCCATCTACCTATATCATGGTTTCAGAGCATGGATTTTTTTTCTCTCTAGGCCAGACAAAAAACAGGGGAAGCAAAACATTATCACTACTTTCATTAGGAAAAGAAAGTAGGATTCCCCCTTATCCTAGACCAATACAATGTAAGTATAACTGGTTTTTCAGGATAATATTTTATAATATCTTTAAAGGTTTATACTTTAGCATCACAGATAGCATTATGGAATATCTACATCAACAATAGAGTTATTTACTATTCTAGCATCATATGTATCAAAATAAACTTTGCTGGTTGGCCGTAAATCAAATCCCAACTATAAATGAATACTAATCTACATTGATGTCTCTTCAAATAGAATTAATTGTTATTCAGGTCTGGGCATTTGAACAAATTTCATTAGCAAAGAATGTCAAAGGGCTTTAGTAAAATCCCATACAAATTCTGAGATGAAAGAATTTAACAGGAAATACAGAGAAAATATAAATATACTTATCATCAATTTTTCAATCAAATTTTGTTGATCCCTTATATAGCACAAGCTTACTGACTTACTTTGACTTATGAAGGAGCCTAATGTTCATATTTACAATATCACTAAGCATAATTTGTAATTCACTTGTCTTTCAAGTGAACTTTAAAAACTATGATTCTTTCATCCATGTTAGATAGACAATGATAGTCCCAACATTACCAAATAATCAGCGTTCCCATTCCAACTTTTTTTTTTAAAAAAATAGATGAATGATGAGATAGAGAGAGAGAGAGAGAAGGACGGGAGAGGAGAGGGAGGCAAGGAAGGAGCTACTATAAAATATGACTGAGATAATATTTTCTTTAAAGTGTCTCACTTTCCAAAACTAGTAATGTCAAATAATTTAAATATATTTTTTATTAATAATGTACGATGTTTCAAATTTAAAATGTATTCTGGAAGTGTATTTACAATATACTGCGCAGCAGCTACTAATTTTAACTGGGATATTTTCTCTGATGACTCAGAAAATGTTGCCAGATGCTGGTCAGATAGAGTGCCAATAGCCTTGGGTTTTAAACATTAGTGAGAATGTGAATAAGCTGTACTTCAAACTGCTCAAAATACTCCTTTATTCCACAACATCCTATATAATTCTCCAAGATGAAATGCCAATTAGCAAGAATATTTATCATTCTGAGGGACCTTGATACACATTGAAATAACAAGATACCAAGTTGAGGGACTGTACGCCAAATCCTGCACTTTAAGATAAACTCCTTCGACTACAACTCCTTCAATTCCTTGGCTGGAGGTGGATGGAACTGAGGTTCAAAAGATATGAAGGCCACCTGGTTGCCTACTTTTCACATAAAAGATGGTAAACGCTCCATTCATTATTAGACTAGATCAAGAAGAAAAATGGGCTTGCCAGCACTATGTAGAAAAAAAGACGCTTTCCAAGAATGTTACTTTCCATGTGAATATCAGAAGGAAATGTTTGTTGCAGACTGAATTTTATCTGAAAATATTATTGATTTGGTTTATAATGGTCACTGGTTTTACTTTTCATGTTGCTGTTTCCATTTATTGAAAATAATAAAGGTCTCCATGGGTGATGGCACCACCTGCCATCATTCAAAAAGTGAGTCAAGTACTTTGTTTTGATTCTCCAAGGCTGATTTAAAAGAAGAATAAAGCTGGCATTTTCACAAACTCCATAGGCTAGATGAAGAATTTTATGGAGCCATTTTATGGAGATAAAATGTCACTAGGTTTTATGTACTGAGACATCTGCATATTTCTTCACAGCTGAGTCCTCTTGATGAAGGCTGATCATGCGTTTAATTTTACAGATTCTCTCTTCTGATAAGTTCTCTGCATAAGACCAAATGTCCCATTAAAGTTCTCCTTTCTTTTTGTGTTCTTAGACAAAAATGTTGCCTGTAAACATGATGTATTTTCCTGGAAAATAGAATGACCTCAGGCTTTAACCAGGCTACTTTCATTCATTCATTCTGAAAGTATGAACTTTTCCAGAATCTAAAATGGTCAATGAAATCAGTCAAATAACTATTCTTCCTTCCCCCCAAAATGCACTGAGGCAAGATCCAGGTTAATAAAATTGAGGTTAATAAAGCAGCAGTTAAATCAAGAATACCAGAAACAATATATCAGTCAATGCTTCTACTGTGCCATGTATTTAGTTTTAAAACTAAACATTAAAGCAAAGTTATGAGGAAATAGATTGGTCCAGCATTTGAGGAATATGATATATAGAAATTTCTATATTAATGGATGTGGATATCACCTTCCAAGCTACTATAGATAGTGAACATTATTTATCACCACCTTTGTTTTTTATGAGTGTTCAGCTGAGTTCATGGTAATTGAACTTTGAATGTTTATGAGGATTCGTAAACAACATTTAGAGTGTAATTTAAACAAGTTGGAATGAATTTAAATGAATTTAAAAGAGAGCATATGTCAGAATGATAGCTATCTTTCTAAAATGCTATACTATATCCAGGTTATTGTTATTTGTTTCCTGCAACTCTCACTGTGCAGTATCAAAAGCATAACTTTAGTCAACAACTTATTTTTCTATTTAATCATCTCCCTCAATGAAACAGAGAAGAGATTGGGCCATCATTAACATAATTTGTAATTCTATTGACCTCAGGGCAACTGGGGAAAAAAAGAATTGGATTTAGAGTAGGAGTTTCCAATCTTGTTGACTAGGACTTGTGGACTTCAATTCCCAGAATTCCCGAGTGAGCATGTTGAAGTCCAGAGGTTTTACAGTTGCCAAGGTTGGACAATCCTGATTTAGAGGGTTCACAACTAGTTCCCAATAGATTAGATCTATGCCAGTCCATAATGAGATTTTGTCACATTTAGTATGGTTTTATGCAGATACACAGTTATTATTTATAACTTTTCCACCTTTCTTGCTTGTAATTCATTAAATGGTGCACCTCCTAAATGGTGTTTCTAATTTAATGTCTAGCAAGAGTCTAAAATATGCCTGTCATACACACTTCTCAAAATTTGATTGTTCTAGATAATCCAAGGAAAAGAGCTGGACCAAAGGGATCTACTATATAACCAAGGTGAAACTTTTCTGATGCAATTGCAATTAAAATTACAATGTTGTTTCCTGTTTCCATTCTATTCAAGTGACAAAAACACTAACTTGAACAGCTGTGTGCTCTTTTATTCACTAAATTGCAGTTGGTAGCAGCTTAATGAAAACAAAATATTAAACCCCAAATGATATTAAAACATGCATATTTGATAAGCTTTTGCTTTTCATTCGACTGATGCATTTTGTCAGTCAGGCATAAAAAAGTTCTCTTAAATTATATGATAACCATCAACAGAAAACACAAAACAATCCTGATTGATTTAAACTAACATTCTGGTTTGATAGCTAAGAATAAACTCTATAATAAAATATAGCATTTCAGAGCAGCATTTAAAAGTGGTTTTCCCTCTTTCCTTCAAATATTGATACTTTCCTGAAAATAGGAAAAGAACCATGTGATAATATAAAGTCTTGCCAATATTACCTTGTGTTATGGTTGGCTTCAGGCCAGTGATGGGCTACCAAAATTTTTACTAACACACTGTGGGCATGGCTTATGCAGGACACCCTGCATTTTGTTTCAACATCTTTCAATGCAAATTGGGTGCTCTGTACCAGTACTGTGTACCTGACCAAAATTTTGCTACCAGTACTGCGTACCTGACTGTACCCATAGGAGCCCATCACTGCTTCAGGCCAGCTCCTTTGGCTGCTGATTTTGATGCAGAGGAGTGGGAGTCATCTGTTCACAGAAGACCTGTCTGGCGGGAGGACAAATAAGGCAGTGAACCAAAAGGAGAGGCAGGGAGAGAAATGGAGTCAGTCAGATCTCCAGCCAGAGTTTCATCTGACTCAGAAGGGTTCATGAACAATCCTATTCTGAATGTTCAGGTCAGGAGAATGCTGGGAAGACAAGAGCAGCTACGCAAATGCAGAAACAGATTCTAGGTCACAGGTAATTAGAATTAATGATGCTGCTGCAACCTTGAAAAAGGGGAGGGTTGCAGAGGGCTGTGTGGGAATCTATCATTCAGTTTTGAAGAAAGTTTGTTTAATTGTGGTTTCGTGTTTGCTGTGGACTTCTGGACATTCTGACATTTAAGGTGTGAGTTATTTCTGGCTGACATAAGCCTGAAGGACTTCTGCATTGACTGGAGCAATTAACTCTGACCTATTGAACTCTTAAACTAACATTGCTCTGAAACGCCATGGTTTGCAGTTTTCTGAATGTAAAGAACAACTGCGTGGGTGTGTTTGATTAATTATTTCATTCCTCGGTGGCCCGTGGCCCGGCAGAACATCTTGAAACAAACATTTACGAAAAATCAATGTTTCTTAGAGAAAAGATTACTAAAGCTGACTGTAGATCTGTAGGTCAGCAGTTCAAATCTCATCACCAGCTCAAGGTTGACTCAGCCTTCCATCCTTCTGAGGTGGGTAAAATGAGGACCCAGATTGTGGGGCCAATATGCTGGCTCTGTTAACAAAAAGTGCTATTGCTAACCTGTTGTAAGCCACCCAGAGTCTAAGGAGAAGGGTGGCATAAAAATTGAATAAACGAATAAACGAATAAACGAATAAACGAATAAACGAATAAACGAATAAACGAATAAACGAATAAACGAATAAACGAATAAACGAATAAACGAATAAACGAATAAACGAATAAACGAATAAACGAATAAACGAATAAACGAATAAACGAATAAACGAATAAACAAACAAATAAATAAACAAGCAAACAAACAAATAAACAAATAAATAAATAAATAAATAAATACAGTAAATTTGATCAACCTCTGAAAAAGAGACTGTGCAGTGAAAAAAGTGTGTGTGTGTGTGTATGTGTGTGTGTGTGTGTGTGTGTCAGGGGTGGTTCTAACTTACCTCGCTGCCAGTGCTCTTCCTCCCTTGCCATGTGGCCATGCCTCATGGAGACATGTACAGGAGTGGGATACCCCTGTTACGTCTGGGATCACCATTCTGGTAGTGGAAATGGCAATGCATTCACCCCCGCATGTCCCCACCATGCTCCCCCACATTCACATGCACCCTCACATCAGATTTTGCTTTCACGCAAGCACAGAAGCAAATAAATCTGCACAACTCACCCAAATCTCACACGAGGATGCTTGCACGTCCAAGATTTTGGTGATTTTCAGCCTTTATTTGCTTCTGCGCATGAGCGGAAGTAAATTTGTAAGAGGGGGGTTGCATGCCTTCCTCCATCTGTCCATGCTGGCCTCTGAGACCAATCCTGTAGAATTAAGTAAGTACGGCCCTTCACTGCGCGTGTGCACTCCATACGTATGAGCATACACAGTGGCAAAAAAATCACCCCTCAAAAAAAGCTAGAAACAAGATGGCAATGTATGCACAGTGCTGGAAACTTGATTCTGTGCATGCGCAGAAGAAAAAAAATGAGAAAAAAATTCCCCTCTAAAAAAAAGTTGGGAAAAAAGATGGCAGCACTCATGAACCAGTACTGACCGAATCAGTTTTGTAATGTCATCATGACATCATCAACTATTTGCTACTGGTTCGGGAAAACCAGTCCAAATCATGAGGAACTCACCTCTGGTATGTGAGTGAAAATGTGCTCTTTCGGGTTCAGATACATAAGCACATATACACATATTCACTTTTTCAATGTCATGTCATATATGTTGATAGGTTGAGTTGCTCTGCTACTGGGAACTGTAATGAAAGGGAAGCTAAAAAAACAACAACCCCAAAACAACAACCCAGTTTGCATCTCCCTGTTAGATTCTTGGCATTTACTTTAAAATGTAAATGTCATACCTTTTGCAAAGAAAGATTTAAATCTGAGATCAGCAAACTTTTGATAGCTAGGTCACGGGAAATTGGAAAATATTAACACAAAGAAGACTTGGCTCACATTCTAATTCAGTGTTGGTGAACCTTTTTTGGCACCAAGAGCCCAAACTGGAATGTGTATATGTGTGCACATGCCAACTTCAGTTTTTTGACACTCCATTTCATGCAAAGACCATCTGGCCCCCATGCATGCATATGGTAGAAACCCAAAGACCAGCTGGCAATGGTGTGCATGCTTACAAAGAGGGCTTTGAGTGCTACCTGTGGTTGCCATCATGGTCCTATTTGATTGTTTCCTGTATAAGAAAGTGAGAGACAGGTACCTGTCTATATACCAAACAAATGACCTATTGGGATCACCTTATGAAAGCAAATTATCTTGTGTGCGGCCAGAATCTAAAAATAATGTTTAATACAGTTCAGTACTTAATTGAGATCTGCATGTGTGGGACTGATTGGGGTAGATTACTGGAGTGACACCGAAATATAATTTTATCATACTTTATCTATACCTCAAATTATTGCATTTTATTCCAATTCCAATTTAAATTGTATTTTATTCTAATTTCATTTTAAATCATATTTTATCCAATTCTGTTTTAAATTGTTTTTATCAAATTGTAAGTAATAATTTGTTTCTAGAACTCTGCACTTTGATATGGTCCAAGGGTTAATCAATCATTCATTCATTCAATCAATCAATCAATCGACACAAAGTTGGGGTGACTATGGCACAGATTCTTCTTCACTGGATGTATTTTAGTAGACAGAATTGGGATTTTTTTTAAAACAGGTCTCCCATGTTTAATACTGTTCTTAAATTTATGATTGTTTTACTTTAACATGGGGAAAATGTTTTAAAATGGCAAGCAATCTCACCATGAATCTGGAGCACAGAGGAAAGTTCAAGGAGCTGTTAAAAATTAGTGGGCTCATATCATTTGGATTATAGGTTACCCTTTCCTGCTTGGAATTTACATCAAGATTGGTGTCTGTCAGAAGACCAAGAAGGCTTGGAATTTAGGTGCCTATCTAATCTAGGATCCATAGGCTTAAAATACAGTGATACCTCGTCTTAGGAACCCCTATTCATACAAACATTTCATGATACGAACCCGGTGTTTAAGATTTTTTTGCCTCTTCTTCCAAACTATTTTCACCTTATTAACCTCAGTCGCTGCTGGGATGCCCCGCCTCCAGATTTCCATTGCCAGCTAAAGCACTGGGATTCCCCTGAGCCTCCCCTTGCTGGGAATCCCCGCCTCCAGACTTCTGTTGCCAGATGAAGCACCCATTCTTGCATTGCTGGGATTTCCCTGAGCCTCCCCTCACTGGAAAACCCCACCTCCAGACTTCCATTGCCAGCCAAAGTGCCCATTCTTGCATTGCTGGGATTTCCATGAGCCTCCCCTTGCTGGGATTCCCTTCATTTTTGCCAGTGCTGCTTTGAATCCCAGCGAGGGGAGGCTTAGAGAAATCATAGCAATGCAAGAATGGACGATTCGGCTGGCAACGGCAGTGGGGTTTCCCAGCAAGGGGAGGCTCAGGGTAATCCCAGTGCTTTGGCTGACAACAGAAGTCCGGAGGTGGGGTTTCCCAGTGAGAAGAGGCTCAGGAGAATCCCAGCGCTTTGGCTGGCAATGGAAGTCCAGAGGCGGGGATTGCCAATGGTGCAAGGCAAAAGGGGTGACTTTGGGGATAGGGTTGCATGCATTATTTGCTTTTACATTGATTCCTATGGGGGAAATTGCTTCATCTTACAAACTTTTCTACTTATGAACCTGGTCACGGAACGAAGGTATCACTGTATTTATATTCTTAGAAGATAGACTAGTATGGTACTGTGCATTGACAAGATACCTGCACTAGCTGTCAACCCTGGAGCCATCTTTAAGCATCTTCAGGGTTTCCACAGCAAGTCTTGTGGGAAAGGGAATGGGGGAGTAGAGATAGCAGAGAGAGATACATAGCCAAAATAGCATTCTTTCTTCTGGGAATCAAAGACACTGTTACCAGTGCCTGGAGGGGCATGGATGGGAGGAAACCAGGATGGGGAGAGAGACCTAATTGGGACATGTGATGGTTGTATGTGATGTAGAGAAGAACTTTGAATTTTGAACTAAATGGGTAAAATCTGGGGAGACTTCAGATTTGGGTTTTCACCAGCTGTGCCAAGACTAATAAATCTACACTTTCAGGAACTCAGCCTTGGCGTTTTGATTTCCTATGGGCTGTTGGAACCCTGACATTAGCCTTGTCCAGGAATTTGGATCCAGATATACAGTTCACATGCAAAAAAAAAAAAGTATTGTCTTCTAAGCAGCCACCTGTAATCATTATTTTTATATTATCTATCTTGTATTGTGAATAGGCTTTGTAATATTTTGCATTTTTAATATTGTAAACTGCCCAGACTTAATAGGTCAATAAATTTAATAAATAACTATGTCAACCATTATTTCAAAATCACAAAATAGGATTGAATATAATACATTTGCAATGAGACTCACAAACTTGAAGTGATGTGTATAATGAAGAAAAGACCAATGTCCATGTAATGAATCTGCTGCTTCTGGGATTATTATTGAAAGTATGCAATTTACAGTTTCACTTCCACATATGAACAATTACGTGAAAAGATCTATAACAATAGTTGTCAAAATATCAGAAAAAGCCTTTCACAGTCAGACCAAGCTTCATCTTACTGTAGCCTGTAATGCTTGTGCTGCAAGGGTGGATACGAATTTCCCCTATAGTTATTATTTATTAGATTATTTATTATTTATTCGATTTGTATGCCGCCCTTCTCCGAAGACTTGTTCTCCTATGTGGTTTATGGATACATACGTTCCACTATTCAGAGATAACATTGAGTTTTCCAATACCAATACCAATCAATACCAGATCAATACCAGATCAATGAGGGTGAGCCTGTGGCATGCGGAGCCATATCTGCTGGCATGCAAGTTGCCCTATCTCAGCTCCAATATACATGTGTGTGCTGGCCAACTGATTTTTGGTTCACACAGAGACTCTGGGAGGATGTTTTTGGCTTCCGGAGAGCCTCCAGGGAGGGCATTTTTACCCTCCCCTGGCCCCATGGAAGCCTTTGGAGCCTGGGAATGGTGAAACACGAGGCTACTGGGCCCACCAGAAATTGGGAAACAGTCCATTTCCGGTCTGCAGAGGGCTCATGGGGGAAGCTGTTTTTGCCCTCCCCAGGCATTGAATTATGGGTGTGGTCACTTGTCCATGCATGATAGCATGCGTGCATGCTTTCAGCATCTGAGGAGAAAAAGGTTCACCATCACTGTTCTAGATGAATCATTTCTTTACTTCTCCTGTCTTAAACATTTTTTAAAAATCACCATGTCATGTGTTGAATAATTTTATTTTGTCTGTCTAAATCTCTCAAACAGCTTTATTGGATGGGCCACTGGATTCCCCAGTGTGTGTTTGGAAAAAGATATAAAGACTGTCTCCAATCTACATATCATATCCACTTCTCACTATTTTAAGCAAACGAAAGAGCTTCAGGACATATAGATCTTACCTTGTAGGGAATGTTTCTGAGTCCTGTAATCATTTTTTTGTTCTTATTTCTTTGTGTTGGTCAGTTCATTAAACTCCCTGTATAACAGAACCCTCTTGAAATAATAAGGTTCACATTGTCTCAACATTATTCATTTCTATACTCTTACTTCGGTAAAGCAACCAGCAACAAATCTTAATTTGCTTTCTCTTCCCAGAGAGCTCTTGGAAATGAGCATGCCAACACAACTGGGTATTCAAGTCAAATCTCTTTCAAAAGAAGCTCAAGATTGTCTAAATGTAGTAGACACTTGTGTCAACCTTGTTCTTAAATTTGGCATTTCCTAAAAAGATGTATGTGTCCCAATGAAGAATGTGTCGGTATCATGATAACATTTGTACACAATGGACCAAATGCTTACAATTTTGTGATGGAAGTGAAACTGATTGTTGGGAGCTCCAGAAGCATCTCTCAAAATGGAGTGAGTGGGCAACAAAGTGGCAAATGCATTTTAGCCTAAACAACTGCAAAGTAATGCATATCAGGGCAAAGAACCTCAATTATACCTACCAACTGATGGGGACCAAACTTTCTGAGACAACCCAAGAAAGGTATCTTGGGGTTTTGGTGAACAGCTCAATGAAGATGTCAACCCACTGCGCAGCAGCAGTAAAAATAACAAATTCCATGCTTGGCATGATTAGAAAGGGAATCGAAAATAAGTCAGTAAGTGTTGTATTGCCTCTGTACAAATCGATGGTGAGGCCACACTTGGAATACTGTGTACAGTTCTGGTCACCGCACCTCAAGAAGGATATAATGGAACTGGAAAAGGTGCAAAAAAAGGCAACAAGTATGATCAAGGAAATAGAGCACCTCCCTTATGAAACCAGGTTGCAACGCCTTGGTCTCTTCAGCCTTGAAAGATGGCATTTAAGGGGTGACTTGATTGAAATGTATAAAATCATGCATGGGATAGAAAAGGTGGACAGAGAAAAATTCTTTTCACTATCACACAATACTAGGACGAGGGGGCACTCCCTAAAGCTCATAGGTAAGAAAGTGAGGACAAATAAAGAGAAATATTTCTTCATCCAGAGGGTCGTTGGTTTATGGAATTCACTTCCAGAAAAGGTCGCAACAGCTGTCAGCCTTGATAGCTTCAAGGCAGGATTAGACAGATTCATGGATGCCAAGTGTATCGGTGGTTATTGAAACGGATGTCCATGTGCTGCCTCTATGTTGGTTGAGGCAGGCAGGATTCCCTTGAGTACCATTTGTTGGGGGTCAAGTGAAATTGAGGGTCTTGCCTTCTCTTTCTGCTCAAGATCCCCATGGACAATTGGTGGGCCACTGTGTGACACAGAATGCCGGACTTGATGGGCTTTGGCCTTTTTCAGCATGGCTCTTCTTATGTTCTTATGTTTTTAAGAATGTGGAATGACAAGGAAGCCAAAGTTGTGTAACCTGCTATTTCATCTTACTATGTAGTCTGAAGTGAGTGTTAATTAACCATTTGCCATTCAGTGTTACTAACACACCAGAGATATGACACTCTGAATTCCGGCAAAAAGACAGAGTTTTTTCCAGTGACCAATAACTGGTTGAGGAAGGGGTCTAATTGAGGAACTGCCCAATTTCCCAACCTTTTTGATAGTCCAGAAAATCCAGTGACTCAAGGGAGAAAAAATTATATTCTTAGGGCAGTGGGCATGACAAATCTGGCCTTTATCCATATCCCCCAGAGTAAAACAAACCCAAATTGCAAAACAAAACAAAACAAAAAACACAACCCCTCAAACCCTCTTACTTCTCAAATACTTTTTGATGTTTTTTTTAATTTTATTTTTAAGTTGCAGTAAAAAGACACTTTAAAGTCAGTGAACTCTGAACAGTGAACAGGCTGCTATGCTTTCTGTTCCTCAATCCGCTGTCCCTGCCTTAAAATAGGCACAGGGGAATATTTCAAAAATATATTGCTGTGAACTTGAACTTTAGCACAGTTAATGTCCTCTGAAAAAGTCTATCAGCCATGCTATTTTCATCCTATTCTGCCAAAAAAAAAAAAAAATCATGCCTTTTTATATTTCCCTATTATAGGAAAGCCTATAGATAAAACATTTTTTACCAAATCAAATCTTAAGGTGGCAAAAATTAAATCAGTTTGGCCACAAATGTCAAAGCACAAATCTGAACTGAATCGTGCCCTCTATGAACTTTGAATCAGCAATGTGACTGATACAGATATTCTGTAATTATTATCTATATTGTGCCTAAAATAATATTTTTCCAATCTCTTATGTCAAGGGTATCAAATTGGATTTCTTCAAGGGATGGATCAGTATTGTAGATCTCGTCTGTGGGCCGAACAGTGTCGGGGATGGGAGGTAGTATGGACACCTCTGCAGTCCTCTGCCAGCCAAAACTGGGCATGGAGGCGTCATTCGCAGTCCCCTGCATCCCATTTTCAGCCTGGATGGCCTTATGCAGCACTCTGTAAGAGGCCATCCAGGCTGAAAAAGGGGCACCGTGGGGGCCACAAACACCCCTACATGCCCTGTTTTTGCTGCCAGGGGCACAATGGGCCAGTCCTTTGCTATTTCCAGGCTAGATTTAGGTAATCTGTGGTCCGGTTCTAGCACATGGGCCTTGAATTTGACACCCCTGCTTTAAGTTAAGGCTCTTGGCGTGCAACATAATTTTTACTGCTTGTCCAGAATAAAAACCCACATTTTAGCACATCCCTCAAAATGGCAACGAAACAAGTCTCAACATTTGCAAAACATTCCTTTATTAATAGAAATAAATTATTTAGTATAAAAATGTGCATGCGTCAACCATTGCATTTATCATTAGCACAACGCAGGGTTTCAATTCAGTCAGCCATCACAAGAAACAAACTTCATCTTCTTATACAAGTTGAACAAGTGTGGAACAGGAATGGAATTTCTCACAATCACAAAAAAGTACTTACAAGTATAACATCAGACATGGTTTTATTTCAACAGTATTTTTTTTCACAAGCTAACATTTTGTTTTCCTTTTGTGATTCACCTTTTTTTTCATGAGTAAACAGTTCAGACATTTGACAGGCAGTCATAATATATAATTCTGGGTCATTTTTCCCCCCAACCCACCCATGCCTCCTGCTATGGCCTCATGGTCATCCTTTGTCCTCTTACAGATTAGTCTGTTTTCTAGAGACATTTCAGAGGTTGAGTTCTCATGATGTGATAGTCAACGTTGTTCTTCAGTTCACATATTGTGAGTCTTCAGGTATGATTGCTTTCACCATTCAGTTTGCATGATTACTATAGCTGACATAGGTTGTCTTGGTGGAGGAAGCTACAAAGGAAAAACAAATCCAAATCAGCTAATTGAATAAAATGATTTTTTAATTATGGTTAAAGGAAAGAAGGGAAAAAACCTGTATTAAAGCAGCTTAAGTGTTCTAAGAAATTATCTGGACTGATTTGAGATACCGGACATCTTGAAAAAATTATTTGTAATTAGATATAGCTAATCATATTAATAGGGGTTGCTATTTGCATGGGGATATGACCCAAACACAGAATTAGGTCAATCACTGAATAATTAAAAGGGTTTATGTTACATCACTGTTACAGCTGCTAGTGATCCTTTGTAAATTTGATAGATTTGAAAAGGGGTGAATATCTGTAGCTCGGGTGTAGGAAGAGTGTGGAGGTGCATTTGTTCTTTGAGCTTGTCGGTTGATTGCTAAACTTTTAGTTACCAGACTAGGTAACATCATCATCCATTGAAGATGTTACCTAGCCTAGTTAAAAAAATAAACACACTGGGAATCCAACTCGCAAGCTTGGAGAATGAACCTTCACCCCCATTTGATAGATTTATTAGCACCATCTGATCCATTCACATGCATGCAATTTTACAATGCAACATGCTACAAGCAGATTGTTCTTCAACCCAGAGACAGAAACCCCAATATTTTTTTACTCAGTGGCTCCTCTGTCAACATTACTGTTCTTAGATATAAGAGATAGATGAGGGTAGATGAAGAAAATTTACTGTTATGGGCATGTGAAAGATGAATGTTGTCTACTACTGTAAGTGTGCTAATATAATTAACATGATCACAAATAAGCTAGTATAATTATTAATATTGATATAAGTGCTATGTATATTATACATTATTATTATTATTATTATTATTATTATTATTATTATTATTATTATTATTATTATTATTATTATTATTATTATTATTATTTATTAGATTTGTATGCCGCCCCTCTCCGTAGACTCGGGGCAGCTCACAGCAATGATAAAAACAATATACAATGACAAATATAATAGTTAGAATCTAAAATAAAAATAATACATTTAAAAAGTCTAAAAAACAAGAAACCCCAATATATAAAAAACATACATACAGTCATATCATACACAAAAACTACATAGGCAGGGGGAGATGTTTCAGTTCCCCCACGCTTGACGACAGAGGTGGGTTTTGAGGAGTTTATGAAAGGCAAGGAGGGTGGGAGCAGTTCTAATCTCTGGAGGGAGCTGACTCCAGAGGGTCGGAGCCACCACAGAGAAGGCTCTTTCCCTGGGTCCCGCCAAACGACATTGTTTAGTTGACGGGACCCGGAGGAGACCAACTCTGTGGGACCTAACCGGTCGCTGGGATTCGTGCGGCAGAAGGCGGTCTTGTAGATAACCTGGTCCGGTGCCATGAAGGGCTTTATAGGTGATGACCAACACTTTGAATTGTGACTGGAAACTGATCGGCAACCAATGCAGAGTGCGGAGTGTTGGAGTAACATTAGCATATTTGGGAAAGCCCATGATTGCTCTTGTAGCTGCATTCTGCACGATCTGAAGTTTCCGAACACTTCAAAGGTAGCCCCATGTAGAGAGCGTTACAGTAGTTGAGCATCGAGGTGATGAGGGCATGAGTGACTGTGAGCAGTGACTCCCGGTCCAAATAGGGCCGCAACTGGTGCACCAAACGAACCTGGGCATACATCCCCCTCGCCACAGCTGAAAGATGTTTCTCCAATGTGAGCTGTGGATCGAGGAGGATGCCCAAGTTGCGGACCCTCTCCGAGGGGGTCAATAATCCCCCCCCAGGGTGATGGACGGACAGATGGAATTGTACTTGGGAGGTAAAACCCACAGCCACTCCGTCTTATCAGGGTTGATAATATCATTACTACTATATCTGCTGTTTTTTTGATAAAATAAACTGCTTGGACAATAATTTAAATATTTATATATATAAAGAAAATACTATATTAAAAAATACTGTTCTTTTTTTCTCTCCGTTTTCTTTTAATCCAGTGAGCCTGTGAATGGGAATGTGTGAGAAAAGTTCAAAAAACAGAAGTAACTCTTGGGATTATATCCTGACTGGGAAAAATAATGGTTGTGAAGGGACAGACTTTGAATGTGCAGGTCTTGAGCAAGAAAGATCTTGTTAGAGAGTCATGTGTTCTTCTCTCGAGTGGCTAACAATGAAAAAAAAAGTCTTGAATTGTATTTTAGATTAAAATAATTAAGTTGCATTGTAGATTAGATTAAGAGATCTGATTTGCCAAGGGTACCTTAATTAAGTTTCTGCTGCATGAATCCCAGCGACCAGTTAGGTCCCACAGAGTGGGTCTACTCCGGGTCCTGTCAACTAAACAATGTCACTTGGCGGGACCCAGGGAAAGAGCCTTCTCTGTGGCGGCCCCAGCCTTCTGGAACCAACTCCCCCCAGAGATTAGAATTGCCCCCACCCTCCTTGCCTTTCGTAAGCTTCTTAAAACCCACCTCTGCCGCCATGCATGGGGGAACTAAGATACTCTTTCCCCCTAGGCCTTTACAATTTTATGCATGGTATGTCTGTATGTATGTTTGGTTTTATAATAAGGGTTTTTAACTGTTTTAATATTGGATTGTTATATGCTGTTTTTTATTACTGTTGTTAGCCGCCCCGAGTCTACGGAGAGGGGTGGCATACAAATCCAACAAATAAATAAATAAATAAAGTTGAAATTAGAGCCCCAATGATGCACTCTGGCTCATTGTTCAATGTTAATTTTTACCATTTTTACCATGTTGTTCTTTCTGTGTAAGGTTAACTCTGAACTAAAAGTAGGTATACATACTGCTTGGTGGAGAAGTTGAAAGTATGCTAATTTCCATCTCTAAAACACAATCATGTAATAATTTTAAATAATGAGATATTCATGCAAATATGTATATGGGTGGTCCTTGTTAACAACTACTTACCCAGCTACCATTCAAACCTATGATAGTGTTTAATGAGTGGCATTTATGACCTATCTGGATAGTCAACAGCAAACCCAGATTTTCAACTATCACAGCATACCAAAACACATGACCACTATTTGCAAGCTTCCTTGACGGCTTCTCACAAACAAAATTGGTCAATGAGTAAGCTGACAAGAACATGTGATCTCACGAGGTCCTCACTTAATGGCCCTAATGAACAGTCACTAAGCATTGCATTTTGCAACCATATTGTTCAGCAGTAGAAATCCATGTCCCAGTTATTCCTATTAAGTGTGGTTTGCCTGTATTAAATTGTGTACGTCTTCTGAAGCATCATTGCAGCTTTCACAGATATTATAGAAAGATTAAAGAAATATGTATGGGAGTTATTTCTCCCCAACTGAGAGAGCGCTTATGTAGAGTATGCTTTTATGCAAATGTGCTTTTATGATTTAAATTTCAATGCATAAGCAGAATAATGGTGTAATGGAGTTTTTCATCAGTAGCAAATCTATGGTGACATACTGCAGCAAGAGAATCAGGAAACACAAATTATACCCAACTTTGATTTGAGATAAAAGATAGCTACAACTTTTTCTGGTGGGATTAAATCAGAGCTGCACCTGAATACCAATCCAAGTTCTTTTATAGGGACTGACAGTTGGGTTGTTACTTAAAATGTTTGTCCCAGGTTTGTAATTTGCTAACCAAATTAATTTGGCTGAATATCCAACAGCTTATGCAATAACAATTATGACAGTTCTTTTATGTGTTAACAATCTGCATTAACTGTTTAAAGAATACATTCTATTTCTATGACAAAAGCACAGACCTTGGAGAATGAATCCTGCAACCTGCACAAAATGTCTTTCTATCCACATCACTGAGCATCATACAAATGACCATCACAACGTTAGCAAAAGCAATGGGTACCACCTAACTAAAATGAGGGGTGAGTAACTTGAAACTCTCAATTTTATCTGCTTTGGTAAACTAAATGGAGGGGGGAGCCTTTGTTATTTCAATATCTCTAATTAGATTTTAGTTGATACCCATTCTTCAGGTCCAACAAATGCATTAGATAATATATCTTGTAATGGGCAACCAAAATTTTTACTGCCACACTGTGGGTGTGGCTTATTTTGTGGGTGTGGCTTGCTGGCCATGTGCCTGGGTAGGAGTGGCTTGCTGGCCATGTGACCAGGTGGGAGTGGCTTGAATGATGATCATAGTTCAAGTGAACTGTTAAGTCCTCAATTTACAACCTCACCAGTGTCGCTTGCTGGGGTGACAATTTGCTTCGCATTTCAGCTTTTTTCCTCTTTCCACTTTCCTGGACTCGGGAGGTGGCCGACTGAGGCTGGAGGGGAGCCGGGCAGGAGAAAGGGAAGCTCATCCGAGGCCAGGAGGGAAGAAAGAGGGAAAAAAATGAGGAGTGCGCAGCATCAGCAGTAGGGAAAAAAAGGAGAGCTGAGCTGAGACCAGTAATCCAGGAAGTGGCAATGGAGCACCTGTGCTCTAATCTAATCTAGCTCTTGAGTGATGTTTATTGTTTATTATTGTTTTCAAATGAAAAAGGCTGTGTGGTGTGCAATGCACATACACTTTACAGGTAGGCTGATGAGGTTTTAGACTGCAAAGGCAAAATTGCTAACAATTATGGCAGAAAATAAGATTTGTGCTGTTTTTATCCTGTTCTTAGGTGAGATTATAGTGAATCCACTGATGTTGTTTACTTCTTTGCTGGCTTTATTTCTGTAGTTGTTTGTATAGGCAGGGACATTTAACTGTGGGAAGGCATTAAAATATTTTAATTACTGGGAAAAGAAGTATTGCCTTTATCAAATATCTTGGAGCTGGGTAGTGGATAGTAGTCAGTAGACACCTTAATTAGCTATTTTCATGGCCCACTTTCCAATTGCTTTCTCTGGCAGAGCACTTGAAGATATGTTCTGAGACTGTCCTATATTGTCTAGGGGAAAATTTAGTTTTCAGAAGTAGTATCCTTTTAAAAGTAAGGCTTTTCTCCTATTTTATGTATTCCTCAATAATTATACATTGAATATTCCCTGTATACCAATTTAGTTTGTAAGAAAAAATTAAGAAAACCATATAAAACATACATTTTAGTTGCACAATGTCAGCAAATCCGATATTGTACTCAAAGAGATAATATCATCAAAAGAGAAAAGGTTAATGGGTTGGAGGGGTAGAAAAGTCTATTTATTGATATATCAACAAATAAACAATGATTGGGAAAATCTACTTGCTGAATATATGCCATTTTACTATGGGTCTTTCAAAAGTCATATAGATAAATTTGTCAAAACAAATTTTGATGCAAAAGGTCAAAATTTGATCCAATCCCAAAACATTGCTTTAAATCCATTTTTGAAAAAAAAAAAACCGCCGTTATTTTATAACTTGAAATTGGACTTAGTATTACCATATATTTTCTAGAGTACTATAACAAATTAGGATCGAAAATATTTGAATGATATCTGTTTATCCCTATATTACAAGCACCACAAATAAACTGTTCCCTGATGAATGTATGCTGAGTTGACCTTGAAAAATAACAACTAAAATTCTAATTTTACAGATAATCTATAGCCAGGGGTGGTCTGCTGCCCGGATGGGGGGAAATGCAGTGGAGTAGCAAAAATGGAGCTCTACCCCAGAGTAACCAATTTGCACTGAAAGATGTTTAAAGAAAATACAGGGCGTCGTGCATAAGCCACGCCCACAGTGTGGTAGTAAAAATTTTGGTAGTCCTTCACTGTCTGTAGCCAACAACCATTCCATAGCAAATATTAGAGTTTTGCCATTAGGAGGTAGGAATACATTATCCTGAAAATATCAATAAGGAAGGAACGTATTAGGATAATAGTAGGAAGTAGATTCAATTAAACTTTAAACAATGTGCTGGAAGATAGCCTGGAAGTTTGGGCTAACAGTATTGAACTTCAAGCTAAAAAAAAAGTTACAGTGCCATCACAAGCCTAAATTTATTTTATTTACTTTTTAGTACAGTGATACCTTGTCTTACAAACTTAATTGGTTCCGGGACAAGGTTCTTAAGGTAAAAAGTTTGTAAGACGAAACAATGTTTTCCATAGGAATCAATGGAAAAGTGATTAATGTGTGCAAGCCCAAAATTCACCCCTTTTGCCAGCCGAAGCGCCTAGTTTTGAGCTGCTGGGATTCCCCTGAGGCTCCCCTCCATGGGAAACCCCACCTCCGGACTTCCGTTGCCAGTGAAGCACCTGTTTTTGCACTGCTGGGATTCCCCTGCAGCATCACAAAAACACGGAAGTCCGGAGGTGGGGTTTCCCATAGAGGGGAACCTCAGGGGAATCCCAGCAGCACAAAAACGGGTGCTTCGCTGGCAACGGAAGTCTGGAGGCGGGGCATCCCAGCGGCGGCGGTGGGTTTGTAAGGTGAAAATAGTTTGTAAGAAGAGGCAAAAAAATCTTAAACCCCGGGTTTGTATCTCGAAAAGTTTGTATGGTGAGGCGTTTGTAAGACGAGGTATCACTGTATTTCTATATTGTCCTTCTGCTGAAAATTGCCAAGGAACTGCATAACAATTCAAAACGAGTGATGAAATTACTAAAACTTGAAAAGAAGAAGCTTAACAACAATGATTTCTATGTATTCCATGGAGTTCGTTGGTCCTGCTGCTAAGAAAATGAGAAAAGATTTTACAGCATAGCTGCAATTTAAATGAGTAACTAAAACGGAATGTTTTGAATCTTTTTATTGTTATTGAAAATCAAATAAATGAGATCCAATGGCAACTTGATAGAAACTCTGTGGACATCTTTGGAAATGTCACAGGAAATCAACTCTGAATTCCCAGTAAATGGAGCCAAGGAACTGGTGATCAGCCCTATAAAGCTTCAATTCCAGATTTTACTTACGGCCCAACTTTGCAGCAAGGAGTATTTAGGTATTCAAGCTGCATATCATATTGTAAAGGAGTTCTAACATGAGGCCAATACTCTGAATTTACCCAAGAAAGAATGGACAACAAAATTTAGATAATGAAATTAGCAGTCCAACTGTTACAAGTAAACCTTGCAGATGCTTTCAGCCTCATGTCCCAAAATAAGTATGAGAATTTTCTAGGGAAATCCTGGATATTTGGGTGCTCTCCAATCAGTCTTGACTTCTGGTGATCACATGGATACATTCCTAGATATTTAGAGTGGTTTTATTGGTTTCTTTTTTCTCCTTTGTTTCCCCTTTTTTCTATTCAAGCATTTCAAATTGCTGTCATTGTGATCTAATTTTGATATAACTCACAATTATGATAGTAATAACACTCTATGGACCAATTTTTCACATTGATACATTACAGACTGCTAGTTTCTTTCTTTCTTTCTTTCCTTCCTTCCTTCATCCCTCCCTCCTTCCTTTCCTTCTTCCTTTTATTTATTTATTTATTTATTTATTTGTCAAATAAGTATAGTATTATAGTACATATTAACATAACATAGCATAAGTAGAACGTAGTAATAGAAAGGATAACAATACAGTAGGACAGGGACATTAGGCACATAAGTGCACTTATGCACGCCCCTTACACACCTCTTAGAAAAGGGGAGAGGTAAATTGTAGATAATGTAAGGTTGAAGATTTTGGGGTTGGGGGAAGCAACAACAGAGTCAGGTAATGAGTTCCAGGCGGTGACCACTCTATTGCTGAAATCGTATTTTCTGCAGTCACGTTTGGAGCAATTTACATTCAGTTTGTATCTATTATGTGCCCTTGTGTTGTTGTTAAAAGTGAAGTAGTCACTGACAGGGACTACATTATGATGTATGATTTTATGAACAACAGTTAAATCAGTTCGGAGACGACGTAGTTGTAAATTTTCTAGATTTAGTATTTGAAGTCTGGAAAAGTAGGGTAATTTGTTACGTGAGGAGGAGTGAAGGACTCTTCTTGTGAAGTATTTCTGAACTCCTTCGATTGTATTAATATCTGATATGCAGTGTGGATTCCACACAGGTGAACTATATTCTAGAATAGGTCTGATGAATGTTTTGTATGTTCTGATTAATAAATCAGTGTTTCTAGAGAAGAAGCTACGTAAGATTAGGTTTACAATTCTTAAAGCCTTTTTGGCAATGCTGTTACAGTGGGCTCTAGCACCTAGGTCATTGGAAATGAGTACTCCAAGGTCTTTGACTGAGTGAGGGTCTGCTGTTAGTTCAGTTTTACCAAGTATGTATTTAGTGTTCGGATTCTTTTTACCAATGTGTAGGATGGAGCATTTGTTGGTAGAGATTTGAAGTTGCCAGTTGGTAGACTATTCGGCTACATGGTCAAGGTCTTTTTGAAGGGTAGAAGTACTGTCAGTAGTATTAAATAGTTTAACATCATCAGCAAAGAGAACACAATTGCTTGTCATGTTGTCACAGAGATCGTTTATGTAGAGTATAAAGAGAGTAGGTCCTAAAACACTGCCTTGTGGGACACCACTGTTAACTGGAGCAGGATTAGATATGGCATTACCTATTTTGACCACTTGTTGTCTGTTGAACAGGAACACTGAAATCCAATCATGCAGAGATCCAGAGATGCCATAGGATTTTATTTTCAGAAGAGGTTTGTCATGAACTACTGAGTCAAAGGCTTTGCAAAAGTCTATGTAGATTGCATCTATTGATCTACCCTGATCAAGTTGGTTAGTCCATAGGTTTTTACAGTGTAAGAGTTTAGGTTGCAGGATATTTTTTTCCTGAAACCGAATTGTTTGTTGGAAAGTAGGTTATTAGTTTCATGATGAAGTGAAATGGATTGGTTTATGATGGATTCCATGACTTTGCAAATGACACAAGTCAGTAAGATTGGTTTGTAGTTTTCAACGTTGCTTGGATCACCTTTTTTGAAGATAGGGATGACTGTGGCTAGAGACCAGAGTTTAGGTAGGGAGCTAGTTGTAGAAGATATTTTGAAAATTATGCTTAGGGATTCAGCCAGGTTTGTGGAGAGCTTTTTTAAGAAGTATGTTCATAGTCCATCCGGTCCGATAGAAAGGAAAGGTTTTAGGTTGTGTAATGGGTCCTGGGTTGATGGGCTTTCTTTCTTTATTATTATGTTTATTTGTATTTGTATACTTTCTTTGATCAGTTGGGGAGCGGGTGTTTTCCAGAGTTTTATGCAACTGGCTAGGCTGCAGCTTTGGGATGGCTCTGCTGAGGAAGCTAAAAGCTTCTGAATGTCTCAGCTGGGGAAAGGGTGCTTTCGGAATCCTTCCACCAATGGTTGGGCTCCTGTCGCTGCTGCATCTGAGTATTTAGACTGTGGAATCGGATGAATTTGAATTGGGCGCTTTCGAAGTCCTTCAGCCACTTCTTCAAAGGGAACAGGTAAATAAAATTGATATTTAACAATGTTTTCTCTTGTGTTGCTATGCTCTTTTAGTTACAAAACAGGCATGCATTGTAAAGTTTCTATGTTAAGTAATAAGCTGTGAAGACAATGAAAGGATAGCTAATTTGCTCAAACTAGGATAATCTTTTCTAATGTTATATCTTCATATGGATGAGGGAAGAGAAGAGAAGCTTGGAAGTCTTCTAGTCCAACCCCTGCTCAAATAGGAGACCCTACATGATTTCAGACAATGGCTGTCCAGTCTCTTCTTTAAAATCTCCAGTGATGAAGCAACCACAACTTCTGAAGACAAGCTGTTTCACTGGTTGATTGTCCTCACTGTTAGAAAGTTTCTCCTTAATTCTTCTCTCATTGATTAGTTTCCATCCATTATTTCTTGCCCTGCCCTCTGATGCTTTGAAAAATAAGTTGATCCTTTTTTGTGACAGCCCCTCAAATACAAGAACGCCATTTTCATGTCACCTTTTTTCCCTCTAGATTAGCCAAATCCAAATTCTGCAATTGCCCTTCAGATGTTTCTGTCTTCAGGCCTTAATCAGTTTAGTTGATCTTCCTTGCACTTTTTCCAAAGTCTCAACATCGTAGCAGTATTCCAGGTGTGGTCTTATTAACGTTTTCTAAAGCATTATTAATACTTCATATGATTTTGATTCTATGCATCAGAGAACCTTTGTTAGCTTATATTTCACTTAAATATCACTTGACTCTAATTTACAGTTACTGTTTTTGAACCAGGCTTCTCCTATTCTGTACTTGTACCTTTGTTTTTAATCTGCCTAAGTGTAAAATCTTGCTTTTCTGCACATTCATTTTCATGTAGTTTATTTATTATTTTATTTATTAATTAGATTTGTATGCCGCCCCTCTCTGTAGACTCAGGGCAGCTAACAACAGTAAAAAGTCAATATTAAAAGTAATGTAAAAAAAACCAATTTAAGAAACCAATCATACATACAGACATACCATGCATAAATTTTATAAGCCTAGGGGGAAGGGAATATCTCAATTTCCCCATACCTGATGACAGAGGTGGGTTTTAAGGAGCTTACAAAAGGCAAGGAGGGTGGGGGCAACTCTGATATCTGGGGGGAGTTAGTTCCAGAGGGTCGGGGCCGCCAGAGAGAAGGCTCTTTCCCTGGGTCCCGCCAAATGACATTGTTTAGTCGACAGGACCCGGAGAAGGCCAACTCTGTGGGACCTAACCAGTCGCTGGGATTCGTGCGGCAGAAGACGGTCCTGGAGATATTCTGGTCCGATGCCATGAAGGGCTTTACAGATCATAACCAACACTTTGAATTGTGACTGGAAACCGATTGGCAACCAATGCAGACTGCAGAGTGTTGGTGTGACATAGGCATATTTAGGAAGGCCCATGATAGCTCTCGTAGCTGCATTCTGCATGATCTGAAGTTGGAGAGAGTCCATTGTTCAAGTTTCTCAAGATCTTTCTGGATCTTCAGTTTATCTTCTGGGGTATTGACTATTCCTGCCAGTTTAGTATCATCTGAAAATGTGATGAGTTCACCTTCCATTCCCTCGTCTAAGTCATTTATGAAGATATTGAAGAAAACTATGGTGCTACATCTACATGGGGGGACACTTGCATCCCTCCAGGTAGATATAGTACCATTAAGGACTACTCATCCAGTACAGATTGTCAGCTAGTCATAAATCCATCTTGTGATGCTGCTGCCTATCCCAGAATTTTCTAGTTTACCAAGAAGTAGGTTGTGTAAAATGTGTTATGGAAATCTATTGTCCACAGCATTTCACTGGTCTATTAATTTAGTCACTTTGTCAACAGTTTTGTGTTAGAAAAGAAAATTGGGTCTTTATAAAAACTGTTGAGATAATATATGCAGAGTGCTTTTAACACAGGCACACACAATGTAATATAAATATTAAGTGCTATATTCTTTCTCTATCAGAGAAGGGGAGTAAAGTGAGAATAACATAACTCTTAACAGTGAATTAATGTAAAAGTTGAGCCTCTGCTATGGGACTGACTAGACTAAATGATATATTGGAAAGATTTTACTGACATTTGCAATTTCTTTGAACTATAGGAAGCAAAATCACACAGTTGCATGCTGGCTAGAAGATTGATGCTTCTTCCTTCCAGAAAATTATATGATTTATGCTTTCAATTGATTAAAGATATTTCTGTTTAATTATCTGGCTTTGCTTAATCATTTACATTTCAAAGAAAATTGCATACTACAAGCCCTCCAGGTGCTTTAATGAAGATCCTCAAAGAAAATGAACAATTTCTTTTAATATAACCTATAATTTAGTAAAACTAAAATTTGCTATCTGTTGCTAAATGGGGACTATTTTTAATAATTCCCTCTTCATCAAGTTTAAGAATATTAATATTCCACAATATAATAATAACGGAGAGGCTTTAAAATCACAAACATTATTTCATTTATTGTGGAAAGCCAGCTATATTTTATTGGCACGGTTTGCTTCTAGAAAAAGCGAAACAATGCCATAAAAATACAATTGAACAGCCTAAAATGATTCATGCAGAAATCAGTTCTATCCTATTTCTGCATTCATTTGCAATACTTTTCATGCCTTTCTACTTCAGTATATTTATTTGCAAATGTATTTTATTTTTTTTAATAAGACAAGAACTGCATCGCAACATCCAAAGAAACACAAACATCTAATAATCCTGTATCCATGCATTAAATCTGGCAAGAAGCAATCAAAACCATAACTCATGAACTGAACACAATTTTCATGCATCTCTACAGTGCAAGAGGGTGAGACAATCTGATTTAGATACCAATTTGAGTTATAAGGAAGAAGAAAAGGTGATAGTTTTGCAAGTGAAAAGCTTTGCAAGTTGATGTGGGTCATGAATTAATTAGCGCATCTATCAAAAACTTCACAGATAGGAGGAATGGGCAGCTTTAAGCTTTTAAGTCAGTGTCTCTCAAGTTCGGTGACTTAAATATTGGTAGATTTCAATTTCCAGAATTCCGCATCCTTAAGGCCTGGTGAAACACTCTCACTTTTACTAGCTTCTATTTCTCTAAGAAGGCAAGGTACAATATTAGTAGGCATAATTTCATCAAAACTGAAATTCATGCAACATGGCATGCTATGTTTTCCTTAAGAATATATACATTTTATAAATAGAATGTCTGTTGTAGAAGTAGGAACACATTTGGACTTGACTTTCTTTGTATTTACATACATATATGCCTAAAATATGTTTAAAAGAAGAGTTACATTCTAACTTTCTCCATAAAATCTAGGCTGCATTAGTATTTTTGAAAAAGCTCCTGTTTTTATCCATTCTGTAAGAGAGCTTCATTGACATTCTGCAAAGGAAGGTCTTCTCTAGAATAGATTTTGGCATGCACCCTCACAAAGGAGACATTAAAATCCTATTTTAATCCTAGAATCTATGCTTTTGGCCATGGTATATCACAGCTTCCAATTTATGGAATACAAATTTATGACTTTTGGCAAACATGACTATATCATGGTGGTAAAAATGCTGAAGTTGTAACAGCTCCTATGCTTCCTTAGTTGAATAAGAAGCCTATATTTAATAGTGGAATTTACATAGAAAATTTATCTATATTCTTGTGAACTGTATTTTAAGATTTAAAATAAAATAAAAAATAACCAGTGATGTCATATTTCCACTTATGTCTTGATTCCATTAATATTCTCTTAGGTATCACCAACAGTTTACTATAATTAACTTCCTAAATTTGAGATTTTACAACCCGAAGGAATAGTATTTTGGTTTCAAGTCCCATGAGTTGCAATATGAAATACACATTGAAAATATGGGTCTTCAGAGATTATTGTAAATTTGGCATAACAAACCTAACGAAGAAGCTTTTAAAGACCAGTTTTGAATAAACCTAAAAAAGAGAGATGGAAATACATATATTTTGCCTCCCTAAGTAGTTGCTTCTTCTGTATTTCTGTCAAGCATTTGCAACTAAGATTCCAATAAGTGACATATATTAAAAGAAATACCTTCTTATTGTGCTAAAAGAAAGCTTAACTTGTTCCACTTGTTTAAATAAAGTGAATTATATACATCCTTACATAATGACTGACATAATGTACTTATGTAATTAATTAATGTAATTAATGTAGAGTTGACTGTCCATATATACAAAGAGAGCAAGCAAGGACTTTTCCTTCTTATCATTTCCAGTTTCTCAACCAATAGTCTGAAAAACTTGCATTCCTATTGCAGTGAAATCATTTTAAGAAAAAAAATTGAATCTTCATTCATAATTCTGCCAACAGATATTATGAATCTGGATCAGCAGTGAAATCTTACTTACGTTTCCTACCAGTTCAAAAGCACCACCATTGCATGTGCTTTTTCACCCTCTGCAAATGCCCAAAAGGCTTTGTGCATGTGCAGAGGCTTAAAAAAAAGAAAATGGCAGTGTCCAGGCAGGTGAGTGGAGCCTTGTGCTGCCGAACCACTGGCAGCTTCTGCTACATGTATGCGCAAACTGGGCTGAATCAGTAGCATTTCACCCCTGATCTAGGTAACTTTAAATAATGGCAAATGTAAAAACTAATGAGGTTTCCATCAAATTATTGCAATGGCCTCTTTTTTAAATCCTCTCTACAAACACATTCCTGCATTTTTAGAAAGAGACGATCTAGTTGTTCACCATCTGCCTCCAGAGAGCCGCATTATTTCTACCCTACCAGTCTTCCGGAAACCCGTTATGACCTGGCTTTTCCAGCAGGTCTGGAATTAGGCTGATTGCAAGTATGTATGCTTTTATGTTACTTTTATTACTAGATTTTAACTGTTTTTATTGTTGTTGTATTTATTTTGATTGTTAGTCGCTCAGAGTCTGTTTGGAGTGAGTGGCATATAAATACAATTAATATTAATATTAATTAATTAATATTAATATTAATTGTATTTATATGACACTCACTCAAAATAGACTCTGAGCGACTAACAATCTAAATAAATTAATTAATATTGATATTATTATTATTATTAATAATAATAACAACAAACAAACAACAACAACAACAACAATAATAATAATAATAATAATAATAATAATAATAATAATAATATTGTGGGTGTGGCTTGATGGTCATGTGACTGGGTAGATGTGGCTTGCTGGCCATGTGACCAGGTGGGAGTGGCTTGAATGATCATCATTGTTCAAGTGAACTGTTATTGCCACATGATGTCTTTTCATCTCAGCTGTGGGCCGAGTGAGGGGAAAAAGACCGCAGCCCAGACTGCTTCGGCGCTGCGCTGCGCGGCTCTCCTGGCCTAGGGAGGTGGCTGCATGAGGCTGGATGGGAGCCAGGCAGGAGACAGGGAAGCTCATCTGAGGCCAGGAAGGAGAAAAGAGGAAAAAAGTGAGGAGTGCACAGTAGCAGCAGCAGGGAAAAAAAGGAGAGCCGAGCTAAGACCGGTAAGTTACTGCCGCTGGTGAGCTGGAGCTGTGCATGCAGCTTCATTTCCATCGGTTCCTGCGTTCCACCCAGTTCTGCCTGCTGCACACACCCCTGGATATAGGGCCCTCCAATATGTGTGCCCTCCAATATGGCTCCGCGTGCCACCTGTAGCTCGCATAGTTTCACCATCATGAGTATATGTGATCATATCTGGTTGATATTCTAGGACAGCACCCTGAAAAATGACAATCGCTATAGTTTTATATAATATAATAATTATAGATGTGTAAAGTAATAGATAAGAATAGTGGAGGTAATTTAATCCTTAATCCTGAATAATTATTTCGAGGAAGAAAGATGAGCTTTTTAAAATTAATTTCAAAGCATCCTCTCTTGAGGAAATTTCTGTTATTGTTGTTATTGGTTCAGCTAAATACTTGTAGGTGAAGTCTCAGTGAAATAATATGCTGCAGTATCAGGCCTTGCTTCTTTTCTCTGCAACAGAGACATATTCTGAAATGATCTCCTTGTACTAAAATGAATGTGCCATAACTGTCACTGGGAAAGTAATTTGGGAGCTAAGGATCACCAACTGTTAGCAAGAAGGAATATTTTCTTTAAAGCAAGCCAGGTGCTATTATAGATAGTTTTTAAAATGATGTCAAAGACATCCCATGGTAAGTGTATCTCCAAAACGTTTCCACAAACTATTTGGGGAGAAAAAGACGAATATCTTTTGAAAACGTGGTGAATTTGATCGAGACAGGTCAATAACCCTGCTATTGGAAATCTGTAGATTTTTGGTTTTTTTAAAAAAATGTATGTTTTATCACTTTTGGGAAGTTAAAACAGTTTATTTATTTATTTATTTTATTTATTGGATTTATATGCCACCCCTCTCCAAAAACTCGGGGCGGCTAACAGCAATCATAAACAGTGTACAATAATAATCCAATACTAAAAGCGAATTAAAAACCCCTTAATATAAAAAACCAAACATACATACAAACATACCATGCATAAAATTGTAAAGGCCTAGGGGGAAAAGGAATCTTAATTCCCCCATGCCTGGCAGCAGAGGTGGGTTTTAAGTAGCTTACGAAAGGCAAGGAGGGTGGGGGCAATTCTAATCTCTGGGGGGAGTTGGTTCCAGAGGGCTGGGGCCACCACAGAGAAGGCTCTTCCCCCGGGTCCCGCCAAGTGGCATTGTTTAGTTGACGGGACCCGGAGAAGACCCACTCTGTGGGACCTAACTGGTCGCTGGGATTCGTGCTGCAGAAGTTGTAAGAACTCAAGGGACATGATGGCTCAGTGACTAAAATGTTGAGCTTGTCAGTCAGAAGGTCGGAAGTTCAGTGGTTCGAATCCCTAGTGCTCCATAATGGGGTGAGCTCCCATTACTTCTCCGAGCTTCTGCCAATCTATCAGCTTGAAAGCACATTAAAAATGTAAGTAGAAAAATAGGGACCACTTTGGTGGGATGGTAATAACATTCTGTGCACCTTTACTATTTAGTCATGCCAGCCACATGTCCACCCAGACATGTTCGCACAGTGCTGGCTCTGCGGCTTAGAAACAAAGATGAGCACCACACCTAAAGCTGGAAATAACTAGCATGCGTATGCAGGGGAACCTTTACTTTTAACTTAAGAACTCAAACTTGACACAAAGCCCAAGAAATGGAGCAAATATTCACATAATCTGTAATTTTTGGTTCAAGAAAAGCCTTTTAAATCTTTTAACAGGCTAAATGAAAATTATCTCTACATCCTGGAATGGTTTCAATAAAGATGTTGCAAAAACCTTTAGTATGGGCAAGAGAAACACAAAATTGAGATTTCTGTATTAATAAGAAAATTCAGTTTTAGCCTAGGTTTGTCAACTTTGCTAAAATCCATTTCCCTTTCAATTATATAACAATATATAAACAAATAACAGGAGTATAAATTTAGCATAACATGCCATGACAACATGCTGCCATTTGATGCAATCATTAGACTACAGGAAAACATTGTTTAGAGATGTGTCAAAATTTGAGGGCAAAGTCCTATACTCCTTTTTGTATTTGCATGTTTTCTGGTATAATAAATATGTAAATGGAGATGAATAATATAAGCAAGTTATTATTTTAATGCTATCAAAATGGATTTGCTATATCCAATTTCTAGTCAGTTATCTGTATAAAAATCTTCTGATTTCTAAATTGAATTATCATTCCCATGCAAATTGTAGACAAATTTGCATATCAAATGATTTCATGCACGCCGTGGTAATATATTATAAGTGGATTTGCCTTTACTCACTTGATAAACCCTTTTACTTTATAAAGGCTTCTCTTTGTCATTAGACAAAATCAAATCAACATGAAATATCTCTCTACACCTAGTTTTATCTATGGCATCCCTTAAATCTGATAAGATAGAAGAAAAGCTATTTGGAAGATAACAGACTGAAGGTTATCAGAAACTTAAATATTGAATGGATATTTTTCTGGATATAGCACTAATTTCAAATTTACATTATTAGATATATTAATAATATAATCTTTTATAATATGGCAATACAGTAGTACCCCCTAGATACGAGCATAATTCGTTCCAGAAGGGAGCCTGTATGTCGAGGCAACTTGTATCTGGAACAAATAACTTTAGACGTTGGTTTTCCCCTCTGAGATAACCAAAAGCAAGGATTCTTGCGCCACCTAGTGGACGCTTGGCTCGTATCCCGAATTTGAGCTCGGGACTGGAACAGAAATGTCTCTCCCCTCGTGGCTCGTATCTTGAAATACTCGCATGTAGAGCAGCTCGTATCTAGAGGTACTACTGTATATTTATATAGGTGCTATTGTTATTTATATGGATAGTACATAGAGTTCTCATTTAGCAACAGACAATTCATTCAGTTAACAAAGTGGTTTTTAAGTGAACCCATAACTGCTAATGATCTTACTTCAGCTTTCCTTTGCTTTAAAGACCTGCAAAGGCCTTATAAATGAGGACTGGTTGTTTTTACTGTTCATTGTATCTGTAGCTAAATAAGGTGGTTGCTAAACAGGGAATACTTATTTAATTAATTAATGTAATACAGTGATACCTTGTCTTACAAACTTAATTGGTTCCGGGATGAGGTTCTTAAGGTGAAAAGTTTGTAAGACGAAACAATGTTTCCCATTGGAAAAGTGATTAATGCGTGCAAACCCAAAATTCACCTCTTTTGCCAGCTGAAGCACCCGTTTTTCCGCTGCTGGGATTCTCCTGAGGCTCCCCTCCATAGGAAACACCACCTCTGGACTTCTGTGTTTTTGCGATGCTGCGGGGGAATCCCAGCAGGGGAATCCCAGCATCACAAAAATGAGTGCTTCACTGGCAACGTAAGTCTGGAGGTGGGGTTTCCCTGCAAAGGGAGCATCAGTGAAATTGCAGCATCACAAAAACATGGAAGTCCTCGAAACCCCACCTCCGGACCTCTGTGTTTTTGCAATGCTGCGATTTCACTGAGGCTCCCCTCGCTGGGAAACCCCACCTCCGGACTTCCGTTGCCATTGAAGCGCCCATTTTTGCGCTGCTGTGATTCCCCTGCAGCATCACAAAAACACGGAAGTCCGGAGGTGGGGTTTCCCAGTGAGGGGAACCTCAGTGAAATCGCAGCATTGCAAAAACACAGAGGTCCGGAGGTGGGGTTTCGAGGACTTCCATGTTTTTGCGATGCTCAGGGGAATCCCAGCAGCGCAAAAATGGGTGCTTCGCTGGCAACGGAAGTCAGGAGGCAGGGCATCCCAGCGGCGGCGGTGGGTTTGTAAGGTGAAAATAGTTTATTTATTTATTTATTTATTAGATTTGTATGCCGCCCCTCTCCGTAGACTTGGGGCGGCTCACAGCATCTTTATTATGTAACAAATAATACAAATATATTAAATAGATCAGTTTATAGACACATTTGCTTTGTTCAAGCCTTCTTAACAAAATGACCCCATGAATTTTGACACATATCTGGTTCATGCATGGCAAGCCAAGATAGAAAAATATTAATTTATGAAACATTCCTGTGAACGTACATCTATTAGGAAGTGCTGCCACTCTTGACCATGGTTAAGTCTACTGATGACTTACTGTTGGTTTCAAGACTTTCACAAAGTTCCGTTTTGACCTCGCCATTTGGTCTGTCATTTCCCTTTTGTATCAGCTTGCTTTGCATTGTGGCTGCAGTGACAACAGCCTTGAAACTCCTCTTCCTTTTTTGCACATTTTGTTCTGGGTGAAAAATGATAATATAAACCTTGGGGATGTAGAGCATGCCCAAAGAGACAGAAGCACTTAAACTTAAGGACACTGTAAGAGTTGTTGTCTGGATGTACATCTAGGAAAAATTAAAAAAGAATAGGATAAGTTAAGTTTGTGGGGTGGAAATTAGAAAGATATTTTTTTCTAAATATACTAAATAGCTTTAAAATCTTGTGTATCTTAATAGAAACATAAGACTTTTAACCTGGGACAGACAGGCATTTGGTCCTCAACTTATGACAATAATTGGTACCACAACTTTTGTCACTAAGCAATATAATCATTGTAAGCTGTGTTCAATTTTACAATCTTTTTTGTCACAGTTGTTAAGCAAATCATGCAGTCATTGAGCGAATCCACAGTTGAAGTCCACAAGTCTTAAAAGTTGCCAAGTTTGAAGACCTCTGCTGCAAAGTTTGTTTTAAGTGCAAGGACCAGGTGTTTTCAGGTGTTACAACTTCAAATGATTGTGAATCCAAAGGCTATAAATCAAGGACTTCATCTACAAGAAAGAGTCAAGTAGGATAATAATAAATGTGATCTGCTAGAACCAGAAAGTCCCAGGTTCAATCTTTTTATAAAATACCTTGGCTGAGCTATTTCTTTCAAATTTTCTATAATATTATTGTGAATATACAAAGGTGAAAAGGACGAATATCAGATAAGGCAGCCATCTTGGAACTGTTGGAAGAAACAGTTTTCTTATGTACAATGATAAATTGTAAGGATAAGCAAATATATAATTTTCAAATTTATAATGGATAAACATGACTATACATTATACTTCATGCTTTCCTTGATATATAGTAATAAAGTTACAGTATTCCCTAAAATGCAGAAATACAAGGAAGCAGTGGCATTTATTCACAATTACCGATAGGGTGCTTTATTCTTTTTTGTGGTAAATAAGTAAATGTGAGAGTATTAATTTACTTAGGAACAATGAATGTAAAATAACTACATTTTCACATTTGAGTTGATCAAGATGTCTGACAATAAGGTTGGTTTGGCGTAAGCTGAATTTTTCACGGCAATCTGGCACAATTAGATGTTACATCTAATGCACGGTTAAAGTAATGTTTTGGTGCAGTGTGTGTTCAATATTTAGTTTGAAAAATGACAAACTACCAAAAATGAATATCCCCTCACTGGAATCGAGGCTATCATTTCCAAACAACATTTCTAATAGAGATATTGTAGCAGACATTTTCAGAAACCATAAGCATTACAAATTGGAAGTAAGAAGTTTCTGTGAGAAAACAATTTGGAATAAATCTTGTTTATAGCCGAGAACTGAATTTCTCCTCACAACATATTGCCTTCACCTACTCTGAGAAATGGCAACTCTTTTGCTGACAGCAGATGCTTCTTTCTGTACCTGCAGAAGGAAATAATCATTAGAGCTGCCTTGATTTGAAATGTTGCATGTACTTACTTGATGTTGGGTGTTGTAAGATTGAGACAGCAGCATTCTTGAATAGGAGTTATTATAAATAGGAGCCATAAATTCCATCCATCACCATGTTTCTTATCCTGACTGCCATCTCATACAACCACAACTAGACCAATGCTTTACATCATGGATCATTGACAAGTAAACATTAAGACATTTTAACTGCAACCCAGTTTTGCAATGTTTTTCAAGCAAGATTTGATAAAATGCTTTCTGATAATAATTTGAGAGGTTTCCCCACCCCAAAAGGAATTCTGTATGCCCATTATTGAATTGTTGAGAACAATTTTATGTCTTTATTGATAAAAAATTCTGATGTTTGTTTTCTCTGCTATTCTTATAGCATAACTCACAATATTTGCAAGTGGCACCAGACCAGGATATCTGCGAGACCGTCTTCTGCCACACGAATCCCAGCGGCCGGTTAGGTCCCACAGAGTTGGTCTTCTCTGGGTCCCGTCGACTAAACAATGTCGTCTGGCGGGACCCAGAGAAAGAGCTTTCTCTGTGGCGGCTACGACCCTCTGGAATCAACTCCCCCCCAGAGATTAGGACTGCCCCCACCCTCCTTGCCTTTCATAAACTCCTTAAAACCCACCTCTGTCGTCAGGCTTGGGGGAATTGAGACATCCCCCTCCCTTGCCTATGTAATTTTGTGCATGATATGGCTGTGTGTATGTATTTTATCTATTGGGTTGGGGTTTTTTTAGACTTTTTAATGTAAAATTGTTGTTTTAGATTTTAATTATTAGATTTGTTACCATGTATTGCTTTTATCACTGTTGTGAGCCTCCCCGAGTCTACGGAGAGGGGTGGCATACAAATCTAATTAATAATAATAATAATAATAATAATAATAATAATAATAATAATAATAATTTCCATTAACCCAGCTTATGTTATCTTTCAGTAATGATGCTCCTTATGACATAAGTAATTCTTTCTAAATTAGGTTGTGACCGATAGCATAAGTTGACAAATAAGGATTCATCTGGCAGAACATTATTAATGATCTCACTTGCAAATACATACCTTTGGATGTTCAAATTGAATAATAGGGTTAATTCAATATGGATTTCCATATCTATTTGTGAGAGGGGGGTTAATTTCTGCACACCCGTAGAAATATTCATATCATCCAAGTTCAATTGACGGTATCATATTCAAATTTTCTTGACTCAATTTGAAATGTTTAACTAATATATTTAATTTATTTGCTTTTAAATAAATGAAATTCCACAGCCCAATTTTCAATCAAATAAATTTAAAATTTAGATCGTTCCATTTTTTCCTATTTTTAAATTTAATTTACTTTCCTACTTAACCATTTTTAAATATATCCTAACATTTAAGCAAAATAAATCAAAATACAGAGTTGGTACAAGTCAGAGCTAATTTTGTTACTGGACATAATTACTGGACATTATTATTGTATTACCCTGGATTTTCCTAATCTTTTTTATGTTGGAAGAAGATATAGTGTAGCAGAGGTGGGTTCTTCCTGGTTTCGACCAGTTCGCCCTAATTGGTAGCAAACCACTGGTGATGTCACGGTGATGTCACAGAACCAGTTCAGTGGGTGCCAGTTCATGGGAGCCACCATATATCTCTCTTTTTTTTAATTTTACATTTAAAAAAAACTTTATTCTGAACATGTGCAGAAGTTGAATTTTTGGCACAGTGCGTGTGGTCGCCATCTTGTTTTTGGCTTTGTCTTCTATCTATCTATCTATCTACCTACCTACCTACCTACCTACCTACCTTCCTACCTACCTACCTACCTACTTATCTATCTATCTATGTATCTATCTATCTATCTATCTATCTATCTATCTATCTATCTATCTATCTGAGTTTCCGGCACTATGCATGTGGTCACCATCTTCTTTTTGGCTTTTTTAAATGGATTTTTTGGCACTATGCATGTATGTGCATACAAAGCGAGTGCACGCCCACAAGGTGTGGCCAAATGGTGTGGGTGGAAGTGAACCAGTGGCAACTTAAGTTAGAACCCACCCTGTTATTAGAATCTATGTGTGTATTCAGATCTCTTTATGGTATCATTTGCTATCTTAAAAAAAGTTTATTGCAGCAAAAATTAAAAAAAAAAACCTTCCTAATTTTCCAGATTACTACATAGCACCCCAAATGTTTTTTCAATATCTATCGGTATATCTAATTTTTTTGTTTCTCCACTGCTATTCTTTTACCAGAAAACAATTTAGAAGTTTCTCCAAGTTGACAATTTTCTATTTGGATATCATCCATAATAAAGGAATTTGCAATGTTTTTATTTATTTATTTATTTTATTACTTGGATTTGTATGCCGCCCCTCTCCGAAGACTCGGGGCGGCTCACAACATGTAAAAAGACAAATCGTAAGTAATCAACAATTTAAAATTTTAAAGATTTAAAAAACCCCACAAACTAACAGACTCACACACAAGCATACCATACCAATGTTTCACTGAGTTTACATCATTTGCATAATATTAGGTGTGTGAATATATTATGATGAAAATTATGTAGTTAATGCAAAGGATGTACTTAATGTAATACACATAGTAATGGGCATACTCTCCCCCAAATGGTTAATTGAGTGTCCATTGTGTTTTAGATGCATGTTTGGAAAAAAATTATTCTCTGATATTATTTCTCAATTTAACACCAATTTAACACCAAGCAATTAATAATTATTTTTTAATAGGGAACACTAGTTTGTTTCTGTGCACTTTAACATTAGCACACATGGGTCCAAAAACATGAATTAATTGTATTATTATTTGAGATTTAAAGCCCAGAATACTTTTGTACCCAATGGACACAGTCAGTTAATCTAATCTGCAGATGTAGTGAATGCTAATTAAAAGTTGTCCATAGAGTAAATCAATGAGGACATTTGGCAGATGTGCTGCCATTCAAAATAAATTCAAATGGATTGGCAGATCCTCAAATACTGTGGAATGCATTAAAATATACAGAAACTGTCCTATGGAAAATTTAGCATTCACTAAGTCGCTCTGGCAGTCTGCCGAGCTTTAAATTGTTAGGTTCATTATGTGTAAATGTACCTATTGGTGTGCCCAGCAAACACCCACATCTGGATTATAATAACAAAATAATGCTAAATTATATTTTTCAGTTTCCAAAATTTCATTAATATATTATGTAGGATAAACTAGATGATGGTTGGTTGGTTGGTTTTAATCACAATTACTAAAATAAAAGTGTGCAATTTATAGAACTACATTTTTTAAAAAGCTAGACAATTTATTCATCCTATTTACTGGTTTGTAAATTAATGTGTCTCTTTAATTATAATGTCATTTGAAGAATGAAAATCCGACACCCTGAGTTGAAATCCTGGAATAAATGACAATGGCTATTGACTGCAAATTCTTTCAAAGAAGTCGTTATTTGATTCTTCACTTATTAACATACCATAATAAAACTTTGGATTTAATAGGACACATTTTTAAAATATTTGGTATAAAGTTGGAATTCCAATAGTTGATAGAGCAGCACATGAAATGAAATGCCTAAGTAGATTTCTTGTGCAAAATGATGGAAGTTTAAGTAACATCTGGTTGCCCAAAGGGTTGGCAAAGTTGTACAAATACAATCAATATGTTGCAAAAATAGGGCTGCCATTATATACAATAGTTTAAATGAAAATTGCTTATTCCAGTCTTTCATATTTTTTAAAATATATTCTTGAAAATCTTGCCTAGTTGCCATTTATTTTTTATATATTGATAAAATCCAATAAGTAGGTAGAGAAAGGAAAGCACAAAACTGAAGAGAAGCAGTCCTGATGCTTATATATGCTCCTTATCCCTAGCCTGATTTCCAAATTTGTAAAAATATTCAGTGTTTTTTTTAAGTTACCATCTTGAAAGTATTCTGTTGGAGTGTTAAAAAAAGTTTCCAAGCAGCTTCAAAAAAGGTCTACAGAGGTCAATCCCATAGAGTTCTAACAAAACGTCCTTCTATTATGGTCAAATCAGTGTATTTGTCTGTTTTTTCTGTAGCATTTTTGTTTTTAAATTAGCATTTTCACACATAACATTCCTTTTTATCTGAACGGCAATAGAATAAAATTTACAGAATTGTGCAAGCACTGGTATCAACAAATAATGCCTTCTTCTGACCTCTACATGGATGTATTCTTGGAGCTTAGAATACAATCTTGTTTATAGATTAATGGTTCAATGTGTTGGGTTGTATGAAAAGCATGAGAGACATACTGGACAAGATTTTGGGGTCACTTTTTTTATTTTGACAGCATTTCACTGTCACCACAAAAGATTATCTTGGGGGAATTTATCAGAAGATAAGCTGAGGATGTTGCTTGGTTTCACAAGTCTCAACTCCTACAAGTGAACCAGTTTGGTGTATTGGTTAAAACACCAAGCTTAAAACCAAGTACCATGAGTTCTAGTTCTTTCTTAAGCATAGACTTAGGACTTTGAGATAATCCCCCTTTCTCAATGCTAGGAAGAAGAACTATCCAACTCCCAAAAAACTTGTCAAGAAAACATGCAAGAACTAATAAATAGTTTTCAAGAGTCAACACTGGCTTGAAGGAACACACACAGTTTCCTGGGATTTGTGAATTTTTATAGACAATTCATCCCATCATTTGCTAAAGTGGCCCTGCTTTTAACAGACCTCCTGAAGGCAAAGCACACAAAGACAAAATCCAGACTAGGTCAACCATTTTACTGGATGGTGGAATGCCAGCAGGTGTTTGAAGCCCTGAAGACTTTTTTCACCAAGGAGCTAGTACTCAAATATCTGGATCTTGAACAGGCCTTTGTAGTCCAAGCAGATGCCAGTGATGTAGCAGTAGCTGTTGTACTTCTCCAAGTGGGTGAACAGGGCATCTTACAGCCATGTCCATACACCTTCTGTAAACTCACCAAAACCAAACGGAGGTGGGCTATCTGGGAAAAGGAAGCTTTCACTGTCCAGTGCGTCCTCATGACATCTTCTGGAGGGTTGTAAAGTGCCATTTGAGGTGTGGACAGACCATAAAAACCTCAAGGCACTCCAAGCCCCTCAGTGACTGTCGCTCAAACAGGTACTTCCAATGTTTTCGGTTTACTTTGAAGTACATCCCTGGTGGAAGGAACTTACTGGCTGACATATTGTCCAGGACAGTGATGGCAAACCTATGGCACATATGCCACAGATAGCATGCAGAGCCATATCTGAGGGCACATGAGGCATTGTCCTATGTCATCTCCAGTGCTCATGTGCATGCTGTCCAGCCGGTTTCTGGTCTTCTTTTTAGCCGTTTTCACTTTCCAGATGGCCCCTTTGCTCGTTCTCTCGGTCCCCAGGCTTCAGGGGGATTTACTGAACCCTGGGGATGGCAAACAATGGGCCTACTGGAAGTCCAGAGGCTTCAGTGTGACCTGTGCCAAAGCATGGGGGGTAGCACGTGGGTTGTGCACATGTGCACAGGGAGAGGGCATTGTATTATGGGTGTGGGCACACATGTGTGCGCTACTGCACACACATGCACTCTTTTGGCACCCAAGCCAAAAAAGGTTCACCATCACTGGTCTAGGATGCTGCAATACCACAATTTCAGGAAGGAAGTGGTATATGCCATCATTCCCCCTCACTGCAACAAGCTATGCGGCTTTCCATCTGACGACTGGTTGTAAGTGCAGAGAAACTGACCTGTCTCTTACAAACCAAGCTCATAATGGGCCCTTGGTTTCTGGTGAACCGGACCATGCTTACCCACTGGGATGGGTTGGTGTGGAAAGGTAGTAAATTATATATACCCAGCTCCCTGTGGTCAAAAGTGTTATGGAGGTGCCACAACATAAAACAGGTTATGGATATTCCTGTATGGAAATGAAGACATTTCAGATTCTTAAAAACTCTGCATTTAGCCAAAAGACAATTTTGGTGGCCCAAAATGCCACATGACAGAGAAAATTATGTAAAAGACTTGCCAGTGTGATCACAAAATCCCATATAGGAAAGCCACATGGCCTGTTACAGTCTGTGTCCAACCCCACACAACCATGGTAGGAGATAACCATGGATTTCATTATGGAACTACCAGAGAGCAACAGCCAGATGATCACATGGGTGGTCATCAATTTATTTTCACAACAGGCTCATTTTGTACCCTTCCCTGGCTTACTATGGGGATAGAAGCTGGCTAAACTGTTTCTGTTACATATCTATTGCCTCCATGATGCAAAGCGGAGATTGGCATGTCCATTTCTGGAGGGAGTTTGTCAGGATGCTAGGGTCGTCCCAGGTGTTAAGATTGGCATTCCATTTCAGATTGATGTGGCCAGTTCTGGCAGGAGTTGTCAGGATGCTAGGGTCATCCCAGGTGTTGGTGTTCCATTCAAGTATTAATGGGGCAGAAGAGAGGGCTAACGCCATAGTGGAATGATACCTTAGATGCTATGTCACCTACCAACAATCTAACTGGGTGTATCTTCTACCATTTGCCAAGGTGGCATACAACAATGTGGTCCATAGCAATACAGGGGTTTCCCTCCTCCTAGGTGGTGCCTGGAAGAGACTTCATTCCCATATAGGAATATCCTTTAGAGATCCCTACTCCTATCAGCCACAATACTTGGTAGACATCCTGCCGGGGGTATGTAGAGCAGTAAAAATAGCCCTGCGGAAAGTTGCAGGGACCCAGAAGGTGCAAGTAAATAAAAAATGGGTTCCACAGAAGGTGTTCCATGTGGGGGAGAAGATGTATCTGTCGACCAAGTATTTAATACTAAATATTTCCTAATGTTGGCCACAATATATATACCGTGATCCCCCGGGTATTGCGAGGGTTCCGTTCCAGGACCCCTCGCAGTGACCGGTTTTTCGCGAAGTAGCGCTGCGGAAGTAAAAACACCATCTGCGCATGCGCAGATGGTGTTTTTACTTCCGCAGCATCGAGGAGCCGAAGATTGGGGTTTCCCCACCACCCACGCAAACTTCTCACTGCCGCTCGCCCGCCCTTCGCCTGCCCACGCCGTTCGCTCGCGCCACTTCCCAGCTGAGTCCTGAAGCCAATTCGCTTCAGGACTCAGCTGGGAAGCGGCGAGAATGAACGGCGTGGGCGGGCGGGCGAAGGGCGGGCGGGCGGGCAGACAGGCGGCGGACAAGCCGTTTGCTCACGCCGCTCGCTCGCGCCGCTTCCGAGCTGAGTCCTGAAGCCAATTCGCTTCAGGACTCAGCTGGGAAGTGGCGAGAATGAACGGCGTGGGCGGGCGAAGGGCGGGCGGGCGGGCTGGCAGGCAGGCGGCGGACAAGCCGTTCGCTCGCGCCGCTTCCGAGCTGAGTCCTGAAGCCAATTCGCTTCAGGACTCAGCTGGGAAGCGGCGAGAATGAACGGCATGGGCGGGCGAAGGGCGGGCAGGCGCGCGGGCAGGTAGGCAGCGGACAAGCCGTTCGCTCGCGCCGCTTCTGAGCTGAGTCCTGAAGCCAATTCCCTTCAGGACTCAGCTGGGAAGTGGCGAGAATGAACAGCGTGGGCGGGCAAAGAGCGCGCAGGCGCGCGGGCAGGCAGGCGGCGGACAAGCCGCTTGCTCACGCCGCTTCCGAGCTGAGTCCTGAAGCCAATTCGCTGGGAAGCAGCGAGAATGAACGGCGTGGGCGGGCGAAGGGCGGGCGGGCGCGCGGGCAGGGCAGGCAGGCGGCGGACAAGCCGTTCGCTCGCGCCGCTTCCGAGCTGAGTCCTGAAGCCAATTCGCTTCAGGACTCAGCTGGGAAGCGGCGAGAATGAACGGCGTGGGCGGGCGAAGGGCGGGCAGGCGCGCGGGCAGGCAGGCGGCAGACAAGCCGTTCGCTCGCGCCGCTCGCTCGCGCTGCTTCCGAGCTGAGTCCTGAAGCCAATTCGCTTCAGGACTCAGCTGGGAAGTGGCGAGAATGAACGGCGTGGGCAGGCGAAGGGCGGGCGCGCGGGCAGGCAGGCGGCAGACAAGCCGTTCGCTCGCGCCGCTCGCTCGCGCCGCTTCCGAGCTGAGTCCTGAAGCCAATTCGCTTCAGGACTCAGCTGGGAAACGGCGAAAATGAACGGCGTGGGTGGGCGAAGGGCGGGCGGGCGTGTGGGCAGGCAGGCGGCAGACAAGCCGTTTGCTCGCGCCGCTCGCTCGCGCCGCTTCCGAGCTGAGTCCTGAAGCCAATTCGCTTCAGGACTCAGCTGGGAAGCGGCGAGAATGAACGGCGTGGGCGGGCGAAGGGCAGGCGGGCGGCAGCGAGGAGTTTGCGTGGGCGGTGGGGAAACTCCTCGCTGATGCCCGCCGCTCGCCCTCCTGCCAGCAAGAGGGGGAAGACCTAGGGAAGCCGCCCAGCAGCTGATCTGCCCGGCGCCATCTACACATGCGTGCCCATAGAAAAAAGGGCACGCATGCGCAGATGGTGTTTTTACTTCCGGGTTGCAAAATCGCCATATAGCCATTTCGCAATGATCGGGATCGCAATACCCGGGGGATCACTGTATAGAGGAATGGGAACAGATTTGGAAGAGAAATATTAAATTAACAAAATCCACAATATACAAAGAAAACCAATATAAAATGCTATACCATTGGCATCTTCCACCCAAAAGACTAGCTAAAATGCACAAAAATTACAGCCCAATGTGTTGGAAATGTAAAAACACTCCAGGCACCTTCTTTCACCTATGGTGGTTATGTCCAGAGACAAGAAAATACTGGAAAAAAATAAACAATTGGTTGTGTCAAATAACAAATACAAAAATAAAATATACGCCAGAATTTTTTCTATTGGGTATTATGAGAGGTACCCATTCTAAAAATGTAAAATATTTAAGCTTGCATATTACAACAGCTGCAAGGATTGTATTTGCACAGAACTGGAAAAATCCGCAAATACCTGAAGACAATGAGATCATCAAGAAAATATTCGACTGTGCAGAGATGGACAGATTGACAATGGAACTTAAGAATCGAAAAGAATCGGACTACAGTATTATGAAACCTGGACAAAATGGTACCAATGGACAAAAAAAAAGAAACTCAAAAGAAGCATTGAAATAAAATATCAAGAAATCTAAAAGTAATTGTTGTGAGCCGCCCTGAGTTCGCGGAGAGGGGCGGCATACAAATCTAAATAATAAATAAATAAATAAATAAATAAATAAATAAATAAATAAATAAATAAATAAATAAATAAATAAATAAATAAATAAATAAATAAATAAATAAATAAATAAATAAATTAGAAGACAATGTCGATAGGAATGTATATACGATGTAGATTCATCTGTAAATATGATTATGTACTTTTTTAAAAAAATTGAAAAATTTAATAAATATATATTTTAAAACTAAATATTTCCTATGGGCCCATTCCCCATCATATGGGTTATTAATCCTGTAGCAGTGGAGCTCAAGTTACAGTTGCTGGATAAAGTGCATGGGTATTTCACAGCAGTTTTCTGAAGCTGGTAATTGAAGCCCACATTTGGTCACCAGTGGCTGCCCTTCCTGAACCAGTGGAGGTGGGAGGGAGACCCATTGTCAAGGTGTTGGATTTCTGACTATATCAGGGTCGGTTGCAGTACCTGGTTGTGTGGAAAGAGTATCTCCACAGAGAGGCCTCATGGGTGGTGAGTAGAAATATGCAGGCAGACAGGCTGATTACCAAATTCCATAAGAACCATCCCCGCAAACTGAGTGGGGGTGGGGAAGATGTGATAATGTGAGAACTCACTAACTCTGCTTTCTTTCTTCCAGGTACGGTTCTTGTGAGGGGAGCTGCCTTTCAAACCCTGACATCCGGGTTTTCATCCGGGTTTAGGTCCAGAACTCAGACTGCTGAGAACTGTATTTAAATTTCTTCTACTGATTTATAAAAATATATGTAAAATGCCATCATCGGAGAGGGGTGGCATACAAATCTAATAAATTATTATTATTTCAGAGCCTTTTTTATATATATAAAGGCTTTATAAAATTTAAACTTTTGCCAACAAAAGTTGATTTAAACTTTTGCCAACAGATATAAATACAATAAATACAAACAAAAGACTGCTTATAAATTTCCATTCCTCAATAATTTTCTTGTACAGGAAGAGGTAATTTTAATCTGCCTTTGACACTTTGAGTTTCCCTATTATGCAACCTGTTATGACATTCTACAAATAGAATTTCTCTGTCACTTTTAATCTATCAAAAATGTTACAATTGCTAAACCTTGCCTTAGTCTACGGTCAGGCAAATCCATTGATGGGTCAGGGCTGCCTCTTAAATCAGGCTGCAGCAAATTATCTTTAATTAAGAGTGTTACTTCCTTGCTTGCAAGGAGCCTCTCTGAATAGCTTTGCTCTGCTCTCAGCTCTAATCTCCAGGTTTTAGGGCTTAGAGACTCAATGTCTTAATTTCACTGATCCAGCTGCTTCAATAGTACCAGTATTTAATCAGCCTAGGTCAGGGATATCAAACTCAACTCATCACTTCATCATCACATGACGTATCACAACTTTCCCCTGTTGATGGGCTCCTACAGGTACAGTTTGGTATGCAGAACCCGTAGAAAAAATTAATTTTTTTCTCTTTTTTCCCCTTCTGGGCTCTGGGTATGTTTTTCCTATCACAGTAAATGACAATGAATGTGTATAATTTTAGTAGATAATGTATATTTTTGTGTGCCTGTGTGTAATATGTATGTATACATATGGCATATATACATAGAATTAAATAGTATATTTTGGATGTTCAGTAATAGTAAATAGATAAGGAAATTGTATCTTTGGAGGTGAGGAGAGGTCAGGCACCCTAACCCTAACCCAAATCATTGACATGAGTGATGTCAAGTTGGCCACCTTTAAGCCAGTCACATGACCTTTAAGCCACCCTGTCACATGATTGTCAAGCCACTCCCACCTGGTCACATGGTCGGCAAGTCACACCCATAAAATAAGCTACGCCCACAGTGTGGCAGTATAAATGTTCTAGCCCTTCACTGGGCTGGATGTAGCCAGCCCATGATGCATCCAGTGCCCAGGATGTGATTTTGACACCCCTGACCTAAGTGATTCGTGACTTGTGTTTCCTGAGGCTGATATTCCAGTGGTTCAGCTGGAGAGCCGGGGTGGCGCAGCAGGTAGAGTGCTGTACTTCAGGCCACTGAAGCTGACTGTAGATCTGAAGGTTGGCGGTTCAAACCTCATCACCGGCTCAAGGTTGACTCAGCCTTCCATCCTTCCGAGGTGGGTAAAATGAGGACCCGGATTGTGGGGGCAATAGCCTAGCTCTGTTAAAAAGTGCTATTGCTAACATGTTGTAAGCCGCCCTGAGTCTAAGGAGAAGGGCAGCATAAAAATCAAATAAATGAATGAATGAATGAATGAATGAATGAATGAATGAATGAATGAATGAATGAATGAATGAACAAGCAAACAAACAGCTTAGTCAACATCAGAGTCATGGGTGTGAAAAATCTTGCTGTTGGCTGGCCTCTTCACAATTAGGCTAGTTCTTTACCAAGTTTATGGTCTTCCCTCTTCCAACCAATTGACAACAATCCCAGATTGATGACTTTACATCTGGCTTCAAATGCAGCTTACATATTTGAAATAAAAGAGAAAATAAGTAGCAACTCTTATCTTAGTGCTGACAGCCAAATTGCCAATCTGTGCAAATTCAACATAGGTTTGGCTGTTCAATATATTAAGCAGTTATAAACGTGGTATGTTTATCTAAACATTATGATGAATTGTATTTTTCACGCATTCCTATTTTAGAGAAGAAAATTAAATGCTGTTCATGTGCAGATTTATATTTTTGACTGAATATATTTCTAAGGCTCCTGTGTAATTGGGAGGGTATGCTGACATGATACTAAATACATGGCAGTGCAATTGCTGTTCTAATGGGGATGATATGTCATTATAAATAATTAACAGTTATTAGATTGAGTACTTGCAGTTCTAAAGAAGCTTTGTAAAGATTTTTTTTAAATCCCCAGAACAAATCTTGCGTTTAAAATTAGCCACTTTCGCTCTAGCCCCAACAGGCAGATTTTAATTCATGAACTGATTTAGAAGAACAATCTGATTTGGAGCTTAAAAACGTCCAAATAAACACCAAATTATACTAATCTTACTCACATCTGTCATGACCATTAATGCACATGAGTCCACGTGGGTAAACCATTTGAAGTTTCCTGAACTGATTTGGTCACATTTGGTTCAATTTCTTCTCTCCATTTTACACTCACAATTTGTCTAGATTGATTTGAACTTCTGAAAGTCCAGGGAAATTTAGCACATCAGAATATTGTGCTTATGTAACCGACTCCAGCAGTACAACAATAATTTACATTATAGAAACATAGATTTCTACTGTGATTTTGCCTTAATAAACACTGGTGAAAACATTGTTCTCAGTTGTACATTCTACTTTAGACTTTAGGGGGAGTTCACATGAGGTGGACTGAGGGTCTGGGAAACCTGCAGAGAACGCCTGGGGACTGGGAGAAGGCAAAAATGCCCCCAATTTTGTGAAAAAAATGGGCAAAAATGGTAAAAAACCCAGGAGCTTCCCAGATCCTTTGCCCACCCTATTTTTATGGGGGGGGAAATAGGGGTGTTTTTGCCTTCTAATTACCCCATCTACATAATTGGAGGAGGAATTCTGAGAATTGAAGTCCACTACTCTTAAATTTGTCAAGTTTGAAGACCCCTGGGTTAGGGGTTGGGGCTTCAAGGGGCTTCAAATTTGGCAAGTTTAAGACTTGTGGACTTCAATTCCCATTCCTGAGCTAGCATTATTGGAAGAGGAATTCTGAGAGTTGAAGTCCACAAGTCTTAAAGCTGTCAAGTTTGAAGTTTGTAAAAAGTGTACATGGTTGTAAAAAGTATTCTGCTGCACTGGTATTTTATGAAATAATATATTACTACACCATTTGGTTCACAATACTTTTTTCCTTGTTTTCCTCCTCTAAAATCTAGGTGTGCCTTATACTCTGAAAAATATGGTACCTGAATGCCAGAGGCCTTTTACTCTGATACAGTCTGGGGAAAGTTGAAGGTAAAACCCTCTTGGCGACTGAGAAATGCTGAAATGGTAAACCAATGGGAAAGACAGATGGACAGGCAGACAGACAGAGTAGCAAGTTCAAAGAAAGAAAAATAGTAATTAAAAAAACTTTTTAATTTTTTTCGTCAGGATTTGAATCACAATGCTATTGGGAAGAGTTAGTGTAATATTGCTGTTACAGCATTCATGATGGAATGCAGTTTTAAAAACAATTGCAGAAGATAGTAAGTATTGAATCAATTCAAAAAGCATTTCTTCCTCAGCAAAGTAGTCAATGGACTGTAGAGTGAGCCTGCAGCAAATGGAACAGCACCATCCCAGTCCAGATACAAGGGCCTGAAGTGTTCAACTTTAGAAGTAGACTAGAAAAATATGCCCTAGAGTCACTTTGCTGGCGAATGGATAATTAATAGAGGGTGACATTATTGATTTCCGGCCTCCAGAAATGAATTGGTGCCTGTTTGGACTTTGAGAACACTGAGAAGTACAAAAAAGTATCAAAAAAGCCCTCAGTTAACCAGTTATCAGATTTATATTTTTGGAATCATATAAGCTATGCTTACCTTGCTGGCAATATCCAAATTATTTTTGTATTCTATTGAAGGAGTGGATCCCAACAAATTCATCTTCCCAAAAAGAACACTGAATGTTTATCATTATGTAACTATTACCCAAACAAACATTAAAATGCACTACTTTCAATTTTTTGATTGAAAACAAAATAATTCACTGCAGTATAAAACATTTTTTAAAAGAGGAATCCAGGGGCAATGTATTTTTTTGAATTTTTCAAAGAATTTTAATTGATCATTTATGATCACTCAGGGGTGGGTTGCTAGCCGGAACGCTAAATTTGGGCTCGCCACCATGGCTCGTGAGTGCTTGCGGGGCAAGCACAATTTTGCTTCTGCATCTGTGAAGATAGCAAAATCGCGCTTGGAGCCACAGGTGTGCCTGTGTTTCAGCAAAGGTTTTTTGCTTCCACGTATGCCGAAACATGGGCATAACTGCAGCTCTCTGTGCGATTTTTCTATTTCCACAGGTGCAGAAGCAAAATCGTGCTTGCCCTGTAAGCACTTATGAGCCGCCACGGTGAGCTCAGTTTAGCATTCTGGCTGGAGCCCACCCCTGCTTTCACTTCTCAGCTGCATAGTGATATTTACTTATTCAGAAAGTCCTTGTTTAGCAACCACAATTATTATGATTATTATGATTATTGTGATTATTGTGATTATTGTGATTATTGTGATTATTGTGATTATTGTGATTATTGTGATTATTGTGATTATTGTGATTATTGTGATTATTGTGATTATTGTGATTATTGTGATTATTGTGATTATTGTGATTATTGTGATTATTGTGATTATTAATTAGATTTGTATGCCGCCCCTCTCCGAAGACTCGGGGCGGCTCACAACAATGATAAAAAACAGTATTATAATGAAACAAATGTAATATTAAAAAGAAATATATAAAACCCTATCATATTAAAACCAGACAACACATACATACCAAACATAAAATATAAAGTGCCTGGGGAAAAGGTGTCTCAAATCACCCATGCCAGGTGGGTGTTGAGTAGTTTACGAAAGCCAAGGAGGGTGGGGGCAGTTCTAATCTCCGGGGGGAGTTGATTCCAGAGGGCCGGGGCCGCCACAGAGAAAGCTCTTCCCCTGGGCCCGCCAGATGACATTGTTTAGTCGACGGGACCCGGAGAAGGCCAACTCTGTGGGACCTTATCGGTCGCTGGGATTCGTGCGGTAGCTGTTGTTAAGTAAATCATTGCTCACAGAAACCTCAACTCTCCTTATGATCTTATTTCAGCTTTCCTTTGCTTCACAGAGCTGCAAATGTCATTAATGCAAGGATTGATGGTAAATTTACTTTTTCACTTGTAGCCCGCAAGAGAAATATGTTCACATACACAGTATGTGACGCCTTTCTTCAGTAAGCTTTCAGAAGTGTTGCTCCTGTGCTTAATAATTCAAATTTAATATTGGTGACATGAAATCAGTGACACTACAGGAAGAGAAACTCTGACAGTACTAATTTACTAACACTGTATCATATTCTAGACTCTTAATGCTAGACATAAAGCAAATGAGACAGTCACATTATGGAGTATAAAATGTGTTCAACTTCTTATTGATAAATGGTAGAAAATGATGCTAACACTTAGTTACACATGGTAAACCTGCAGGGCAAGTTTTAACATTTGTGCTACTTATTTATGATTAATGAGAGAAAATGTAGATGAAGCGGTATTAATAAGGATTCAGGGAAAGTGTGCCTGGCATAATATATTTTTATATAATTTATATTTCAATATATGACAATAATGTTCTGGGATATGGCTAAAATAAATGTCTGTGATATATTTCTGAATTTGTCTCATCATTGAGAATTGTCATTGGAAATATTTAAGTCACTTTCCAGAGGATTGTAAACCTAATCCTACGTAGCTTCTGCTCTGGCAATCTCACACTACTTACCAGAGCTTACAAAAGTTTTGCCAGACCCATCCTCGAATACAGTTTATCTGTTTGGAACCCATATTGCATCTCAGACGTTAACACCATATCGCATATCAGACATTAACACCCTTGAAAATGTCCAAAGATACTTCACCAGAAGAGCCCTTCACTCCTCCACTCGAATATGAGACTAGACTTTCAATCCTGGGCCTAGAAAGTTTAGAACTAAGACGCCTTAAACAAGATCTAAGTATTGCCCACAAGATCATATGCTGCAACATCCTGCCTGTCGGCGACTACTTCAGCTTCAACCACAACAACACAAGAGCACACAACAGATTTAAACGTAATATTAACCGCTCCAAACTTGATTGTAAAAAATATGACTTTAACAATCGAGTTGTCGAAGCGTGGAACTCATTACCAGACTCCATAGTGTCATCCCCAAACCCCCAACACTTTACCCTTATATTATTTATGATTGACCTATCCAGATTCCTAAGAGATCAGTAAGGGGCGAGTACAAGTGCACTAGAGTGCCTTCCGTCCCCTGTCCTATTGCTCTCCTATATCTCCTATACCTTTTTTCTATTCCTATATCTCTTCTTCTATTCTTTCATTGATATGTTCTATTACTATACCTTCTTTTCTATTATTTCTTAGATATATTTTACTATGAGTATCTCCTCTATAACCTTCATCATGTATTTTACTATGTGTATATAGATATATACCCACTAAAACCCTTATTGTGTATTGGTCAAAATAAAGAAATAAATAAATTGTAGTTGGAAACACGTTTCAGTATATAGATCTATGATTTGACTATTATTTAGAATATTTTTACACTGTGAATCTAAGAAAAGCCACACCACAATAATTGTAATATAAAACATTCATAATTGCCTTGAAGCAAAACTTGAAAAAAAGTAACTTACAACCATGTGTTTGAATTCTCTTCCTGAAAACTGAAATAAATAGTACAAATTTTAGGTCCAAAATGGAATTCATTGACACCTCACCACCACGAGTGGTTTTGAATGGGTTCCTATGGTGACAAATGGCATGTTAACTCAGTACTGATAATGGCAAAGCCATGCAATTAGTAAGGATACTGTTCTGTCTGGGTGCCCCCAGACTTCAACACCAACTGGAAAAAGCAGCCAGACACGCTGGTAAAAGCAAAAGCACTTTATAGTTTGAAAAATAAACACAGAGAAAAACCTGTTCTTCCCAACAGGCAGGCTATGAGACTTCACAGCAGAGTCCTGATGGCCAGACAATACAGCAGACTTCTTGCTGGCACACCCACCACTGTAGAGAATAAGACCCACACCTTTTCCCCCCAAGGCTTCAGTATTCAAAGTCACAAACCAGAATTCCAAGACGCCAAAGATCACAGCCAGGTCCCAGGACTCCCAAAGATAATACTCCACAAGCCAGGAAGGGTGGGTCTGCCTTTTCAGCCTTTCCAGAGAGCACCACACCCAAACCCAGCTGTTGCCTCTTTAGTGCTGAAAGTACCTGGCTAATTGTCCCCTTCGTTGTGTTGCTCTTCTCTGCCGGAGATCGATTATTGCTTGTGCATTTTCATCTAAGGAATCCAGGCTGCTTGCTGGGGAGAGCTCCCCCTCGGGGGACTCTGGCTGTCCTCCCTCTCCCTCAGCCTGAGATTCCTCCTCCCCGTCTGCCTGAACCTCCTGTTTCTCATCCTCCCCCTCTGAGCAGGAAGCCGGCAGAGGATCAGCCGTTCCCTGAGGGGCCTCAGACGGAATCACAACAGATACCTAGCAAGGTTATTGTTTTGCTTCAAAGTCACTTTGGGGCCATGGGCTAAATTGCAAGCAATGTCCCATCTCCATTTCACAGTCCATCTCAATGGAGATCAGTTTTGAAGACTGATGGATAAAAGAAAAAAGAAGATTGTTCAATTCACCTGCTATTGGCTGGAACCATCCAAAAGGCAAAGTAGAATGGTGTCAAAGTAAAACACAGTTCTGTTTTTTTTTTCTTCCCTTGTCATTTGTTGATTCACAGAGCAGCACTAAAGTTGAAAAGGTTGGGCATTAGCAGCAACTGACTGCTTTCAGTTCTCAGCTATAGTTTAATTGACACAGGGGAAGGTTAAGCTGCAAGTGCTTGGAGTGATGAACTCCAAGCCATTCAAAAGTAATTTCTTCTCACCATAGATAGGATATGACAAACTAGGGAAAACACATGATGGGCTTAGATACCTTTAGGATGCTTTGGAAATTAAACACAGAATACTGTATTATTTAGAGCTCATTCCAAAAAGCTATTTTCATATTCCCTAGATGGAGATTGCTGCAAGGGAATAGATCTCAGAATGGCCTCTCATAGATGCTAAGAACCCATCAGGTTCATAGCAAAACAGGTGACCCTGCAAATATTTAGGCCATTAGGTGCTTTAAAAATTAAGACCAACATCTGAAAGGTACCCTGGAAAATAGACAAAAATTGGAGATAATTCACTATTAAAAGTATAAACTCATTGCATAATGTACCGATCAAGATCCTAGGTATGCAATTTTGTACTAGTTAATGCTTCTGCATGCTGTTAAAGATACCTCTTAATAAGGAAAAAGACAGTTGTTTAGACAATATGCAAATACAATGTAGATAACTCAGTTCAGCTGCAAGCCAAATATTATAGTGGTGTATACTATCTATTTGTGCAATAGGGTCCTTGCCATTTCCAATTTATGAAACTCCATACCTTATACGTAATATGATTTTCATCTTTTAAGAAAACGTTTTCCTAGCCAGGATGAATTCCAAATTCCAACATACTTTGCATTTTTAAAAAGCAATATTGGTTCTTTGTTCTCATTCAGACTGCTACAAATGCTAGGAACTGTTCAAAGTTAAGTTGTTTTGAGCAAAATAGAATTGGGTGTCAACACTAGATTGGTAGCCCTTAACTCTGCACCATTTTCCCTAGCAATTTCATAGAAAGGGGGCAAACAAAAGACGTTATAGACCAGAATTGTCTTCCAGCATATCTTTTGGTCCTTGCATTATTGATTTATTATATTTTAGTTCTTTTAATGTACAATAAAGTGAAAAAATATAAAAGGGAGGGGGAATGAAACATTATCAAGTGTATTAAAAAGTTATCAACATATACTGTAGAAAATAGTTTTAAAACATACCATTAAACCTTTATATACATATAAAGATAATGATGCTTGTAGATAGATAGATAGATAGATAGATAGATAGATAGATAGATAGATAGATAGATAGATAGACAGATGACAAATTCATAGGCAGATATGAACATCTACAATTAATCTAACATTTTAAGTCTTTTCATCATAATGAAACAAATTCATTCCCCAGAGTCCATGCTCACTAATTTTAAAGTTATTCACATACTGATGAATTCCAACATGGAGGTATAATTCAGTATCACCCTAATATCTTTAAAATCCATTTCCCTTCAAGAAACTATAGTAATGAATATTTGTATATTAAACCAAATTGGGACAATAGAGGGACAAACCACATCATACAGTTGCAAGATCAGATTGTATGTTTCAATTATTCCTTAATGAACAGAAGCCAATACAAATTCTGAATGGAGACTGAATGGAGACCGCCGGCCGCTCAATCGGGCCGGCAGGGAACAGAATGGAGCCTTCCGCGCCGGGGCTGGTAAGGGGGGGAGCCGAGGGGGGAGCCGAGCCCAGCCCCGTGGCATTCGCTTTCCTCCCGCCCGCAGCCGACTGATCGTGGGCTCCTTCGCAACCTCGGAGAGCTTCCTGGTTTTCGTGAGCTTTCATGCCCTGGAAGCTCTCCGAGGTTGCGAAGGAGCCCACGATCAGTCGGCTGCGGGTGGGAGGAAGGCGAATCCCCCATGGGCTCTGTTACATCTTCCGCTGCCAGCCAGGCCATGCTGGCGGCAGCGGAACAATCGCCTTCCTCCCGCCCGCAGCCAACTGACCGTGGGCTCCTTCCCGAGCTCCCTTCCTGAGCCTCCCGTTCTCTCTCCCCCCCCCTCGCCCCTTCACCTCCCTGTGTTCCTAGGAGAAGTGCTGGGGATTGAGGCAAGACAGACCTTCTGCTCCTCACCAGCACTTCTCCTAGGAACACAGGGGGGCGAAGGGGCGAGGGGGCGGAGAGAGAACGGGAAGCTCAGCATTCCGTCAGCGGCAGCGCTGGCTGTCAACTTTTCTTTTTAGCACTGGGCAGGAGCTGACTTGCCTCCCCAGTGCTAAAAAGAAAAGTTGACAGCCAGCGCTGCGACTGACAGAATGCTGAGCCTCCCGTTCTTCCCCCCCCCCCCACCTTGCCCCTTCCGGTTTCGGCGTTCGGGAGACCGCTGGGTTCCCAGCTGTCTCCGAACGCCAAACACCAAAGCCGAACTTCCGCGTTCGGCTTCAGGAGACAGCTGGGAAGCGGCGCGGCTCTTTTAAAAGGTGACAGCCGGCCTGGGGGGCTTCCCAGCACCCCCCGAACCCTGTGCTGGGAAGCCCCCCAGGCCGGCTGTCACCTTTTAAAACAGCCGCGCGGCTTCCCAGCAGTCGCCGAAAGCCGTTTTTTTGCAGGGGGTTTTTTGGTTGCACGGATTAATTGACTTTACATTGTTTCCTATGGGAAACAATGTTTCGTCTTACAAACCTTTCGTCTTACGAACCTGCCCCCGGCACCAATTAAGTTCGTATCTTAAGGTACCACTGTATATACTTCAAAGTTTTGTATTGCCTCTTTCCCCTGACTTCTCGGCCTGGACAGACATATTCTGATATGACTGGGATTAATTGCCACCAATCTAGGCTCAACAAGTTGTCCACCATAAGAGACCTACTACCAGAGGCCTAATCACCAGTCCAAATGGCTGCCTGGGCCTCTCAAAATGGCTGTCGCAATCCAAGCATGCCTGCCAGGAATCAAAATGCTGCCGTTCCTTGGCAGTTCTCCAAATGGCATCTGCCAGCTGTCAAAATGGCCATCAAGTCTTGTGGTAAAAGAACGGGCTGATAAAATGGCCACCGGGTGCCTCATGGAGAGGGAGTGAGGAATTAGAGGCCTGTAAAAGGGCCCTTATGAGGCTCGCACTGTGGGGCTGATTGAGGGGTCATCAGTGCTGACAGGGAGAACTCTTGGTATTCAGACAGTTTACTGCTGGCCAGAGATGTGAGGCCAAAGCTGCTACTGGGCCAGCAATCACTGAGAATGCGTGAGCATGCTCGAACACAAGAAGGCCTCATAGCAGACTGATGCTGATCATTCAAAAAGTCACCTTGGAAATGCAGGACATGTGAGCTATGGCTCTAGCATGGATTGACAATTCAAAGGCATGGGTGCAGTAAGATTATGTCCAAGTACCTTTGGGTGACTGTGGGCACCTCTCTTTGCAAATAGAGAGAGAGAAAACACACACACACACACACACACACACACACACATGGGGAAATCTGAGGAATTCATTACCATAAGGCATAATAATGGCTAGTAACTTGCAGAATTTTAAAGAGAATTGGTACATTCCTTGGAGAAAGGTCTATCCGGTGCCAGTATTTCTCAGTTGGGGGCAGCATGTCTACTAATTTCAGCAACAGCAGCAAGAGGGGTATGTCTCCACCTCCTCTTTATGATCATCCCAAAAGTATCTTCTTGAGGTTTTGAAAATCAAAATACTGTACTGAACTTAGATGACCCCTGGCCTGACTTAACAGGATTATTTTTTATGTTCTTATGGTTTGCACGCAAAAAACCCTTCAGAAACCCTTAGGGTAAAAAGAGCTAACAATCAGGGCAGATCAGGCATGAAAAACTAGAGCCTTTTAAAAAGATGCAGGACAGAATCCCATTAGAAGAAATGTGTTATCAAGATTTAAGTAGTGCTCTTATAAATTAGATGCAACAGTACAGTGAAATCAGAAAACACTTCTTACTAGGTGGAATAAAAGCACTATAAATAAAGAAATAAGTAAATAAATAAGCAAGAAAAAATATTCAGCAGCTATTGGTTGTTAAAAACAGAAGTGTTAATGTTTTTTGCTTCTTTCCACAACTTCATTTTGTTCTCCAGTGAAAATGCAGCAAATGATATACCATAGAAACTGATGTTGCCATTAATGCCCGACCGGCGGCTTAAACCGCCGGCCGAAATTGCCCCTGGAGCAGGGGGACGCTGCTGGAGGCTCCACGGAGCCCCGAACTTCCGGTTTCCAGTGAAATCAGAAGTTTGGCTTCTGGCAGCGTGCCAGGAAGGCGCACTGCATTCTGGGGGCAAGGGGAGGTCCGTGATCGCCCTATCTAAGGGCGATCCGAGCAGGAACTCCTCCTTGCCGGCTGCCCCTGAGAAGCGAACACCTGCCCCCCCCCCCCGCTGTCAACAGTGTGTCCTTAGGAGTTTGCTTCGGGGGCGAATAGGAATTTTTTGCAGCCTCCTCTTTAGAGGCTGCCGTTTTTTCGCCTATTCCACACTGACGGTATGGATGGATTGTTTGGGGGTGCGGCGCACATAGATTTCAGAATAGACCTCCCTTTGGTCACTGGGGTTTGGCAGGTTAGGGGCGGAAATGGGCAATTAGAAGCGACTGCACATGCTCCTTTGGGCATCCTTTAAAGGGTGATGGACCGCCTCTCTCCAGGAACTAGAGGTTGGAACAACGTCGGGGATTGGAGAGAGGATGTCCATGGGAATCACCGGATCAAATTTCCTTGGGGATTAGAGGGTGAGCTCCTCCCACACGACTAAGGGGCGTGGCTTGGATCCAGGTGAAGGTGGCTACCTTCACCTGGTTCAGCAAGGAGTTATGCCCAATGTTGCCAAGGAAGTTTCTGGCAGGAATTTCCGCCCCGTTAGTTTTGGCCTCTGCAGGTCCTTAGTTATGTTGAATTTAAATATTTAAATTTACGTATTTAAAGTTACTTTATTTAAATTTATGTTAATTTAATAAAATGACCCTTTATTTTATCCACAATATGTCTCAGCGTCTTTACTCCGCTTCTGGGGCAAATAGTTTGATACATGGTACCATTAAAAAAAAGTAAAGATGCAAATACTCTTTTCATTCATATCATTTACCCAGAAGGAAGTATCTTTAAACTATAAGTTTTATTCTGAAAATAAAATTTTCATAACCCAAGAAACGTGAACCTGGCAGTATTCTAGAAAGTTTTGAAAATTTCCCAGAATTTATTTTATCATTAGTGTTGTAATTCATCTTACTCTAATACCTGTTCTAATTTACGATTTGGAAGGCTTTAAAAGTCTAAAATGTATGCAGAGTGTGTGCAGAGTGATCTCAATTTGTTCAACAGAAATCAAGGATGGAAAAACAGCAAAAACACAAATTAGCAACAATTTGTGAAAATAAAAGTAAGAAAGGGATGAGTATAACAGTTTTCAGGAAAGTGGTGCCCCCCCCAAAAAAAATAAATAAATAATGAAAACCATGACCAGTAGCTTAGTCTTTATTTAAAAAGCCACCTAATTCCATAACAATGATGTAAAATGAGAAAATATTGCATACAAGCAAATTTACAAGACCATTATTAATGAGATTCAACGTATGTTTTTTATTTATATTTATTATGATCACCCACTCTAGAAGACATTATATGAGTAATCTGTATTATCAAAAGGAAGAAAGGTGGTAATTAGGAAGCATGGTTTAACCCAATGAATAATTTTTGTTGTTGATGCTATGTAAGCAGATACACATTTTCTTAATGTCTTGGAAGAAAATCTCCTCCGTGCTTGCTAAACCTCTTTTAAGTGCCTTCCTTGACAATGTTTCTTTTCATCTTAAAGAAATAAAAGGAACTCCATTTGCAGATTTGCATATTCAATGGATAATTCATTATATTCAGCAAAAGCACCTGGGATGCCTGGCCTCCTTTTAAGAAGCTTCCCTCAAAAAAGATAAGGCTTTTGTTTTGTTTATCATACTCTGCTGGGGCAATGGAGGAAAGCAGAAAGTAGTCGGTTGCATTGGTACCCAAATGGAAGTACAAATTGTTTTGGAGATACAGTTTACAATTCATTGTGGAATGTAATATCCTTTACAATGTGAATTTTATTTTATTTTTTAATTTATTCATTTGTCCAATACACAATACATATGGAAGAGAATAGACATGAAGTAATATATATAAAGATAATATGTAAAAATAGAGGAGAAGATATATGAAAGGAAGAAAATATATGTGATATATGAGATAAAGGAAAGACAATTGGACAGGGGACGAAAGGCACACTAGTGCACTTATGTATGCCCCTTACTGACCTCTTAGGAACCTGGAGAGGTCAATCATGGATAGTCTAAGGGAGAAATGTTGGGGGTTAGGGGTTGACACTATTGAGTCTGGTAATGAGTTCCACGCTTCGACAACTCGATTGTTAAAGTCATATTTTTTACAGTCAAGTTTGGAGCGGTTAATATTAGGTTTGAATATATTGAGTGCTCTTGTGTTGTTGCGGTTGAAGCTGAAGTAGTCATTGACCGGTAGGACATTGCAGCATATGATCTTGTGGGCAATACTTAAATCGTGTTTTAGGCACCATAGTTCTAAGCTTTCTAGACCCAGGATTGTTAGTCTATTTTCGTAGGGTATTCTGTTTCAAGTGGAGGAGTGAAGGGCTCTTCTGTTGAAATATCTTTGGACGTTTTCAAGGGTGTTGATGTCCAAGATGTGGTATGGGTTCCACACAGATGAGCTGTATTCAAGGATGGGTCTGGCAAAAGTTTTGTAGGCTCTTGTGAGTAGTGTGAGATTGCCGGAGCAGAAGCTACGTAGGATCAGGTTAACAACTCTAGAAGCCTTTTTGGCGATATTGTTGCAGTGGGCTTTAGCACTTAGGTCATTTACTGAGTGTGGGTTGGCTGTGAGAATTTGTTTATTCAGTTTATATATGAGGTTTGGATTCTTTTTGCCGATGTGGAGGGTAGAGCATTTGTTGGTTGATATTTGAAGTTGCCAGGTGTTAGACCAATCTGAGACAAAGTCAAGGTCTTTTTGGAGAGTAAATGTGTTGTCAGATTCATCAAATCTCATTCCAAATAGTGGTTTTTAGATTCCGTTGTATGTAAGATTGTCTAGTGTTTATAAAGGAATTAAGATTCCAATGATACCATGTTTCAAACATAAGGTATGATTTGCCAAAATGATTGTATCTGTGATCACTAGCAAACTCACCAGCTTCTGCAGTAAGATAGTTAACATGCTGGACTTGAACTAGGAGAAATCCAAATTAAGGTCTTCATTCAAGTCAAAAAATTCACTGGTTACTTTAGGTCAGGCACTTGTTTTTAGCAAAACCATTCACACTGTGCTGTGGCTTAGAGCTAAAATTAAGAGTCCCCGACTGACCCTGTTATGCGCTTTCAAAGACATAAGGTGGGATATAAATACAGGAATAAAATTCGTACACACACAGGACATCTAATATTCTGTGCATCATGGCCTTATAACCTTTTTTATACCATCAAGTTGCACACCTAAATTGAAAAGAGTATTTTAATTCTAACCTCATTTCTTTTCCCCTTTGCACCTCCTCAAAGAAAAAAAAATCAATTCAATTCAATACTTGAAACCAAAACAACAATTTTAGAAAACTCCAAGACCCTTTGGAGAGCAAAATCAAAGGACCGGTAGGATGTCTAAAAAGTAAAGAAGGAACTAAGTAAGCCGGAATCAAAGGTAGAAAAAGAAGACAATCAAAAGATTGCATGAAGTTGAAAAAGGACCTGCTTTCTCTCCCATGCTGTCATTAAAAATGATTTATATAAATAGGGCCCCAGAAATGAAATAACAAAACAGACTTGAATCAAATTTTACTGGTTATGACCTATAAAGGCCTTCATGGTACTGGACCAGAATATCTCCCGGACCGCCTTCTGCTGCACAAATCCCAGCGACTGGTTAGGTCCCACAGAGTTGGCCTTCTCCGGGTCCCGTCGACTAAACAATGTCATTTGGCGGGACCCAGGAGAAGAGCCTTCTCTGTGGCGGCCCCTACCCTCTGGAACCAGCTCCCCACAGATATCAGAGTTGCCCCCACCCTCCTTGCCTTTTGCAAGCTCCTTAAAACCCACCTCTGTCGTCAGGCATGGGGGAATTGAAAATTTTTTCTCCCTTCCCCCTAGGCTTATAGAATTTATACATGGTATGTTTGTTGGTATGATTGGTCTCTTAAATTGGGGTTTTTTAGATTACTTTTTAATATTAGATTTGTTACATTGTTTTTTATTGTTGTTAGCCGCCCCAAGTCTTCGGAGAGAGGCGGCATACAAACTAAACTAAACTAAGCAAATAGATTAATATTAATTTGTTAATATCAAAGACCAGTGGCTCCATTAGGTCTGAACAGCCAAAACCTCCTTGGCAGAATAATACATTAGATCAGGGATGTCAAACTTGCATTGTCATAGGGGCATCACATGACATACCGGGCATTTTCCCCCCTTGGAAACCAGGCAGGGATGGGGCCAATGCATCTGGTCCACGGGCTGCAAGTTTGGCACCCTACATTAGAGGTGTTTGTGATGTTGCTGCTAAAGAGAAGGAATATCAAGGGCTGAGCAAAGAAGTGAAGAAGAAGGAGCAAAACATAGAAGAATCACACTCAAGAATTTTTTTTTCTTGGCTACTATTGCATTTAGTGCTGTCTCTTTTAGTGCTTAATGCTTTCTATTTTATTCCTTTCTTCCTTTGCTTCCCTTTAAATTTAACACGGCAATTTCCTAAATTAACTTTGCCATCTGCCTTTCCTAAAGCAATGGGGACACAGCTGCAAAGCCTTTGAGTATAGCCTAACCTTTAAGGAATGCAAAGAGCAATTTTGTCAGCTGCTGGCCAATAAACTTGACTCTTAGTTGGATATGTATGTGGAACAGAGAGGAAACACTTCTTTTATGTGATACCATTCTTGATCAAGAACAATAATGATCCAGTAACTAGTAGCCGCATCAAACAGAAGGCATATTCAGTAGCTAAACAAAACAAGGGGTTGTAGCTAAAGATAATTAGCACTGGTGCTGAGCTTACCAAAAGTGGTAAAGAATTTGGGGAGAGGCATGTTTCAAGTCCCAATGCTACATTTTTTCCTGTATGTGGACTGGAATACACTTGAGCATGTTATATAAAACAGGCTGAATTCTTCCACAGATTTGACACGTGGTATGTTTTCATTTGTTTAACGTTGTTGTGAACAACAACAAAAACCCCTAGGAGAAATAATAATAACATCTCTGAAGTGCGTTTGCAACTACATTGATTTTTTATTTTTTTCCAAGTGCTGGAAGCCTTAAACCAGTTGTACTGAAAAAGCTGCTTTTAAAAATGTACTAAATGAACATGGTGGTGGAGAGAATAAGAAGTTAATGTCAATCAGCAGGAGGGTTGGAAATGGGGAGAGATGCTATTCATCTTTTACTGATACATCTAAAGTAGGCTGACAAGTAGGAAAGCTAGAATGAGCTAAGCTGTTCATTTCTTTGCCAACAGTCATTGACTCTTTTTCTCTCTTCATTATAGAAAATCAGACAAATGTTAAATGAAGGAGGTAGCAACATTTTCATTGTCTTCATTATGATTGACAAATAAGAGTAGAATAGGACTGCGGCGGGTTCCACTTACTTTTTGCTACCAATGCACATTTCAGCTCTCTGCGCATGCACAGAGGGACAATTTTACTTCTACGCATGAGCAGAGAGCCAAAAAAGTGGGGGGGGGAAAGATTGCAGCACCCTCAGCATAGCAAAGCCGTCGTGTGCATGATTATGCAATCAATGGGCTCCTATCGGAACAGAGAACCACGGGGTACCGGTAAGACCCCATAACTGGAGAAGGAGGAGAAAGTTTATCAAACTTCCCTTTACTATCCTCATTTGTCTTTAAACATCATGTTCCCTTGACTGAGTTGATCTTTTCAGTGGAAAAGTAGAGTTGACAAATTGAGATGGCTTAACAAGAGTAGCATTAAACAACTACAGTAGGGTATTGAAAAAGACAAGGTAGCCCAGAGTAGTCTACTAGTGTTGGTGGGGAAAAACTTTAACAAATATAATTGACAAGCACCAAATTTCACGATATGTGTAAATAGCAATAAATTTCATGATATGTTTGAATAGCAATATTTTTATATATGTGTGTGTGAGTAGCTATAGAGCAGTGGGGATTTCCAAGTGAGTAAACTTCAAATTCTAGAATTCTACTGCTAGCATGGCCATTGATGAACACTTTGGGAGTTAATATTAAGAAGTTGCCAAGATTAGTAGTAACTGCTACAAAGGGTGTTTTGTATGCATGGCTGTTGATTAAAATAATAAAAAGAGAAAATATATAGCTCCTAGTTGAACTCTGGAGTCTTTGGTTGTTTGCTTAACACACGGTTGTCAAAACTTGCAGCCCACTGGCTGGATGTGTCATACACTGGCCATGGCCACACGCAGTTTAGTGATGGGGGAAAACTCATGATTCCTCATGTGACACTGCAAGTTTGACACCCCCAGCTTAAGACATTTCATTATCCAACTAAGTAATCTAATCAGTGAGTTTGGCGGTTGCTCCCTATTTATACCCGATTGCCAGATTTAATAGGTATTTGTGTGGTTTTTATTAAGTCGGAATAACCCACGAAGAAGAGCAGCCAGATAATTCCTTGATTATTGATTATTATTGATTGATTTGATTTGATTTGATTGATTGAGAGTTATTAATCTCTGCTTATCTGGGAGTTAGTTTCTGAGGAGGATGTGTTCTGGTCTTTTGGGTTCCCTCTTGGTTTTTTATGGTCTCTTTTGAATGGGGTGTAAATATGGTTTATCTCTATGTGTCTATTGATGCCTGATTTGTCTGAATGCCAAGTTTCTAAGAATTCCTTAGTATTTTTTATTTCAGCCTAGTCTAGGATGCTCCCAGTTTCCTAGTTGAAAATATAACTGAGTCTACATGTTGTGAGTTATTCATGTTATCTAGAGCAGGGGTGTCAAACTGCTGGCCTGCAGACCAGATTTGTCATGCCCAACCAAGCGCCCAGGTCCATGAATGGGAAAAATGTCACAAAATATCATTTGATGACATCATGACACCACAAGCTTGACATCCATGATCTAGAGCATAGAGTGTAAGGATTGTTAACAGCCACTAGTACAAAAGCAGAAGCCTTCTAAAACATCAGCTAGGAATTAAAAGGCATAGTAAAAACTCTCTAGATTAGGCAATATATATAAACCATATGATGTACAGTGTTCCCTCGATTTCGGCGGGGGATGCATTCCGAGACCGCCCGCGAAAGTTGAATTTCCGTGAAGTAGAGATGCGGAAGTAAATACACCATTTTTAGCTATGGACAGTATCACAAGCCATCCTTTAACACTTTAAACCCCTAAATTACCATTTCCCATTCCCTTAACAACCATTTGCTCCCCATTATTAGTGAATAAGACACTTAGTGATCCTGATATTTATGAACATAATTATTTATTAACAATAATTATTTCTTTTGTTATTTATTTGTTTGGAGATGACATATGACGTCATTGGGTGGGAAAAACCGTAAAGTATTTTTTAATTAATATTTTTTGAAAAACCGTGGTATAGGCTATTCACGAAGTTCGAACCCGCAAAAATCGAGGGAAACTGTATTCTAAATCAAATCACTCCTTCAAACAAACAGCCTTGGTACTTCGAGCCAAGATTCAACATGCTCTGTTTATTCAGGTACTCAGGTATGTATTTTTTTGATGACTACAAATTTGTAAGTAGCTAACTGACCTAATTTTGAGAGGTTTCTGTGTTGTTCACTACATTAGTAGAAATGTCTCATCGTCCTTATTTTTAAAATCCATTTGACTTCCTCTCTTTCTCTGGTTTAGGAAGCTCCTTGTGATTCTTCTGAATGGCTATTCCAGAAATTGTTGACTTTAATCAAGTGCACATTTTTGAGTTCATTTTATTTCCTATTGCTAATTGCCTTATATAAGGCTGCCTTCAAACTAAGCCTCTGTGGTTGCCACTTTTAAGTTACATAATATATAGCAGTCCAGGAATCCTTAATGGGTTTTCAATGTTCTTTCTGCTGTGAAGTCTGTTCTCTCTCCACCTCCTGTGCTCTAATGTAAAATACTTACAAACTCTATAAGAATATTCACTTTGTGTACAATGGGGAAGCAGACTAAAACATCAAATACATCAGCTTTCCCCCCCAAATATTTCCACCATTGCTTCCTAAAATGGAATCTATATGTATATCAATTTAAATTATTATACGAGGGTCATCCAGAAAGTAATGCACCACATTTTTCCCAGCCTACAGTAATGGTACTAATATGAAATTTTAGATATACATTATTTGAATTGTCAGGAGTGTGTGTGTAAATTTTATGTTTCTTCAGACAGATAGAGTAGCTACAGCAGTGTTTCGAAATGACACCTGTAAGTGATGTACGTTACAAGCAGCGTGTGTGTCATTGAATTTCTCGCTGCGGAGAAAGAAATGGGTGGGAATGTTCACAAATGTTTGTTCCCTCAGACTTCCACTTCCATCAAAGTATGCCATTCACTGAAGACATTTTGAGGATGACAAAGAGGTGATTCACACAGTGCAGAAATGGCTTTGTGACCAGAATAAGGAGTCGTACCAACAGGGTATACATGCCCTTGTGTCTTGCTGGAGGAAAGCCATAGAATGGAATAGAGATTATGTGGAAAAATAGGGAGTGTAGAAGAAACATCATTCTTTATTGTGTGTAATTTTCATTGGGTTCAATAAATAATTGCTGAAGAAAAAAATGTGGTGCATTACTTTCTGGGTGACCGTCGTATTTCTATTGAAATACCAAGGTATTACAAGCTTTGTATAGCATTAGAGGAATAGAACTAAGAATAAGATTTAGATAGATAGATAGATAGATAGATAGATAGATAGATAGATAGATAGATAGATAGATAGATAGATAGATTTTTATTGGCCAAGTGTGATTGGACACACAAGGAATTTGTCTTGGTGCATATGCTCTCAGCGTACATAAAATAAAATATACATTTGTCAAGAATCATGTGGTACGACACTTAATGATTGTCATAGGGGTCAAATAAGCAATGAAGAAGCAATATTAATAAAAATCTTAGGATATAAGGAACAAGTTACAGCCATACAGTCAACATGGGATGAAATGGGTGATAGGAATGATGAGAAAAACTAGTAGACTAGAAGTGCAGATTTAGTAGAAGGTCTGACAGTGTTGAGGAAATTATTTGTTTAGTAGAGTGATGGCGTTCGGAAAAAAACTGTTCTTGTGTCTAGTTGTCTTGGTGTGCAGTGCTCTGTAGTGACGTTTTGAGGGTAGGAGTTGAAACAATTTGTGTCCAGGATGTGAGGGGTCAGTAAATATTTTCCCCGCCCTCTTTTTGACTCGTGCAGTATGCAGGTCCTCAATGGAAGGCAGGTTGGCAGCAATTGTTTTTTTCTGCAGTTCTGATTATCCTCTGAAGTCTCTGTCGGTCTTGTTGGGTTGCAGCACCAAACCAGACGGCTATAGAAGTGCAGATGACAGACTCAATGATTCCTCTGTAGAACTGTATCAGCAGCTCCTTGAGTAGTTTGAGCTTCCTGAGCTGGCGCAGAAAGAACATTCTTTGTTGTGCTTTTTTTATTATGTTTTTGATGTTAGGTGGCCATTTTAGGTCTTGAGATATGATAGAACCTAGAAATTTGAAGGTCTCTACTGTTGATACTGTGTTGTCTAGTATTGTGAGAGGTGGAAGGGTGGAAGGGTTTCTCTGAAAGTCTACCACCATTTCTACGGTTTTGAGTGTGTTCAGTTCTAGATTGTTCTGGTCACACCACAAGGAGAGTTGTTCAACTTCCCGTCTGTATGTGGATTCATCATTGTCTCAAATGAGTCCGATCACTGTTGTATCATCTGCAAACTTCAGTAGTTTAACAGATGGATCGTTTGAGATGCAGTCATTAGTGTATAGAGAGAAGAGAAGTGGTGAGAGTACACAGCCTTGGGAGGTACCTGTGCTAATTGTACATGTATCTGATGTGATTTTTCCTATCTTCACCTGCTGTTTCCTGTCTGTTAGGAAGCTTGTGATCCACTTACAAGTGTGTTCAGGTACTGCTAGCTGATTTAGTTTGGTTAAGAGAATGTCCGGTACGATAGTATTGAATAGGTCAGGGTGTTAGAGCATGCTGCCAATGCATGCCAGAGTGCCTGCTGAATTATTAGGAGGTGATCTTTCTCTTCCCAATTAAAATAAAGTTACTGAAAAGTCAAAGATCACAAAATCTGTAAAAATTTGAACAGAACCTCTTGTGGGAAGGGGAAGGGAATCCGAAAACATTTTGGAAATTGGGAGATCCTCTTGGAATAGGAAAAAGGATGCTAATTCCATATCTAGGATGGCTAAGGGCAAATTGAATAGGATTCTTGAATTGTAAATACTATTGTGGGTAGATGGGAAATAGAGTATAGTCAAACATTTTTTTCCATTATAACAATAGCAAAAGCACTTTACAGCCCTCTCTAAGCGGTATACAGAGTCAGCATATTGCCCCCAACAATCTGGGTCCTCATTTTACCTACCTTGGAAGGATGGAAGGCTGAGTCAACCTTGAGCCTGGTGAGATTCGATTTGCCAAACTGCTGGCAGCTGGTGATCAGCAGAAGTAGCTTGCAATACTGCACTCTAACCACTGCGCCACCATAGCTCTTTATGTCAACACATTTGACATTTTTTCCTTTCAGATATAAACGTTAAAATATCCCAGTTCTTTGTGTCTACATGTCATTTTGTGAAAAATGAAGTACATCTAACAATTAACTTCACTTTCACATTAGGGCAGTGCAAAGAAATTACCTTGGAGAAGAGATATGATTTAATAAGAAAACATTGGGGGGGGGGGGGACTTACATTGGCTTTGTCTTAAATCTGCTATAAAATGGACAGAAGGGCAAATACCACCAGACTTTCAAAATGATACCCTCTTTCCCCAAAAGTAAGACCCTGGCTTATATTTCTTTTGAACCCTGAAATAAGCATTAGGCCTTATTTCCATGCACTCAAAAGCCCAATTGGGCTTATTATCAGGGGGAAACCGGATATTATTCATTAATATAGTAAAAAAATCAAAATGATTGGCTACAACAGTGTGATGGAAACTCCACCTCATTTTTTAAAAAATGTGCCTTGCTCAAGGAACACACCTTTATCATACCCTCTTGTTAGACCTATTGTTGCTTAAGCCCAGCAATGTCAAATTCACTTTCATTGAGACCCACTTCAGGATTGTTTTACTTTGGGGGAGGCTAGGGTGGGTATGGCTGGGTAGGTGTGGCCAGGTTGACGTTAATTATGTCGAGGGTGCCTGTGGGGGCGCAAGTGTTTTGCCAGTGAAAATGGGCTCCCAAGCTCCATTTTCCATTGCAATGACCTCCTGAAACCCTCGCCAATGAAAACAGAACTTGGGAGGGCTGTATTCAGGGCAGCTTTTGCAATGGTCTTACTTCAATTTTGCTCAACTTGGACTAAAAAATAATGAGTAGGGCAGTTGCCGGGATAGGTTTTTTGGAGCTGAGTCCCAATCCAGTCACTTAATCATTATTCCACGTTGGGATACTGCCCATGTAATAATAATAATAATAATAATAATAATAATAATAATAATAATAATAATAATAATAATAATAATAATAGAAGATTGAAGGCAAAGTGGATAAAGAAAAGACCTGGTCATGGTTTACAAGGGGAACACTCAAAAAGGAGACAGAAGGACTAATACTGGCGGCACAAGAACAGGCCATTGGAACAAATGCTTTCAAAGCCTGAATTGAAAAATCAACAGATGATCCAAAGGGCAGACTCTGTAAAGAAACAGATGAAACAATCGATCACATACTCAGCTGCTGCAAAAAGATCGCACAGACTGACTACAAGCACAGACATGATGCTGTGGCACAGATGATCCACTGGAACTTGTGCCGGAATAACGCCGGCTGACTCACCGGCCCCACGGCGATGTTGCTGAAGGGCCGGGCAGACTCGGACCCTTCAGATGGCGGCCGCCATCTTGTTTTCGGCCGAAATCTCGCAAGACGAGATTTCGGCCGGGAATGCCCTGCCCACGTGGCCGGGCATGACGTCGGGTCCGGGCGGGGCCTGCTGGCCCTATTTAAGGGGCAGCAGGCCGGGAATCAGCCTTTTCGCCCGGACCTGGTTGCCTGAGCAGACACTTGTTTGGTGCTGCTCGGCCGCCATTTTGGTCTCCCTCGTGTTGCGGCCGCCATTTTGTGGCCTACCGAGGGGGCGAAAAGTGCGAGGATCGTAGCCAACGAGGTTTATCTGAGGCGCGATTATTGTTACTAGGACGTTTTCCTGCTTCAAGACATCGTTGAGGCCTTGCTCCTCTCCACGAGGCTGTCTTCAGCGATCCCCCTCGGGCCCGAGGGGGACTGGTAACCTCCTCCCGGCTGGGAGGAGGGCGCGGTGGGGGGGGTGTTTGGCTGGGCCCCCGGTCTTGGGCGGTTGTTGTTCCTGGATTGCAGGCCTTTAAGGCCTGCCTGCGCAGGGAGGCTTGCCAATAGTAATAATACATTAAACACTAAATACTGTGTCAATATAAATATAATTGTAAGTATTATACCCAATAAAGGGGTTGAGGGGGTAGCAGGGGCTCCCAGGCCCTAGGTAGGGCCCTGCGGTGGGGGAGTTGGGCCTGCCACTCGTGCTGGGGGTTTCGGCCTAGGTGGTTTTAGTGGCTCATTGCATATCAAGGAAAAAGTGTGATGGCTCCTAAGAAGAGGCCTGCCACTGCTCCTATGGCTCCGCCAGCAGTGCGCCCCAGGAGGGCCCTTAGGCCTTCTGCCCGGGCCCGGGCCAGCAGGGAGGGGACTGCTGGGGTGGTCCCTGAACAGGGGGGGGGGGGTCTCGTTTCCTCCTGCCCCTCAACCTGATTTTTCTCCTGCTATGTCTTGGGCCAGGGTGTTGGAGAGGCTCGATGAGCTCGAGCAGTGGAGGAGCGGTGCGGTCCCCGGAGCGTCCAGCGATCAAGTGCCTGCGGCGTTGGGGAGAGATCCGGCGGCGGCCCAGGCTGGGCAGCCGGCTCCGTTCGGACGGCAGGCCCCTGCAGGGCCGATGGCAGCTTTCCCGGGCCCCACGCCATTGGGCCCCCCGTGGATGTCTTCAACCCCGTACGGGGCAGGTGAGGCTGCACCACACACCACATCCCTGTCTTTTCTTCCTCCCCCCGCCCCGGGTTTTCCCCCGGCGGGGGTCGGGAGTGGGTCCAGCTTTTTGGGGTCCCCCGCGGGCACCTGCGGGCAGGTGTGGGCTCCGCCGGTTCCTCCTCCGGGGCCGCCGGCGGCTAGCGCTGCTCCGTTGTCTGGGACGGGTCCTGCGGGGACACCAGCGGTGCCAGGGGCAGGGGGGTGGGTTCCTCCGGCCCCTCCTGTCATGCCCCCGCTCCCGGTTTTCCCCTACCCCCATGGGGCGGGTGTTTTTGGCGTGGCGGCCAACTCGGTATGGGACCCCTTCGCTTGTATCAAAGCGGGGGCCATACCGTGCGGGCTGCCGTCCACCCCTCTAGGATGCCACCTTCACCCGTCGGTCAAGGAGGCTATTTGGCGGGGCGAATACGTGGATCTTTTTTCGCTTTTGAACCGTGAGGTTCCCAAGCAGGAGAAAGAGATTGTCCCGGGGGAGAAAACGAAGAAGACCAAGGTAACGAAATGCTTCAGCTCCTGGCTGTATGCCTTTCTTACCTATGGGTCGGTGGTGATCCAACGGCAGCCGGCTATGGCCTCTGCCATGTTTAAGTATATAGACTTGATTGCCAGGGCCCACTTTGAATATAAGGGCACCATCTGGCGCCATTATGATAAGGGTTTCCGCATGAGGATGTCGGTGGAGCCTAACTTGCCGTGGGATATGGTGGTCCCGGACCTGTGGTTCCGGGCCACGCATATGTCCGGGAAGGAAGGGTGTGAGCGCACGGATAGTGGGCACTTTATGGAGGAGGAGCCTGGCGCGGCTTCGCCGGCCAAGGCGACTCCGGGTGTGGCTGGCAAGGGGGCCTCGCCCGCTTGTCATGAGTTTGCTGCAAAGGGGGCGTGTTTTCGTCCCTTTTGTAAGTACAAGCATGCCTGCGGGAATTGTGGGGGGTCCCATGCAGCTTCAGTCTGTCCCCGCCCCAAGAAAGGGGCGGAGAAGAAGGGCGGGGGTCCAGGAAAACCTCCCCACCAGCTGGGGGAAAAGGGGCCCAGTCCAATTAGGGTGTCTGTGCTCGAGGGTTGGTTGTTCGACTACCACCCTCGCCCGAGAGCCGAGTTGCTCTTGAGGGGCTTCTCCGAGGGATTTAGGATCCCTTATGTGGGTATTAGGAGGGCCTTCATGTCCGACAACCTCAGGTCGGTTGTCGGACATGAAGACATTGTACGGGCTAAGATTCGAAAGGAGGTGGCCGAGGGCAGGGTCCTTGGGCCCTTCCCGGAGCCGCCCTTTCCGAATCTTCGTGTGTCCCCCTTAGGTGTGGTCCCCAAAAAGGCGAGTGGTGAATTTAGGTTGATTCACCATTTGTCTTTTCCGAAAGGGGAGTCAGTGAATGATTTCATTCCTGACGAGCTTTGTTCTGTCCGGTACGCATCCTTTGATGCGGCCGTGGCTATGGTTAGGGAGTGTGGGGTGGGGGCCCTTATGGGTAAATGCGACATTAAGTCGGCATTTCGGCTCCTCCCCATTCACCCAGGCGACTTCGAGCTGCTGGGCTTCCATTTCGAAGGTGGGTTTTACGTGGATAGGGCATTGCCGATGGGCTGCTCTATTTCCTGCTCCCTGTTTGAGAGCTTTAGTACCTTCCTCGAGTGGGTGCTCAGGAGGCGGAGTGGCCTGGGGTCCGTCGTTCATTACCTTGATGATTTCTTGATGGCCGGGCCTGCGCATTCGGAGCAATGCTTTGCTTTGATGCGGGACTTCGAAGCCCTTTGTGCTCAATTGGGGGTGCCTTTAGCCTCCGAGAAGACCGAAGGCCCTGCCACCAGGATTACCTTCCTTGGTATTGAATTGGATTCAGTGGAGCAATCTTCTAGATTGCCCCTGGATAAGTTGATTAAAATCAGGTCCAAGCTTGAGGCGGTCCTGGGCTGCAGGAAGGTTACTCTTCGGCAGCTCCAGGAGTTGGCTGGGATTCTTAATTTTGCCTGTCGGGTAGTGGTGCCTGGCAGGGCTTTTTCTCGCCGGTTGTATGATGCGATGAAGGGGCTAAGTTTGCCCCACCATCGTACCCGCCTATGTGCAGGGGTCAGGGCTGACCTCTGCGTGTGGCGGGAGTTTTTGGAACGTTTTAACGGGTTGTCGTTTTGGCGGCAGGAGCTTCTTTTGGAAGCGGAGCTGCAGCTGTGTTCCGACGCCGCAGGGACTTGCGGTTTTGGGGTAGTGTTAGGTGACCAGTGGTGCTGGTCGGCATGGCCTCCGGAATGGAGTGCCTGTTCATTGGTTAAGGACTTAACTTTTTTGGAGCTTTTCCCCTTAATAGTGGCCTTAGAGCTCTGGGGGGAGCAGTTCAGGGATAAGACTGTGCATTTTTGGTGTGACAATCTAGCGGTTGTCCATGTTGTGAACGCCCTGTCCTCTAAGAGTGATAGGGTGATGCGGCTTGTCCGCCATTTTGTGCACAGGTCCTTGTCTTTGAACGCCTTGTTTTTGGCTAGGCACGTCCCTGGTTTAGATAACGGGGTGGCTGACGCCTTGTCCCGTGGTCAGTTGTCCAGGTTTCGGACCCTGGCCCCGTGGGCCCGAGAGTCACCAGAGGTGTTTCCAGCCCACCTGTGGAGCCTGGGCGGGCTCTCGAGAGCTGGAGAGACGAGGCCTCCAGGGCGATCGCCTTATCGGTAGCTCCTAGCACCCTGCGAGCTTATCAGCGTGCAGGTAAGGAGTTTGGGGATTTCAGGCTGGGTAAGGGTTACCCCCATTGCTGGCCTGCCCCGGTTGAGCACCTAGCTGAATTCTGTGTCCTGCTGAAGGGGCGTGGCCTTTCAGTGAGGACTATCAGGGCTAGGTTAGCCGGCCTCGCCTTTCTGTCCAAGGCGGGGGGGGGGGTTGGTGATTTTACGGGTGATTTTCGCATCCGGAGGATGCTGGAAGGTTGGGTGAGGGAGCGACAGGGGTTCCCCTCTGACACTCGTCGTGCCCTGATGGTTCAGCAGCTGTCTCTGATTAATCAGACATTTGGCAGTCTGTGTGCCTCTCCTTACGAGGCTCGGCTGTTCAGGGCTGCGACTTGCGTTATGTTTTTTGGGGCCCTCAGGGTCAGCGAGGCAATGGCCTCCTCGCAGTCTGACTTGTCGCTCCGCGCCTTCCAGCTCGCTGATCTGACCTTTAGACAGGGGGGTGTCTCTCTTTTGGTGAGACACTCCAAGACAGATCAGTTACACAGAGGGGTTAGACTTGAACTTAGCGCAGCCACCGATAAGTCTGTTTGCCCGGTGGCTGCTTTGCAGCAATTTTGTGTTTTGCGTGGGTCAGGGCGTGGGTACCTTTTTATACACCAGGATGGTTCCCCCCTGACCCGGTATCAATTCTGGGCGATAGTGTCTAAGGCTATGTCTCAGGTAGGCATGGATCCCGCCGGCTATGGAACGCATTCGTTCCGTATCGGCGCCGCCACTAGCGCGGCACTTTCTGGTCTCCCGGCCCAACGGATTCAGGAGATCGGCCGCTGGCGGTCAGCGGCATATTTGGGTTATGTTAGGCCCGCTGAGGATCCGGGGCAGGGTTTAGGCTAGGTAACCTCTCTGTGTGTGTCCTCTTCCAGGTTCCCAGTCCAGGCAGAAACCGACGGCGCTGCTGTGTGGCCACAGCATGGTCTTCTGGGCCGGCCGCTCAGCAGCCAGAAGTGCCATCGGGACCCAGCTGTCGTTGGGACGGTGGGTCAATGTTGTTTGGATGGGCCGGAGGGGTATGCGGTGGGAGGGCCTCCTACCGACGTTGCTGGGTACTCAGCATCTCAGGGCGGTACCCGGCGCTGCTGGGCGGGCGGCTACCCAGGGTCGCGCCCAGATGGGACTGGGTGGTCGGCAGCCCATAGCCGCACCCAGATGGCTGGTCTTGCACCTCGGTGGCAATGACCTGTGCCTGCTTGGCGGTCTACCGTTGATCGTCCAGGCGCGCGAAGACCTGCGGCGGCTTCGCACGTTATGGCCCACCACGCAAGTGGTGTGGTCAGAGATCCTCCCACGGATCGTTTGGAGGGACGCCATTTCCCTTAGGGCCATCCACCGGGTTAGACGCAGGGTGAATAAGGCCGTGGGAAAAACTGTCAAAGAATTAGGGGGGATTGTAGTGGCCCATCCCCTCATCACTGTAGATCGGCCGTGGCTTTACCGGGCCGATGGCGTTCACCTGTCAGAACAGGGGAACGCCATTTTCTTACAGGACCTGCAGAGGTCTCTGCGTGAGCTGGCGCAGATAGAGGGGGGAGTCGGGGGGCCAAGATAGAGATCTGACCCCCGCTCCGTGGCAGTTAGGGGCGGAAATCTGGGTGGTTTCAGCAACTGCGCGTTCTCCCTTGGGCATCTTTGGGGATGATTGACAGGTTCTCTCCAAGACCATGGTGGGTGCTACCTGCGCACTTGGGGGGAACCTGTCTTTGGGTCCCGCTATTGAAGTCCCAGGGTAGGGGTGAGCCGGCGGGACCCCCCTCATGCGAGTGTATGGCAGGGTCTCAGGTGAGGGAGAGGTCCCTCACCTGGACCAGCATCGATTACGCCCATAGTTGCCCAGGAATGTTGACCTTTTACGTCATTTCCGCCCCGGAAGTGTTTGTTTGACCCTGCAGGTCCATTGTTTCCGGGTCATAGTTGAGTATGTTGATTTATGCAAATTTATGCTAATTTATGCTAATTTAATTAATAAATTATGCAAATTTATTATAATAAAAATGACCCAAGTTTAAATCCAGCTCTTGTGTCCGAGTCGTTACTCCGTCTCTTCTGCAATAACGCCGGCTGACTCACCGGCCCCACGGCGATGTTGCTGAAGGGCCGGGCAGACTCGGACCCTTCAGATGGCGGCCGCCATCTTGTTTTCGGCCGAAATCTCGCGAAACGAGATTTCGGCCGGGAATGCCCTGCCCACGTGGCCGGGCATGACGTCGGGTCCGGGCGGGGCCTGCTGGCCCTATTTAAGGGGCAGCAGGCCGGGAATCAGCCTTTTCGCCCGGACCTGGTTGCCTGAGCAGACACCCACCCGCCCTTCCCTATTTTGCAGTGTGCCTAGGGGTCGCCTGCGGGGGCCGAATGGGAATTTTTTGCAGCCTCGCCCATTAGGCCAGGCTGTTTTTTCGCCCATTCCACACTGGGGAGATGGATGTGCGGTTAGGGGGTGTTTGCATTTAATTAGGTTAATTGGCTTACCTCTGGTCATTGGGTAGGCAGGTTAGGGGCGGAAATCTGGGTGGTTTCAGCAACTGCGCGTTCTCCCTTGGGCATCTTTGGGGATGATTGACAGGTTCTCTCCAAGACCATGGTGGGTGCTACCTGCGCACTTGGGGGGAACCTGTCTTTGGGTCCCGCTATTGAAGTCCCAGGGTAGGGGTGAGCCGGCGGGACCCCCCTCATGCGAGTGTATGGCAGGGTCTCAGGTGAGGGAGAGGTCCCTCACCTGGACCAGCATCGATTACGCCCATAGTTGCCCAGGAATGTTGACCTTTTACGTCATTTCCGCCCCGGAAGTGTTTGTTTGACCCTGCAGGTCCATTGTTTCCGGGTCATAGTTGAGTATGTTGATTTATGCAAATTTATGCTAATTTATGCTAATTTAATTAATAAATTATGCAAATTTATTATAATAAAAATGACCCAAGTTTAAATCCAGCTCTTGTGTCCGAGTCGTTACTCCGTCTCTTCTGCAACTACCATTTACCAGTGGCAAAGAACTGGTGGGATCATAAGCCCCAAAAAGTGGTCGAAAATGAGCAAGCAAAACTACTGTGGGACTTCCGACTTCAGACTGACCGAATTCTGAAGCATAACACACCAGACATCCTGATTGTGGAGAAAAAGAAAGTATGGATCATCGACATCGCAATCCCAGGAGACAGCAGAATTGAGGAGAAGCAGCTAGAGAAATTAGTGAAATACGAAGATCAAAAAATCGATCTGCAACGACTCTGGCATAAGCCAGTGAAAGTGATCCCAGTGGTACTTGGCACGCTGGGTGCAGTTCCAAAGGATCTCAGTGGACATTTGAAAACCATCGGAATTGACAATATCTCCATCTGTCAATTGCAAAAGGCTGCTTTACTGGGATTGGCAAACATAATTCGCCACTACATCACGCAGTCCTAGGTGCTTGGGAAGCGCCCGACTGGTGATGAAATACGAAATCCAGCATAGTGATCTCGTTTGCTGTGTTGTATTGACATAATAATAATAATAATAATAATAATAATAATAATAATAATGATGATGATGATGATTATTATTATTATTATTATTATTATTATTATTATTTAGATTTGTATGCTGCCCTTCTTGAATATCTTACATAAGGTATTCAAAGATCAGTGGGTTTGAAGTATTAAAGGAAGGGGAGCACACAAATCAACATTTATTCCTTCTCCTTTATCATATTTAGGATGCTCAATTCACAACCTCTTACAATGGGATAATTCAAACTATTTTATTATGTAAGTGGAAGGACATTACATTGACCCTCCCCACCCAAACTGAATACAACAGTACTATCTGCAAGTTGATATTTCAATGATAGTTCAGTATAGTTCATTTTACTTCAGTGCTTAAAGTCATCCTAAAGAATGAAATATAAAGAGCACAGCACAAATAAATCTGTCAACCAACTTTGCTGTCCCTGGGCTACTGTCAGCAGCTGTTACCTGAATCCACCGGAGTTTTTTTGTTCCCAAATTTGACTGGCCATGCCAAAATAGCACAGACACAAACTGAATGTGAATGCAGTTGCATTTTTCTTCTTCTTCCCCAACTTAAATTTGAAATGGAGAACTGTAAATATTAGAATTAAAACATTGCAATTAATAAATTCCAAACCACGCACAGCCCATCATGGTGTTGCCTTAAAAGACCTTCTCAGATCAGACAGAGATCTAAGGTGAGCCATCCCAAAAAGAAAGTATTAAATGACAGCAGAGTATTGATATTTTGCATCTAACAAATCAACACCAGAACTCTTCTTTATTCTTGAGAATGTCAACTTCGGAGAATAAAAATCAGAAGATGGAACAGCAGAGGAGGGGTGACCAGATGAGCAATTAACAAGGCTGAGAAAGAAATGAATATGGCTACTTGAGAGTAGTCCAATGAGGGAAACCAAACTGATCAAGGCCAGCGTAAGAATCATTTCCCAGCTTAATTCAAGAGAGTTACAGTATGTAAACAGCATAAACAATTCCCACTTTATTGACAAATCACAATAATGCTACTGTAGGTAGTATTTCACTTATGACCACTTACTGACAGGTCAAAGTTATGACAGACAACTTGGAATCATGCAAGCCATTCATGACTCTCCGTCCTTCCACCTTCAAATTCTTTTCTACTTCGAAAACCTTGGCTTTTGACTTCTCATTTACTCCTACAAATGCTGTTTTCCTTTGTTGGGTTTCCTTTGTTGTTCTGAACTTGAACTGGATTTATGACTATGAGATTACCTTGACAGATTTATTGCAGCAATAACACAGATAAGGGCTGCTGCTAGTTGTAAAAAGCTGGGAATTTTAGATATTTTCATATAAAGAAAGAAATAGGCATTTGCACCCAAGAATACTACACAGAGAGGGGGGGGGGAGAGAGAGAGGGAGGGAGGGAGGGAGGGAGATTCTGTTTATAATAATGCCCCAAAGAACCATGAAGTAATAGAGAAATAATTACTTTTAGTTTATGAACTTGTAGGAAGAATTTCATATTTTCAAAAACCTTTTTGTTCCCAATATACTTAATAAGACAACACAACACAAGAACAGTTTTTTCCTCTACTAAACAAATAATTCCCTCAACACTGTCAGACTTTCTACTAAATCTGCACTTCTATTCTACTAGTTTTTCTCATCATTCCTATCACCCATTTCCTCCCATGTTGACTGTATGACTGTAACTTGTTGCTTATATCCTAAGATTTTTATTAATATTGCTTCTTCATTGCTTATTTAACCCCTATGACAATCATTAAGTGTCGTACCACATGATTCTTGACAAATGTATATTTTATTTTATGTACTCTTAGAACATATGCACCAAGACAAATTCCTTGTGTGTCCAATCACACTTGGCCAATAAAATTCTATTCTATTCTATTCTATTCTAATAATAGTTTTCTTCAAAAGTCAGCTTTTTCTTATTTTTAAAAAAGATCTTGTTATAACAAATCCCAATTTTTTATACACCCCCCCCAAACACCATTTTGATCAGAGGTCTTCAAACCTGGCAACTTTAAGACTTTATGGACTTCAATTCTCAGAATTCTGCAGCCAGCTAACTGAAGAATTCTGGAGCTGAAGTGCCCAAGTCTCAAAGTTGACAAGTCTAATTTTGATTATCTTCCCAAATTATTGTCTCAAGGGTGAATTAAATAAAGTTGTTGCTACCTTTAGGCAAACTGAAGAAGATTCCTAGATATTATGTAGGGGAAAATAATAGAGATTTAGTTTATGATACTGTAACGTAATTCAGAAATATATGTATGTTGACTATTTTCTTCTCATATAGATAGAATTCATCATATACATAAGTACTGGTAGTTCTTAATTAACAACAAAATCGGGACTGGACTTTCTATTATGATTGTAAATTGTGAATGTCGTGAATGTTCCAACACTGGAAGTTTTTAAGGTGTTGGATAACTATTTGGCTGAAATGGTGCAGGGTTTCCTGCCTAAGCAGGGGGTTGGACTAGAAGACCTCCAAGGTCCCTTCCAACTCTGTTATGCTATTCTGTTCTAAATTGAGTTGGACCTGATTTTATGTCATTCTTTACAATGGCTATTAAACTGCCCAAGGAGCTGCTGATACAGTTCTACAGAGGAATTATTGAGTCTGTTATCTGCACCTCTAAAACTGTCTGATTTGGTTCTACAACCCAACAAGACAGACACAGACTTCAGAGGATAATCAGAACTGCAGAAAAAACAATTACTGCCAACTTGCTTTCCATTGAGGACCTGTATATTGCACAGTCAAAAAGAGGGCCATGAAAATATTCACTGACCTCTAGCATCCTGGACATAGATAGTTTCAATTCTTACCCTCAAAACAACACTATAGAGCACTGCACACCAAGACAAATAGATATAAGAACAGGTATTTTCCCCCAAACGCCATCACTCTGCTAAATAAATAATTCCCTCGCCACTGTCGATACTATTACTATTAGTCTTCTCACCCATCTCCTCCCACTTATGAGTGTATGACTGTAACTTGTTGCTTGTATCCTTATGATTTATATTAATATTGATTGTCTCCTGATTACTTATTTGTACCCTATGACAATCATTAAGTGTTGTACCTCATGATTCTTGACAAATGTATCTTTTCTTTTATGTACACTGAGAGCATATGCATCAAAGACAAATTCCTTGTGTGTCCAATCACACTTGGCAAATAAAGAATTCTATTCTGTTGTTTTGTTCCATTCTAAACAAAATGTAATTATTAAATGAATCCAGTTAATGAACCTTTTTTTGGTCATTTTTCCTGGAACCTGGCAAAAAAAGGTTGCAAGTTATGATCATATGACAACAGAACACTGCAACCTGGCAAAATGTGAGCCAATTACCAAGTATCTGAATTTCAATCACATAATCGTAGGGGTGGTGTGACAGTTAATATAGGTTGCAAGTCACTTTTAGAAGTCCTCTGTAATTTTGAACCATCTTGAATTGGTTGTAAGTCAAAAACTATCTGTAGAAAAGCTATCTTGCTTTTCACAAAATGTAGTTAAAAGTGGTCCCAGAGTTAATCAAGATCTACTCCCAGACAATATCTTTTTGTAATGAATATATCCAAATAAGCTTTGATAATCAAGGACAACTCTTTGACATGGTGCCTATTTACAAGATATCAAACAAGGTCGCATCCTAATTGTTTAATATACTTTAATAATATGGTGGAAACATTTTCAAATCTAGAACACCACCCTCCAAAATTAGCTAATAGACACTTGCATTACTTTTATATGTAGATGATGCCACTATTATTTCAAGTATACACATTGAACTAAGATAATATTAAGATCAGCAGTTGCCTGTTGTATGGATAATGGCCTAGTTCTCAGTGTTAAAAAAATACAAATCATGGCCTTCTGAAAAAGACCACCTAGACACAAATGTAGATGGCATGTTAGTGACAACATTGTTGAACAACTTTAGGCATTTAAGAACCTTGGTTCATGGATACTCCAAATTCGGTTCTTAAAAGAGAAAGTCTAAAGGAGTGTCGCTCCAGCCTAAGGTTTTTCTGCACTAAAGGAAATCCCTATATTCAGGATGGAATAAAAGTACTTGAAGCCAAGTAGTAGTTCAATTATCGTATGGCTTCTAAGCAGGCTGACTATAAAATGAACATAAAATATAAAATGGTTGGAAGCAGTCCAATCAGACTTCTTAAGGGACTTATTTTGGTTCCATAATCTACAATGCATCTCAGACTCCAGTATTTGATCTGAAGCTTGAATGACTTCGATACCTTTAAAACCTGTGTGTCAATAGATCTTGTTAGTTATTTAATTTTACTTAGTTACTTGTCCAGTCAACGAAGCAGTGGAAGTGATGTGCCGGTGCCTGGAGGCTGTTGGGGACTGGATGGGTGTCAACAAACTCAAACTCAACCCAGACAAGATGGAGTGGCTGTGGGTCTTGCCTCCCAAGGACAATTCCATCTGTCCGTCCATTACCCGGGGGGGGGGGAACTACTGACCACCTCAGAGAGGGTTCGCAACTTGGGCGTCCTCCTCGATCCACAGCTGACATTGGAACATCATCTTTCGGCTGTGGCAAGGAGGGCGTTTGCCCAGGTTCGCCTGGTGCAGCAGTTGCGGCCCTATTTGGACAGGGAGTCATTGCTCACAGTCACTCATGCCCTCATCACCTCGAGGTTCAATTACTGCAATGCTCTCTACATGGGGCTACCTTTGAAAAGTGTTCGTAAACTTCAGATCGTGCAGAATGCAGCCACGAGAGCCGTCGTGGGGCTTCCAAGATTCGCCCATGTTTCTTCAACACTCCGTGGCTTGCATTGGCTGCCGATCAGTTTCCGGTCACAATTCAAAGTGTTGGTCATAACCTTTAAAGCCCTACATGGCATGGGACCAGATTACCTCCAGAACCGCCTGCTACCGCACGAATCCCAGCGACTGATAATGTCCCACAGAGTTGGCCTTCTCCGGGTCCCGTCGACTAAACAATGTCTTTTGGTGGGCCCCAGGGGAAGAGCCTTCTCTGTGGCGGCCCTGGCCCTCTGGAACCAACTCCCCCCAGAGATTAGAACTGTGGAGGTCTTGTAGATTTTCCCTTAATGCCCTAATCCAATGATGTGTGAAAATGAAAGATAATTTTTCAATTGGTGTGCCAAGAGATTATTGACTTGCAAAATGATCTCCACCCTACATTACCCCAAGAAGACCCGGAAAACTTGTTGCATATGTTGAATGTTACCTATAAAACAATCAGGCAAAAAAAAATCATACTAGGCTATTGCACAGTGTTCCTGCATGTAGCAGTGTTTCAGTATTTGAGGGCCTATTATAGAGAGGGAAGTGTCAACCTATTTTCCAAAAAAACCTGAAGGCCAATAATAGATGGAAACTGAACAAGGAGAATTTCCAGCTAGAAATAAGGAGAAATGTTCTGACAATAAAAATAATCGATCAATAGAACACCTTGCCTTCAGAAGTTGTGGGAGCTTCACCAATGGAAGCTTTCAAGAAGAAACTGGACTGCCATCTGTCAGAGGTGGTGTAGCGCCTCCTGCTTGGGAGGGGGGGTTGGACTAGATGACCTACAAGGTCCCTTTCAATTCTGTTATTCTGTTATTTGGAGGTCAGGTTTCACAATATATCCAAGTATCTTTAGCCTTGTGCTGAGTGTGAAAGTCAGGAAATTCCTAAGAAGAAATGTGGCAGTTAGCAAAATGGGGAAAGGCAAAAATTAGAAAGAAACTACAAGAAATTCTGCCTTAAATCATTTTGGTCTAGGAGCAACGGAAGGTAAACAAGATTCTGTTATTGTAGCTAATATCAACAAAGCAGAATTTCAGATGCTCTCCTGGTCTATCTTGAAGGGATGGCAAATATTTCCTGCCTACGAGCTAGTATAGACAAAAAGCATGCCCAGAAATACTAGCTCTAACTTATGTGTAAGATTGCATTAACAGAGTCTTGGAAATATGAAAGTACAGTGGAACCCCGACATACGAGCAGCTCTACTTACGAGCTACTCGAGATACGAGCTGCGAGATTAGAGAAATTTTTGCTCGACTCACGAGCTCACATTCGAGATACGAGCCGAGAAGACCCGGGCTGGCTTGCTTTGCTTCCGAGCGGAAAAGCCGTGCGTGTGTTTTAAAACATCGGAGCCGGCATGGGGAGGCTCTCAATCAACCCCCGAGTCCGGGTTGGATGCTCGGGGGCTGATTAAAAGCCTCCCCATGCCGGCTCCGATGTTTTAAAACAAACGCGCGGCTTTTCTGCTGCCTCCTGGCGAACTTCCCCGCTTTAGGAGGCAGCGGAAAAGCCGCGCGTGTGTTTTAAAACATCGGAGCCGGCATGGGGAGGCTCTCAATCAACCCCCGAGTCCGGATTGGATGCTCGGGGGCTGATTAAAAGCCTCCCCATGCCGGCTCCGATCTTTTAAAACACACGCACGGCTTTTCTGCTGCCTCCTGGCGAACTTCCCCGCTTTAGGAGGCAGCGGAAAAGCCGCGCGTGTGTTTTAAAACATCGGAGCTGGCATGGGGAGGCTCTCAATCAACCCCCGAGTCCGGGTTGGGGGCTCGGGGGCTGATTAAAAGCCTCCCCATGCCGGCTCCGATGTTTTAAAACACACGCACGGCTTTTCTGCTGCCTCCTGGCGAACTTCCCCGCTTTAGGAGGCAGCGGAAAAGCCGCGCGTGTGTTTTAAAACATCGGAGCCGGCATGGGGAGGCTCTCAATCAACCCCCGAGTCCGGGTTGGGGGCTCGGGGGCTGATTAAAAGCCTCCCCATGCCGGCTCCGATGTTTTAAAACACACGCACGGCTTTTCTGCTGCCTCCTGGCGAACTTCCCCGCTTTAGGAGTCAGCGGAAAAGCCTCGCGTGTGTTTTAAAACATCGGAGCCAGCATGGGGAGGCTCTCAATCAACCCCCGAGTCCGGGTTGGATGCTCGGGGGCTGATTAAAAGCCTCCCCATGCCGGCTCCGATGTTTTAAAACACACGCGCGGCTTTTCCGCTGCCTCCTAAAGCGGGGAAGTTCGCCAGGAGGCAGCAGAAAAGCCATGCGTGTGTTTTAAAACATCGGAGCCGGCATGGGGAGGCTTTTAATCAGCCCCCGAGCATCCAACCCGGACTCGGGGTTTGATTGAGAGCCTCCCCATGCCGGCTCCGATGTTTTAAAACACACGCGCGGCTTTTCTGCTGCCTCCTGGCGAACTTCCCCGCTTTAGGAGTCAGCGGAAAAGCCTCACGTGTGTTTTAAAACATCGGAGCCGGCATGGGGAGGCTCTCAATCAACCCCCGAGTCCGGGTTGGGGGCTCGGGGGCTGATTAAAAGCCTCCCCATGCCGGCTCCGATGTTTTAAAACACACGCACGGCTTCTTTGCTGACTCCTGGTGGACTTCCCCGCTTCAGCCGACGTCTTTTCCCCTCAGCCCTCGGGCTTGCACGCATTAATCGCTTTTACATTGTTTCCTATGGGAAACAATGTTTCGACATACGAGCTGTTCGACGTGCGAGCCTCCTTCCGGAACCAATTAAACTCGTAAGTCGGGGTTCCACTGTACATCTCTCCCCACTTGCCTTTACAATCTAAAAAATTCAGGATTCTTTCTGAGATCCGCATTGCTTCTGTGGATTCAGCTTCCTCTAAAATGACTGCAGATCTTGCTCCTGTTTCCAAAGTTAATTAACACATATCATTTCACATACATATACTTTCACATGGGCGCTTAGCATAATTGGTTGACAGGTCCTCCTTTTTCACAGACATGAATGGCATCTTATTGAGCTTTCGGTGATTTTAGATGGACTAGAATTACTAGAAGTTGATGGGGTCGGGCAGGGTGAGGCAGAGATGCATTTAACCAAGTTTTGCAAATAAATATTGTTGTGGTTGGCTCTGGTCCAGCTCCTGCCCCAGGGAATGTGGGGGTGGATGCAGAGGAAACTTCAACATGTCATAGGCCTGTTTTATTGCCAACAGAGTCAGGTAGTTCAGTTTCTTCGGACGAAGAAGAAGGTGGGAGTGACTTGAAAGAGGGGGGCTTGGCACACAGCCCAGGAAGTCAATCTCCATTATCTTCGGTTGATTCGGATGCAGAAGTCTTGGACCCATGCAGGCACAGAGTTATGCATAGAAGAGACCAATTGAGGACATATTACAGGAGATAAGAGAGGCTACCTGTGTTTGGGTGGGGCTCCAGTAATTAGTGCTGCTGATATAAATAGCAGCGTGTGGGTTTGGCCGTTGTGGAAGATTATCTGATTAATGTTCTTCAGGACTGCCTTGCTGTTTCCAGACTTTGTTTGTTGATTTTTCACGACTTTGAAACCAAAGCAGAACAAAGTGTGTGTGTGTTTCACTTCGTGGAAGAAGGGCTGTGATGTTTCTTCACAGCTGCAAGCTAAGTACTTAAGGACTGATTAAGGGAATTGTACAGACTACCAGGTTGTTTTGGGACGAGTGCTCTTTGCAATACAAAAAGAGTGCTTAGTTTATTTTGAATTTTGTGATAAAGCCAACATAAAGCCAGCCAACATTGTTAGTCGACGGGACCTGGAGAAGGCCAACTCTGTGGGACCTAACCGGCCGCTGGGATTCGTGCGGCAGAAGGCGGTCTTGCAGATATTCTGGTCCAATGCCATGAAGGGCTTTAATCTCAGTCTGACACACTAATGCACTGTTCTAAGACATTCTTCTGTTAAAAAGCTGAAATTACTTTTTTAAAAAACCAATGTATTCATCTATTCATTTAATACAGAGCTTTGTCCCTAACATAATAAGTGATATCTTTATTTTATATTGAATGAACATGATTCATTCACATGTCAAAACTTATAAAACAGATAATACAAGGAAATTGAAATTGTTCATTATGGTGAATAGGAAAGCCCTTTAGCTTACTGTCTAACCTCAGCTGAAGGTGATATGACTTGCCATTGCGACTTAATTTTACATAGAGTTTCATAAAATATTTGTTTTAATCATATAGGCAATTTTGCTCGGTAAGTAAAAGAATCGCAATCACTGGGAAACTTATGTTTCAAGAAGTTTTAGTGTTTTACTATGAAAATAAAGAACACCAAAGATTATATTAGATAGGAAGTGCTTGCCTATAAAAGTTTAGATTTTTAACTTCAATAGGCTATGTTACATTTGCCTGTGCGCTGAGAAATAAAGTATTTTATGACTTGTGGGTAAAATCACTTCCCAACTACAATCAAAAGTCAGGTAATTGTAGCAAAGCTTGGAATTGCTTTTCACTACATTACTGGGTTTCCTTTCTTTTTCCTCCAGCAGCCATGGTAAATGACAGCATAGTCATGAAATGACAAAATAATAAAAGGGGGAGAGCTGTTCAACAATGACTGCAGACATTTGCCTTTTATTGGTTTGACACTCATTGCTGATGATGGAGATTGCACATGAAATAAACCCACTTATCTTGTTGATGAAGACTCTCCCATCATCGGCAATCTCAGTGAATTTGTGAGCTGCTACCATGAAAGCAAATGCTGCAGAGGTAACCATAGAAAATAGAGGTTTCTCCCCCCCCCCCATTTCAATATGCAGACGGCGTATAACTAATTTGAGAGAGGGTGTGGTTAAGGTTTGCGCAGAGGGGCCCATGTTAAAGTTCTCACATGTCCACAGAATTTCTTGAATAACATTATTTTCTCATAACTGGACTTCCCTCCCAAGGTCAAGGTTGTGGGATGAAAGATCCAAACAAAGAGAAATGTAATGTGCAATTTGCTGGGTAAAAAAAGAATTCTATCAAAAATACATTTCTGCAGGAAAAAAAGGTACAACGTGATTCATAGAGTAGAAATGTTCCATGCTTTTAAAAAAAAAATGACTGTAAATCCAAAAGAGTAAATAATGGAATGGAATTGATAAAAACTGGTCTAGACAGGGAGTCTATGAAGTTCGTTCTTCCATTTTTATGACTTTTTTTTCAACATTGCTATTACGCATTTTTATGGGTCCCATTAATGGCAAATTGAGAGGACTGGCTTTGGTATTTTTTGCTAAACTATACTTCCAAATCTTTCTCTTAAAATGTATCTGACTGAAACTAACTTTTACTTTATGAAGTGTTGGAGTGTTCTTATTCAGTCTTTTCTGCATTTTAGGATTTTTAACTTCTAATTTCAATGATCTAACACAAATTGAATTTACAGAGGAAAATGTTAAAAAATCATTAAAGCCAACCACTTTAACACCTTTTTCAGCTCTGTCTTTGTTAACAGCAACAGCTCATGTCCAGCATTTCCTAGTTGCAACTCAATGATCTAACACAAATTGAATTTACAGAGGAAAATGTTAAAAAATCATTACACAACCTAAAACCCTCCCTTTCTATCGGACCAGATGGACTATGCACATACTTCTTTAAAAAGCTCTCTTCAACCCTGGCTGAACCCCTAAGCATAATTTTCAAAATATCTTCTACAACTAGTTCCCTACCTAAACTCTGGTCTCTAGCCAGAGTCATCCCTATCTTCATAATAGGTAATCCAAGCAATGTTGAAAACTACAGACCAATCTCTCTGACTTGTGTCACTCGCAAAGTCATGGAATCCATCATAAACCAATCCATTACACTTCATCTTGAAACTAATAACCTACTTTCCAACAAACAATTCAGTTTCAGGAAAAAAATATCCTGCAATCTACAACTCATACACTGTAAAAACATATGGACTACCCAACTTGATCAGGGTAAATCAATAGATGCAATCTATATAGACTTTTGCAAAGCCTTTGACTCAGTATTTCATGACAAACCTCTTCTGAAACTAAAATCCCATGGCATCTCAGGATCTCTGCATGATTGGATTTCCGCAATCCTGTCCAACAGGCAACAAGTGGTCAAAATAGGTAATGCCATATCTAATCCTGCTCCAGTTAATAGTGGTGTCAAGGCAGTGTTTTAGGACCTACTCTCTTTATACTCTACATAAACGATCTCTGTGACAACATGACAAGCAATTGTGTTCTCTTTGCTGATGATGTTAAACTATTTAATACCACTGACAATACTTCTACCCTTCAAAAGGACTTTGACCATGTAGCTGAATGGTCTAACAACTGGCAACTTCAAATCTCTACCAACAAATGCTCCATCCTACACATAGGTAAAAAGAATCCGAATACTAAATACATACTTGATAAAACTGAACTAACAGCGGACCCTCACTCAGTCAAAGACCTTAGAGTACTCATTTCCAATGACCTAGGTGCTGGAGGACACTGTAACAGCTTTTTCCAAAAAAGCATTAAGAATTGTAATTCTTATCTTACATAGCTTCTTCTCTAGAAACACTGATTTATTAACCAGAGCATACAAAACATTTGTCAGACCTATTATAGAATATAGCTCACCTGTGTGGAATCCACACTGCATATCAGATATTAATACAATCGAAAGAGTCCAGAAATACCTTGCAAGAAGAGTCCTTCACTCCTCACGTAACAAATTACCTTACTCCTCCAGACGTCAAATACTAAATCTAGAAAATTTACAACTACGTCATCTCTGAACTGATTTAACTGTTGTCCATAAAATCATACATCATAATGTACTACCTGTCAGTGACTACTTCACTTTTAGCAACAACAACACAAGAGCACATAATAGATACAAACTGAATGTAAATTGCTCCAAACATGACTGCAGAAAATACGATTTGAGCAATAGAGTGGTCATCGCCTGGAACTCATTACCTGACTCTGTTGTTGCTTCCCCCCAACCCCCAAATCTTCAACCTTACATTATCTACAATTTACCTCTCCCCTTTTCTAGGAGGTCTGTAAGGGGTGTGCATAAGTGCACTTATGTGCCTAATGTCCCTATCCTACTGTCTTATTGTCCTTTATATTACTACGTTCTACTTATGTTATGTTAATATGTACTATAATACTATACTTGTTTGACAAATAAATCAATAAATAAAAATAAATAAATATTTTTTAATTCTATTAACTGGATCTATTGTATTGTTATGTCTTCTATATATGCCGTTAGCCGCGAAGAGGGGTGGCATACAAATCCAATTAAACTAAACTATAGATACATTGACTCCAACTCCCAACTTTCCCAGGCATTTACACTATATTATCAAGTTAGGAGTTAACAGTGTGAGCTGTTGTGGGTCTACCCAGATACACCCACATAGCTCCAACACTCTGCAAGCTGCACTGGCTTCCAATCAGTCTCCAAATGCAATTTAAGGTGTTAGTTATCACCTATAAAGCTCTACATGGCTTAGGACCAGATTATTTATGGGACTGTCTTCTGCCTCACGCTTCCCAGCAGCCGATCAGAACCCACAGAGATGGCTTCCTCTGGGTCCCGTCAGTCAAGCAATGCCAACTAGCAGGACTATGGGGAAGGGCCTTCTCTGTGGTAGCTCCAGCTCTCTTGAACCAACTCCCCCCCGGAGATTCACACTGCCCCCACCCTTAAAAACATGGCTTTGCCTACAGGCCTGTGACCATTGAGCAACAGCAACGAATGATAAATAGACGAATGTCTTTTTAGTACTGGGCTTTTAATTATTTAATTATTGTATTCTATTTTTATTGTTGTATGCCGCCCAGAGTCCGTCTGGAAATTGGTGGCTTATAAATTGAATAAATTAAATTGAATTATTTAAGAAGTCTTTCTAATAAATATAAAAAGCACAAAACTGATTGCCTTAACCTAATGCTAGTTGCTCTTAGTTTTACAATGGGGAATTATTATTTTACCTAATCTACCCTGCATAGTGTGATACAATAGTTATTATCTACTATATAAACTTGTTGTGGTTAGCTCTGGCCCAGCTCCTGCCCCAAGGAATGTGCAGGTGGATGTGGGGAAAACATCCACATGCCGCAGGCCTGTTTTGCTCCCGATGGAATCTGCCGACAAAGCCTCCTCTGACCAAGGAAGCGTGAGTGACAGGGAAGAAGGGAGTTTGGCAGACAGCCCAGGAGGAGATCAATCATCTGTATCATCCCTGGATTCTGAACAAGAATTAATGACACATCCACGCATACGAGACAACAACTGAAAGATTATTACAAGAGAAAATGAGGCCACCTGTGGTTGGGTGGGCTGCTGTAATTAGTGTTACAGATAAAAGTGAAGCCTGGCGTTTTAGCCTCATGGCAGTTTATCTGATTCATTGTTTCATCAAGATTGTGGTTTTTGTGCTGTTCAAGATTGTGTGTGGACTCTTTGGACTTTAGAATTGGACTCAATTACCCAGTTATTGGGTGAGCAATTGGATTGCATTTAACCTGTGCCTTGTGTGTGTACCAGAAAATCTCTTTGACATTTAAAAAGGGATCTGTTTCTGTTTTTCTGTTTATAAAAACTTTTGGGTTTTCCTTTTATCGTGGGGTGTGTGTCTTCCTGGACTAATTAGCCTGTAAATATGGGTGGTTGAAACATGCCAGCAGAACATAAACTGTATGTGGATGTACACACACACACGCACACACAGCTCTTCCAAAATTATACACATTCAACCTCATTTACTGTGATAGGAAAACAACCCCAGAGCCCAGAAGGGAAAAAAAGAAAAAAAGGAAAAAAATTCTATCAGTTCTGCATACCTGACCATACCCGTAGAAGCCCATCACTGCCAACAATCCTACTGGAAGTCTAGATGTTTCAGTGAGGCCTGTGCACATGCAGGGGCAGGGGCAGTGCAGGGGAGGGGGAGTTGTGCACATGCATGGGGATCCAGTGGGGGGGTTGTGTGCAGGTGTGGGGAGGATATTGCGTTATGGACATAGGCTATCACGCACATGCGCATCCTTTTGGCATCCGAGTCAAAAAAAGTTCTCCATCACTGTATAGATGTATAGATAAGTAGTATAAAGTGTCAAGTATAAATGAGAACTTGATAAAAAAAATACTGTCATTTGCTGGCAACTGTATAAAACTTTAACTAATGCATTTTGTTGCGTGTTAACTTTTTACATTACATGTTTCTTCATAACTCTGCATCATCGTAGAGAGCTTTCCTAGGAAAAATAATAAAATATGACATTGGTATGTAATTTATAGAAGGAATAAATATCCTCAGACTGGAAGCCCGAATAAGTCCATGGGTATGAAGGTGGACTAAATTTATATGAGGAAAGCATTTACACATACAGTGGTACCTCATGATACGAACTTAATTGGTTCCAGGAGGAGGTTCATAAGGTGAAAAGTTTGTAAGACGAAACAATGTTTCCCATAGGAATCAATGTAAAAGCAAATAATGCGTGCAAATCCTTCAGGATATCCCAAACTTTAGAAGGGAGGCGAAAAGAGGGCAGGGAGGAGCAGCTAAAGGAGGCGGGTGGAAGAAGCAAGGCTAAACTAAAGGGTGAGTGGGAAGGAAGAAAGGCAAGGGGGGCGCCCCTCCCTTTTCTTTCTTCAAAAGACACCCTTTCAGTGCCTGCAAGCACGGTGTTCTCCTACTTTTGTTAATGCAAAGTCTTTCCCCCTCCCAGCCGCCCCTCCCTTTTCTTTCTTCAAAAAAGGGGAAAAAAGAAACCCCTTCATCCCAGCAGCAGCGGCTTGGGTTCGTAAGGTGAAAATAGTTCGGAAGAAGATGTAAAAAAATCTTAAACAGGGGGTTCATATCTTGAAAAGTTCGTTAGAAGAGGCGTTCTTAAGATGAGATACCACTGTATATGTGTTTTGTTTTGTTTTGTTTTTTTAACAGAGGCATATGCAGATTTTTCCACATGGTTATTGGGACATGAAAATAAAATCTGAAAAACAGTTTTTGGCTTAGCGTTCGTAAGCAACATGCTTACTAACAATTCCACTTTATCCTTCTTGTATCTTAATGAATATTTAAATTACTTTGCAGATAAAATTATGAATTTATTCGGAACTTGTACTTTGAGCCATTAAGTGCTATCAAGCAAAAAATGAGCAAGATTTTGAGATTCAGGTTAGTAGTATGTTCATTACTATGTTTTCAGCTTGGTTCTGTAGAATTGTATAGGAAGAAATGATAATGCAATGAAATGAAATGCCTTCAGAATATACAGTATCTAGTTAAAAATTATGATTAACACATTTACTCTGATTGCTTTCCATTAATCTTCAGGGAGGAAAATTGTTTTATATAATTTGAATGATAATTTATTTTATTATATAGCGGAGTTGAGTTTATTCAGTCTTTTTGTATCAGTTGGTATATTTGTGTTGTTGGCACCATTAACTTGACATATACTAATATAAAAATAACTTTTTCAGAACATATCCAATCAGGGTAGACCAGTGTTTATCCATAATTTACTTAATTTAAATAAATAATTCATCTGGAAACACATTTGAATTTTTGTCATCTGATTTGTAGAAGAAGAAAATGCCATCACAAAACTGAAAAATTAGCATCTTAATTTGGCAGGTTGTTTCTCTTGTTTTTTAAAATTAATTTTAAAGTGATTTTGTATATTTAATTTAGATTTAATTACAAATAATAATACATATTTAGAGCAAAAAAAATAATCAAAACCTGTTCTATCAATAAGAATATAGGGCATGCTTCATTTTTAGAAAAGCATTGATTGTAGGTTTATAACTTACCTTACTATTTTCTTGTGTAAAAATTATAATATATATTTATGTTACATTTAATACTGCTTAAATAGGAAAACACCACACACAACCGAGAAAAGGATGTTACATATTGCAACAAAAGACTTTGGGAAGATTTTTTTTCCTTTTACACTTTATCTTCCTTTCAGCTTCTAGAAGGCAGTAATCAACTTCCCTGTCAATCTACGCCCCTTCCATATGTTGCAATAAATTGTAGGATATAATGTCTAATTTCCTGTTATTGTGATAGCTAAAACATAGCATTTAACATTGTGGTGTGTGATAGGAACTATTTGACAACCTGTATTCTTGAAGAGCAATGCCAAAACTTACTACATCTAAATTCACATGCGTGCAATGTAGCATGATGCTTTCTAATAAGGTGACCAGATTTTAACATTACTAAAGAGGGACATCATTGGGGTGGGAGTGTCTTGATTAAAAATTTGGTGCATATGGATTAAAAAAAATATTCCTTTTTTTTCTCTCTCTCTTCCTCCCCCCTTTCTCTCTTTCACTTTCTCCCTCCCTCTTTCTCTCTCTTCCTTGCTCTGTCTTTCTCTATCCCTCCCTCTTTCTCTCTCTCCCTTCCTTCCTCTCTCATTTTTCTCTCTTTCTCTCTCTCTTCTTTATTCCCTTTTGGGAAATTTATTTTGGGGGGAAACAACCAAAAGAGATAGATGTGTTGCTACTGATTGAAAAATTACAGAAAACCAAATGCATTAAGGAAAAGGCAGGCTATAAATTGTGGATCTTTGATTTTTCATTTTAAAAGCCCCACTTTAACTTTAAATTTGATGGTTGTAGTATGTATTCTCCATGTATAATCACAACATGGAGACAGTAAGGAGAAAAATCAGATTTGGGTTAAAACAATTTACTGTAAATTGAATTATAATATATGTAATCCAATTAATATTATTATATTGCATATTCTAATTCCTACAATAATAAACATTACAATTTAGCAACAGGTTTCGAAGGAAGTGCTAAGCCTCATAAGCCCTTGGAGTAACAGTTGCACAAAATTTGTAAAAAAACAAACAGTTGTACAGAAAAATTGGTTTTGTATAGTGATTAAGACGCCAATGTATAAACAAGGAGACTAAGAGTTTTAACCTCATCCAAATGTGGGTTCCTCTGGTTTCACACCAGTACTATAGAACCAATAGTAAACTGGTGGTGATGTCATGGAACCAGTTCTATCAATGCCAATACTGCCATCTTTTGGGAGGGGACAGGGGTTTTGGGGTGGGGTTTGGTTTGTTTGCTTCTGCACATGCGCAGAAGCCAAGTTTCCAGCACTGCACATGTGCTGCCATCTTCCTTTTGGTTTTTTATTACTTTTTGCTTGTTTTTCGACACTGCACATGTGCACATGTGGACAGACACATGGCATGAGAGAAAGTGAACCAGCGGCAAGGTAAGTTAGAACCCACCTCTGATCTCACCCCAGATGTAAAAATCAGATAGGTGACTTTTGTCTAGTCACATACAGTCCAAAGCAAGGAGTACTAGCAGTAGTAGGTTCCTACCCAAACAGTAAACGATGCCACACTGGCAGTACATCCACGTGAGATTTTGGTGATTTTTTGCTTCTATGCATGTGCAGAAGCAAAAAAAGATCACTGAAATCTCACACATATGTACATTCCCTCACGGAGAAGTGTGCATGCACTCCAAACACCGAAAGCTGCACGCTCAGCAGACCAGTAGCAGCAGTAGGAGCAATCCGCCCTTGAGTACTAGGTACATCATCCTTGAATTATTTATAAAAATAATAAAAGTTTTATACCTATATATAATTATGCCATAGTTAATTGAAACTTCTTTTTTCAACAATTGAGTTACTTCTTGTGGATTATAACTTTTGCAAATAAATTTCAGTGTGAAAAAAATACAGTTACTATAGCCATACATTTATGTATAAAAACATCTATCTATCTTTAGATTTCAAGTGTATTTCAAAGGTCTGGAAATACTTTCCCCCATTTATCCTCATTTTTAACTTCCCAATTTTCTCTGTCTTGCCTAAGATACTATTTAGAGTTCTTTTCGTTATTTTAAAAAAGATAGCCTTTCACTTCACATAAAAAGTGCGCATAATTCATCCTCCCTAGGCCTTGCTTGTTTATTACTTTCAAGGTAAAGCAAGCTATAGTAAATTGTAGTAATGGTCACTTGTGGCAATAAGGACTCCTTTTGCAGAGTTTGATAGCAAAGTCAATGAGGTGCTTTAAATTTTTTTAGATTAACATAAATGTCTTTATCAAAATGCTGAAGTCAAGAAGCTATATTTGATCTCTCCTTGGAAATTGTATTTGTTTTATGGTGCGTATAAGAGTATTATGTTAAACATTCTTAAGTTCCTCTATTATCTTGAAAAAATATTTCTTGATTTCTTACGATAACAAATCATTTGCATCATATAACCCTTTTGAAGGAAGATCTGAAGAGATTTTTAAAAAGCTATTTGATTTGTAAGTTATTTGATATATCATTTTGTGCAGGAGATGATTTTGTGCAGAGATGATTTCACTCAAAGCTTCAGAGTAGATTTGAGTAAATCATCTCCTGCACAAAATAGCAGAGCTCTCCACTCACTGAAATCACTGACGTACAAAGCGATTCCTCAGATGCACATATAGAAGCCGCTATGGGCTACGAGCCGGAACGCTAAATCGTCCTTGCTGCTGCAGCTCGTAAGTTCTCGTGGGACCAATGCGATTTTGCTGCTGCACCTGTGGAGGCAGCAAAATTGCGCCCGTGTTTCAGCGAGGTTTTACCTGCGGCTGCGTGCACGATTTTTCTACCTTCACAGGTGCAGCAGCAAAATCACGCTGGTCCTACAAGAACTTACAAGCCACAGCGTACTTACAATCTACAGTCAGCTTTAGTGGTCTGCAGTACTGCACTTAACCACTGCGCCACCTTGGCTCGTTAGTTGATAATACCAATTCTTTATTTCAGTTCTTTAAAATATTCGTGGTTATCTCAAAGAAGTCACATGAAGACCTCTTGTAGGCTTCAATTGATCCCAACTACAGCGATTGAGACAGTATGTCCTTGTGATATCTTGCATTCCATGAAGTGCACTGGCTTATGGTTTGCTTTCACTTGTGATTCTAGATGCTGATTATGACCTATGAAGCCCTACGTGGCATAGGAACACCTGCATCCCCTGTGCATGTCCAGCTGAATTGAATTGACAGGGTTGTCTAGTTCTAGGTGTCTTCTACTCAACTTTCTCTGCATGCACAGAAGTGTCTTAGGTGGGTGGATGGAGCCTCTCGCCACTGCCACTACCGGTTCTAAGAACCTGTCCATACTGGGAGCAACCGACTGCTGGTTTGAGATCGAGATGTGTGTATAGCATTTGGATGTCAGATCAGAATATCTCTGGGACCACCTTCTGCCGCACAAATCCCAGCGACCGATTAGATCCCACAGAGTTGGCATTCTCCGGGTCCCGTCGACTAAACAATGTCGTTTGGCGGGTCCCAGGAGAAGAGCCATCTCTGTGGCGGCTCCAACCCTCTGGAATCAGCTCCCTCCAGAGATTAGAACTGTCCCCACCCTCCTTGCCTTTTGTAAACACCTTAAAACCCACCTCTGTCGTCAAGCGTGGGGGAACTGAAACATCTCCCCCTGCCTATGTAGTTTTCTGTGTATGATATGACTGTATGTATGTTTTTTATATATTGGGGTTTCTTGTTTTTTAGACTTTTTAAATGTATTATTGTTATTTTAGATTCTAACTATTAGATTTGTCATTATATATTGTTTTTATCATTGCTGTAAGCTGCCCCGAGTCTACGGAGAGGGGTGGCATACTAATCTAATTAATAATAATAATAATAATAATAATAATAATAATAATAATAATAATAATAATAATAATAATTATTATTATTATTATTATTATTATTATTATTATTATTATTATTATTTAGTTTTCAGGCTCGCAGCCCACCGCTGTATAGACGTTTTCTCTTTTAATCAGTTCTTGATTAACTACCAGACATAATGAACACAGATCTTCTGACTTATAAAGTTCCTTATGAAAAAAGTTTGAGACGTTTCCTCTCACAAATCTGAGGTAATCCAGAATTTAGAAAAGGAGGGAAGGAGGGAGACAAATAGATGCAAAGCATAGACTGTAGTCACATATTTCATGTTTATGTCATTATTGTAAAACCAATATATTTATACAAGACAAATGTAGGAGAAGTATCAGAAACTGAACAAGAAGACAGAGTATTTGAAAACATAACAAAGGTTTGCCATGTTTCCAGTCCTGTCTGGTAAAACAAAGATATTTAGCCCTTCAGTTAGAAGTCAGGGAGAAAGACATTCAATCAGACACCCCCATCTTAATGAATTCACTAATAAATAAAGGCTGGGATTTTGATAATTCACTTTCTACATTGATGTACCTGAATCACTTTTTTCTGGGCAATAAACCAAATAAATGAAACTGCCTGTGAATCTTGTTTCACTGGGGTAACTATAAAGCTTGAGGACACTCAATTCTATTATGAAGAGTGCTCAGGCCTACAAAATATTTATGCCGACATTATTTCAATCCATTTCTATTTGTTTTAACTGCCACATATTTTAGTCTGGGTAATTGAGAGGGTTATTTTTGTTGTAGCAATAGAAACTTAGTGATAACAAAATTCTTTACTCAAGGACAAATGTGCCTGTACCTGCATGGAGACTATATCCAGTTGAGCGTGAAGATTTGATTGGACCTTGTGATGAGCTTGTGGGTGTGGGGCAAGGTTGTAAATTTTCAACTGGGTGGGGAAACCCTGGAAGATTTCAGATTTTGGTTTCCCTAGATGTGCCAATATGGCATCACTAATAAATTGGAATTTTGAGGAACTTCTAGCCCTGGAGTTTTATTTCATTGGGGATGTTTACTGGAACGCTGACAACTGCTCTTTGAAGTAGATTAAAGTTGATTCAATACTTTATAGTATACTGTACTGTATGCTTTCTGTGTTCCTGATAATTATGCTTCCAGTGAAAAATTGTCAAATATAATACCTAACAAACCTAACTCTAGACCTACTTCTACGTTAACTTTGAATTTGAACTCTAGCCTTATGAATTTTAGAATTACTTCTAGCTTGCTTTTGCAAAACTTTTATGCAAAAAAATACTTTCCATTAATTGCTAGTGATTTACCATATTTTTGCAAAGTATAAGACAGACCTTTTTCCTCCCCAAAAGAGGCTTAAAATTTGGGTGCATCTTATACTCTGAATGTAGCTTTTTCCGAAGCTGTTTTTTTTTCCAGCCCTAACTAGGTGCTAACAATCTTCCCAGCTCTTACCTTGCAGGCTTTTTCATCTTACTCTCTGCAAATAATGTTTTTCTAGTGCTATGTCATTGCAGAGGTTTTTTTTCATTGCTCTACTTGCTGCAAATATATTTCTTTCCAGCCCTAACCAGGTGCTAATGATGTTCCCAGCTCTTAGTGGCTTGCAAGCTCTTTCATTGTTACTCTCTGTGAAGAATGATAATTCTATTATTTCACTGTTGATATTGATTACTCTTTGTGTTTGTGTGTATCTATATGGCACTTAGATGTAAGTGCACACTAAAGTTACTATTAAAAGAAAAACTATTTTTAGTCTTACCAGAAAACCAGACAGCATGACCAGAATTTGATTTCAGAATTTACATTGGATTGTTTTACATTCAACACATAACCATAGTTTTTATATTGTTGATGATGATGTATTATAATTTTAATTTATGGGTTGTTGCCAGGTTCACCCATTATGCTAAACTATACTACATGGCTTCCAAATTACAAAGATTCACAACTACACAAACTATATAATGGCATTTATAATATATATATAAGCCAAGTCAGTCTCCTCTATCAAATTGCTTTATATATTTGAGCAAATCATTTTGATAGATTAAATATCCATAAAAACATATGACCTAATATATAAATGAGAATACTTTTATTGGGAATGAAATTAACAAGAGACTATACTTGAAAATCTAGCCTCAGAATTTACCATTGGAAAATCATTCACTTTTATTTCACACCATTATTATTTTTTTGAGTCATAGGTCCTCACCTTTCAGTAATAACCCACAAAGGTTAATATACCTTTTCAAAAGTCAAACTTGTAAAAAGCTATTGAACAGTGTTAATAATAAGACAAATAATTGCTGATGGCACAGTGCTGAAACTGAAGGATTTCCCAACAAGCTAGAGCATGAACTTGTTGAACAAGTGACATGACAATTTGAGTAATATACAAAGGAAATTATTTTGCACAAAAGATAATAGAATTTGGGGTCATTCAATGACTTTGAATAACCTTAAGTTCAAGCTACAGAAAAAGAAAATATATAAACAGCATATAATTATATTCTAGAATTCACAACCATGAAGGAAATTGAGGTTATTAATGTATATTTTATTAATGTATATTCTATAAAATGATGCAGTCTAAATTTATCAATGGCTATCAACCATCCACTACATTGAAACTCCTTCTTGATATGTTGATACCACCTATGAAAAAACATGCTGAAAACAACCTTCTAGCTATATTACTTTATATATAACTTCATCAATATATATGCTTAAGCAGTTTAATTACATTTATATATATATATATATATATATATATATATATATATATATATATATATATATATATATATATTCTCATATATATATGAGAAGAACTGGCAGACTCAGGGAGAGCAAAAAGAGGGATCAGACTAGAATCATTACATATTCAGAAACAAATTAAATCCAACTTCCTTTGACTGCTGTTGAGCCATATCTAACTAATCAAGAGGTGACCATGAGCCGAGGTGGCACAGTGGTTAGAGTGCAGGACTGCAGGCTACTTCAGCTGACTGCTAGCTGCAGTTTGGCAGTTCAAATCTCATTCAGTCACTCAGCCTTCCATCCTTCAGAGGTTGGTAAAATGAGAACCCAGATTTTTGGAATCAATATGCTGACTCTGTAGAGAGGCAGTGTTCCCTCTAAGGTGCGCAGTGGGCTGGAGTGCACTAAAAAATGAAGCCTGGCACACGCTTTTCTATGGCTGTTCAGAGAGGAGGGTGGCAGAGGCCCCCCCTTGCCCCCACCCACCCCCCGCCGCCACCACTAGGTCTTTGCCAGGACCGGCAAGGCGGCGTTTCACTCTTCCTCCTCCGCCTCCTCCTCAGCAGCAGCTCTGCAGGGCTTTGAAATGACGTCAAGCCTGCTCCAAGGGAAACGGCACATTTTTCAAATGTGCTGCTTCCCTGGGCAGCTGGCTTTGCCTCCTCCCCTGCTGACATGCTGGGGGCTGCCCCCTGCTGCTGGATCCCCTCGCTGCCAAATTCGATGTTGCTGCAGGGGTGACAGGTCTGGAACCCATCCCCGAGCTTTGCCTTGTCCCCCGATGCCACGCTGGGGGCTGCCACCTGCCGCCGGGTCCCCTCGCTGCCGAATTTGATGTTGCTGCTGGGGGTGACAGGCCTGGAACCCATCCTCGAGCTTTGCCTTGTCCCCCGCCACCGCCCTGGGGGCTGCCCCCCACCGCCGGAGACGAATGAAGGATGGCCGTTGCTACCACCGTTGAACAGGTAGCAAGAGCAGGGTGAGAGAAAGAGAGAGAGAAAGAGAAAGAAAGCAAGAGAGAGAGAGAGAAAGAAAGCTAGAGAGAGAGAGGGTGTGAGAGAGAAAGAAAGCAAGAGAGAGAGAGTGAGAAAAGGAGAGGAAGGAAGAGAGAGAGAGATAAATGAGAGCAAAAAGGGGGAGAAAAAAAGAGAAATGAGAAAATGATTGAGTCAGAGAATGAGAGGAAAGAGAGAGAAACAAAAGAGAGAGAGAAGTGACTCTTGATTTAAAGCATATGGTAAAAAGCACCCAAATAATGACAGAGAAAAAACCCCAGCCTGTTTTTGGAAATGGCTCAAGAGTTCACATACACACACACGCGCGGGGGGGGGAGAGACATGAATGGAAAAAGAGAGGAGAAGAGGCGGAAGGAATCAGAGAAAAAGAAAGGAAGAGGGGGAGAGAGAGAAAAGGGGGAGAGACAGGAGAGGCTCCCAGAAATGAGACAGTGGTAGAAATTTGAGGAGGGATGATTGATTATTAAATATGAATTGACTATGGAATGATGGCAAAATATATATTTAGGTGTTTATTAGGATGTATTAATTCATAAAATTAGATTAGAATTTTAGAACTATATAGAATAACATAGGTAAAATTAATGGAAGATACATAGGATAAATAAGGGGTTTATGATATGTACTGTATGATTTTATGAGTTTGCATTATGAATTTATAATATACTTGGAAATGTAGAAGATTGATGAAAGTTAATAATAGTAAATGCTACCGTGTTTCCCCGATAGTAAGGCAGTGTCTTACTATCTTTTTATCCCCAAAAGCCCCACTGTGTCTTACTTTGGGGGTATGTCTTACATTGTCCCGGGCACCGGGGCCGGCTCGTCTTCGGGCGCGGGGAGCTGCCGGAAAGGAGGCAGGCGCTGACCTCGACATTCGGCGGGTTGCGGGGAGCATCCCCTCGCCGCTCCCGGCAATGTTTCTCGGCAGGGGAGGCCAACTCTGCGGCGACACGGACGCTCGGCTGGCTGGCTAAAGGCAGGTCAAGGGGTGGATGGGCAGTCAAAAAGGGTGAGCGGCCGCCGCTGTGCCCTCCTTCGCCCGCCTCCTTTCTGGCAGCTCCCTGCGCGCCCCTCGCCTTCGCTCGCCACGGTGCCACCGCCTCTTCCCCTGCCGAGGCTCAGCTGCAAGCGGCCAGCGAGGCCGAGCGGCTCCGAGGCGAGCGGAAAGGAGGCGGGCGAAGGAGGGCGCAGCTCCGGCCGCTCGCCTCGGAGCCGAGCAGCCTCGCTGGCCGCTTGCAGCTGAGCCTCGGCAGGGGAAGCGGCCAGCGAGGCCGATCGGCTCCGAGGCAAGCGGCCGGAGCTGCGCCCTCCTTCACCAGCCTCCTTTTCGGCAGCTCCCTGCGCGCCCCTCGCCTTCGCTCGCCGCGGCGCCACCGCCTCTTCCCCTGCCGAGGCTCAGCTGTAAGCGGCCAGCGAGGCCGCTCGGCTCCGAGGCGAGCGGAAAGGAGGCGGGCGAAGGAGGGCGCAGCTCCGGCCGCTCGCCTCGGAGCCGATCGGCCTCGCTGGCCGCTTGCAGCTGAGCCTCGGCAGGGGAAGAGGCGGTGGCGCCGCGGCGAGCGAAGGCGAGGGGCGCGCGGGGAGCTTGGAAGCAATGTCATCGCCCCCCCCTCCGCAATACCGTTTATCTACCGTGTTTCCCCGAAAGTAAGACATATGTCTTACTTTCGGGGTATGGCTTATATAAGCCGACCCCCCTGAAACCCCCCATATGTCTTACAATCGGGGGGGTCTTACTATCGGGGAAACACGGTAAGTCCTGAAAATTAATTGAGCTTGGAAATATTGAATAAAATTATAGAAAAGTAAATATGGAAATGTATTAATTGATGCATTGGTGTTCAGATAGATTTTCATAGTATTAGATTACTAATACTATAAATATTTAAGAAATGAAGATTTTAAAGCATGGATTTATTAATAGTTGTGGTTTTGGTTTTGCTGGTTGTTTTAGTTTTAGTAGTAATAGATTTTGGTTTTGTTTTATTATGAATTTCTTTTAATAAAAAAGAAGGGATTTTTTTCCCTATTCATTCATTCATTCATTCATTCATTCATTCATTCATTCAGACTTCTATGCCACCCAGTCCCAAAGGGACTGCTGCTCAGACACTATACTTTTCCGCCCACACTGAAAAAAATTAGAAGGAACACTTTAGAGAGGACTGTAAAAGCACTATGAAGTGGTATATAAGTCAAAGTACTAATGCTATCGCTATTAGTTGAGAAGATTGCTATGCATACTTTTAGAAATAAATCAGTTAAATTGAACCTTCATATGTGAACCTTGTCTTTTGTGCCTGACAATGTAGCTTGCAATCTGTATACCAAAATATTTATATTCCCTACACAAACACATTTCCGATTGAGTGTGATTCATGGCAATGTTTTGTTTGTCCCTTCCTTCAAAGAAACAATTTATGAATACACAGGAACAAGCCAACTATTTTCAAGTATCAGCTATATTCAAATGCTGATTCTTTTCAGACTTCTGCAAAGCCTGACTGCTATACTCATTGCAAAATTAGACTCTTTTTCTACTTGCTTTCCCATTTTTCTCTAAATTATACAATTTTTAAGTGTTTCATAGACCAAATCAGTTGATATTTGGGGTTTTGAAATAACAGTTTCTTTTAGTAGTTGAGTATAAAACTACTAAACATAAAATGACAAGTATAAACATTACATGCATATACAGAAAAAGACATTCTATTTCGATTCATTATGAGTTGATGTTGCTCAAGCAACTTTTGAACTTGATTATCCAAGTGAATTAACTGAAAAATGATTTAATTTTTTTCAATAGGACAAAACAAAACAAAAGATTGAGAAAGGTTACTTCTTTACTCACCTTCTCTGCTGACTGTGCCGTTCCAAAAAAGATTGGAATAAAAGCTAACCAAATGATACAGGTGGTGTACATGGTAAATCCAATTGGTTTTGCTTCATTGAAGGTCTCTGGAACTCCTCTCGTTTTAATAGCATACACAGTACACGTTACCATTAAAAGAATACTGTATCCAAGAGAACAAATGAGCGATAGATCCGAGATGTCACATTTGAGAATCCCACGGGCATTTTCAGGATCCACAGTTCTCTGCTCTCCATAATCTACTATGATATGTGGAGGATCGATAGCAAACCAAATGAAGACTCCTATAAGCTGTACTGATATGAGGCTGAAGGTAATCACCAGTTGGGAACCTGGGCTGATGAACTTTGGAGCTGTGACTGATTTTTTTCCTTGCTCAAATATTCGATGGATCCGGTTTGTTTTGGTGAGCAAGGCTGCATAACTGAAGCACATTCCAAGTCCTAGGAAGATCCGTCGAAAAGAACAGATGGCAGTAGCTGGACTTGCAATCATTAAAAAAGTGATAGCATAACAGAGAAAAATCCCAGTCAAGAGAACGTAGCTTAGCTCACGCCCTGAAGCCCTGACAATTGGGGTGTCGTTGTGGCGGACAAATGTCACAATGACAAAGGAGGTTGCTATGATGCCAAGTATTGCTATGAAGACAGGCACAATCGCCCACGGGGAATGCCACTCCAGTTTGATGATGGGGATGAGTTGGCAGTCCGTGCGGTTGGCGTTTGGTTTCTTATCAAAGGGACACATTTCACAGGTGACCTCATCCACTTGGTAGTGATATCCTTCACAGCGCTCACAATGCCAACAGCAAGATACTCCCTTAACCATCTTCTTTCTTTCCCCAGGTTTGCAGGGCACACTACAGACTGAAGTGGGGTGAGTTCGTTCCTTGATATCCCAAAGCATATCTTCTACCTATATATGTATAAAGAAGAAGAAAAATAATTCATCTTCTTCTATTTATCATATCCCTAATCTTGGCCGCAAGTTTCTTTTTTTCTTTTGAAAAAGTTTTTTTTAATTCCCATACATTTTCACATATTTATCGTTTCATTTCTCATTTCATTCTTTTACAAAATCTTTATACATATATTCTATATTTTTCTTATTGCTTTATTAGTTCCAGGTTGCTTTTTTAACCATCCTTCCTTCCTAACTCATACAGCCCTTCCTTCCCTCTTCCCTTCCACTTTCTCTTTCTAAGCCTACTTCCACCCTCTCTCTCTCCTTCTCCTCTTCCCTACTTCCCCTCCTGCCCTCTTTCTTAATCTCTTCTCCCTTTTCTCTTCTTTCCTCCTCCTTTCTTTCTTCTTTCTTCTCACACCTCTCTTCCCTTTCTCCTTCCTATGCTGTACTTTCTCCATTTTTCTGGGGGGTATTCCAGCAACCTTGAAAACTTTTACACATTTTGTTTTCATATTTTATTCCATATATATTCCTTTAACCTATTTCTTTTACCTTTATGTGTTTGTCTTTTAATACATTTCAACTTTAAGATTTTCTTCCCCCCCCCCTTCTCCATGGCCTCTCACGGCCACAAGTTTCTTGTAAATCACCTTGTTTTGACAATACAAATGCAGTTTATTTTTATAAGAAACCCCCTTTTTCTCTGATACTGATTTTATGAAACTATTAAATGATTGGGCATAATAAATCATTTGCGCCTTGAGCTTGATGAGTGCCATTAGTTTCTATTTACCTCTTTACGGCTGACCAAATTGATGCCTGTGAAAAGATTTATCGACTCTTAAGCTCTTGTCTGAAGCAAAGGCATCCTATAAAAAGGAATTTATGAGCTAATCACATGCAAATATAGTTCTCAAACATTTAATTAGAAAATAATGGCATATGGGTTTGGAATTAATTTATATCCTAATGTAAGGACAGAGTAAATATCCTGCACTGATCTAAGAAAAAACAAGAAGTTTTATTTCTGAGAAGTAAAATTATGAAGCAACGAAATATTTTATTGTATTTTTACCTTTTGGATCTGTCTCAAGTTGTTTATTTGTTATCTTCTACCATCTACGGAGTTATTTGTTTACCATATTTACTTTTTTCCCTCATCAAATTTCTCTGAGTAGCTTACAACAAAACAATGACACATAATAAAAGCTTAAACATAAGCCACTGTAGACAAATAAAATAGCATTCCTGATCATTCACCTCATTGATTCACTAATTATCACCAGTCTTATCATGTCTCTCTAAGCTAGCTAGGAAAACATTGTCTTTACTGCTCTGAACATAAAGAAGGGAGGGAAGAAAGCTTGTTTCTGCTATGGATTCTCACTTTTTAAAGATTTAAAGATCAGTCTGCAAGCATCAAGCATCTGAGTCTTCCTACTGCAGGCAATCCTTGAAGCCAATGTTTTAAAAGACTGCATAGCTGATTAAGAGAACTTTGAATTATATCTGGAAACCTATATAGCCCAAGGCCTGGCTTTAGAAGGTTAGATAGCCCTTTGAATTCTAATGACACACACTAATTTGTTGTTAGGGATCTCAGTGGTGCTATAGATCAAGTAATCTTTTCAAGAGGAGGGCCCTTGGAATCCAGCACTATAGTAGTAAGCAAACTTTGCATGAGTCAATCCCTCCATTTAAAACTACATTTCCTCATAATTTCTCTCCTTTGCACAGCTGTAATTGGAATTCAAGGCATTTGGAAAGTCCCTGTTTCTTAATGTGCATTTTAGTATTACATGAGTTTGACAAGAACCGGTTAGCAACTATCAGATATGAAGTTCATGGAGTGTTTTCCTTTAATTACAGAGTTGTTTGAAAATGGAGAAAATTATTCACATCACTCCATTTTTAAACTTCTTAGAGATATAGTGATATAAATAAACACTTAAATCATTTTATAGAGATATACTAATTATACCAACAGGCAACTTTTCCTCAAAGATTAATTAATTTACATTAATTACATTACTAATACAGTGCTAGATTACTTACAGTTCTACATTTTACATTAGCATCCACAGCACCAACAAAAGAAGCAAACGACAAAACAACTGTCTCTTTTTGTAAATAGACAACTAAATGTACATAAAGGGTGGAACATGTGTTACAATATCACAATTGTACACTTGCTTTGTTGTTTTAATGAAACTGTCAGATTCTTCAGACTTCTCTGCTTATTTTATTCCTGTAGCACAATTACAGAATGTTACTTGCCTATAGCTTCATTTAAGCTTTTTTAAACTACTGCTTTGATGACTTTGAGCAGAAATAGAATGTCTTTGTTTTTTAAAGAAACAAATATATTAAAGAAGGGAAACATGACCCACTCAAAGTGATGCCGAGCTATATTTTCCATGTACTGTAGCAGCATGGCCAGTGAAAGCTATACTTTGTCAACCTCACAAGGATTACACAGCCTTCACATACAGTGGTACCTCTAGATACGAGCTGCTCCACATGCGAGTATTCCAAGTTACAAGCCGCGACACGAGCGGAATTTCTGTTCGACATCCGAACTCAAATTCGGGATACGAGCTGAGCTTCAGGATGCTACCGCTAGTTGGCGCATCACCTCTCTGACCCAGAATCCCTTTGCTTCTGGTTATCTCAGCCATTTGCACGTGTTAGCACGCAAAACAAAGTCTCGTCTCGGTCGTGTCAGTGTTTAGAGCGAGTGTATATTTTAATCTGAACTTTTTGTGTGCATCATGGGTCCCAAAAAAGTATCCGCAAGTGGAAAGGCCGCTGAGAAGAAGAGAATGATAATTGTTGTTTTGTTTATGTTTATGATAGTTTAAGAAAGTGTTGTTTACGTAGCCTAACTCCACGCAGCCAACTCGTCCTCCCTCCCCTCACTCCCTCCTCCTCAGCCGTGCTCCTACAGTACACAGCCGCACTCCTCTGTCGTCAAGGTAAGGTTACTGTACCGTGTTTTATACATTTTGTTATTGTATTTTGTACATTTCTCTTTTCATTATTTACTTTATTGTTTATTTATATGTGTTGCATGTACATTTATTAATTAAAAACATGTCTTTTTTCATAATTTAGGCTAACTCTGGGACTTTTTTGAGGGCTGGAACCAATTAGAATTATTTACATTAATTCATATGGGGAAAATTTGTTTGAGATACGAGTTGATCTACTTGCGAGCTCGGGTCTGGAACGAATTAAACTCGTATGTCGAGGTACCACTGTATTTCAGATTCATAGATAAATAAAATTGTATTACATGGGACCAACCCTAGAGTGCTTAAGAAACCTTGTTTATTTATTTATTTATTTATTTATTTATTTATTTATTTATTTATTTATTATTTACATTTGTATGCCGCCCCTCTCCGAAGACTGGGGGCAGCTCACAACAAGATAGCACAAATCATAAATAATCCAAAAACTTTAAAATATTTAAAGATTTAAAAGAACCCCATATACTAACAGACACACACACAAACATACCATGTATAAATTGAACATGCCCGGGGGAGGTGTTTCAATTCCCCCATGCCTGACGGCAAAGGTGGGTTTTAAGGAGTTTACAGAAGGCAGGAAGAGTAGGGGCAGTTCTAATCTTTGGGGGGAGTTGGTTGCCACAGAGAAGGCTCTTCCCCTGGGGCCCGCCAACCGACATTGTTTAGTTGACGGGATCCGGAGAAGGCCCACTCTGTGGGACCTAATTGGTCGCTGGGATTCGTGCGGCAGGAGGCGGTCTCGGAGATATTCTGGTCCAGTGCCATGAAAGGCTTTAAAGGTCATAACCAACACTTTGAATTGTGACCGGAAATTGATCAGCAGCCAATGCAGACTGCGAGTGATGGTGAAACATGGGCATACCTAGGTAAGCCCATGACTGCTCTCGCAGCTGCATTCTGCACGATCTGAAGTTTCCGAACACTTTTCAAAGGTAGTCCCATGTAGAGAGCATTACAGTAGTCGAACCTCGAGGTGATGAGGGCATGAAATGTTGTCAGTAAAATGGAGATGCATCATGTTTATGAATGGTTAGCTTAGTCTGACTCAATAGATGTCTTCTGGAAGAGGCAGGGCAATGTTCTTCAAACATAATGCGTGCACATTTAATTCTACAAGTCCAATCTGACCTGCACTTTAGTAAACTTTAAAATAATATAGCTAGAGGTGGAGTAATCACTCAACACAATTGAAAAGAACATTTTTAAAGCCAATTCAAAATCCAACCAGTACTTAAAGCCCAACACATTATTTTACAGCTAGAAGAAATGATCCCTGATTGTAAGAACTAGAAATCATTTATCACAAATTAGCAATCAACACTTTTAGTCCCAATATTATTCCCCTCCCCCAACAATATGGAAAACTTCACCTGTACTTCTAATGAGTTGCACCAGGTTGCTCCTTAGTTTAAAAAATCTTCTGCAAGGAGTTTAAAAGTGACCCACTATAAAAGATCAATTTGCCTCAAGAGTTCACTAGTGTTTTGGGTTTTTTTTAACTCCCTTTAACGCCAGTTGACCTAGTTAATTCATTATATTCTATCAAACAAATTTCACTGTTTTGGGAAAAAATAGTCAAGAGATGGTACAAAATGAATGGATCAGAAATTTCAAAACATTAGGATAATCCATCATTTAAAAGGTATGGAACAATATTCCCTGTCTCTATTAGTAATAATAGGTTTCTGATTAGACATGAACTCTTCAGAATTTTCATTAAAAATCTCTCCATTACAATCTAATGTAATACTACCGTGTTTCCCCGAAAGTAAGACAGTGTCTTACTTTCTTTTTATCCCCAAAAGCCCCACTATGTCTTACTTTCGGGGTATGTCTTATATTGGAAAAAATTGTCAAATTTTTTGTTTTAACCATAAAATTAACATTTATTAACAACCTGAACAGTATTGTATTTACCACAAAACAGCAGATAATACCCCAGTATGCCAGTGTGTATGTTTTACTGATGTATGATTAATACTGTGTGCATTACCGTATTTTAAGCAGGAGGCGTCAGTGACAAGTGCAGGGGACGGCGCAGTGAAGTATGGAGAGGGGGACGGCGCAGTGACATATGGAGAGGGGAGCGGCGCGGAAGTGGGCAGGAGGCGGCGCTCATTAAGATCAGAGGGAGGTGGCAGACGCGGCGACGTATGGAGAGGGGGATGGTGCGGACATGGGCAGGAGGCGGCGCGCAGCTAGATGAGAGGGAGGCGGCAATACCCCCGTGTTTCCCCGAAAGTAAGACATATGTCTTACTTTCGGGGTACAGCTTATATTAGCCGACCCCCCTGAAACCCCCGATACGTCTTACAATCGGGGGTGTCTTACTATCAGGGAAACAGAGTATATAGACACATCGATAATATGATTTTAGATTCTTAATGGCTGACTAATTATCTGACTAATTATCCTTTAGGAAACTTTAGGGACTAAACATATGTAAAATAAATATACTGCAAAAAATTCTGGGTGAAAGTTTAAAGCAATGTTTTCTAACTTGGCAACTTTAAGATAGGTGGAATTCAATTCCCAGAATTCCCTAGGAAGTCCAGTATATAACATAAAGTTACTAACGTAATGAGTGGTGAGGCAAGGTGACATAATGTAAGGTTTAGGTAGCAAAAAAATTTCTAGTTTTAATGCTGTAGATTTTCTAGGCAAAGTCATAAACAACTGACAATATGCACTGTTTTCCTTCCTTTCCTTCTCTAATATATATTGTACTAGAGTCAATCACCCCAATGTACCTTCCTCGTTGTCATTTTTCCCAAATATGCCCTGCATTTGAAGTACATTTCTTTTGTTATTCTTTTTGTTGCAGCAGTTTTATCCCAAGTTCTATTTCCTTTTGACAAATCTTTTTAGGAGGGAGGGAGGGAGGGAGGAAGGAGAGAAAGAAAGAGAAATAGAAAGACAGAGAAGAAGGCGAAAGGAAAAGAGAACAGGACAGGGAAAGGAAAGGAAAACCCTGTGAATTCCGCTTCTGTTATCTGATGCTTAGAGTTGCTATGGTAAAAATAAATCAAGGCAAATTTCTTTTACATTACTAACATATTATTCTTTTTTTAGCTGTAAAATGGGGATTGGATCAATAACTAAATGGGAGGGGGGAAAGCCACCAGAAACCAGACAATTATTTTGGCTGTTCCATTGTGCAATTGGGAATAATATTCATTTAATTGTCTGTATTTCACAAAATGTCATCCAACTATTTTCACTCCCACTGCAATGAAAGAATGCCTCTCAGAATGCTTGCAATTGTTAAATACACTTTGAAATATCCCACAGGTTAAACACTCTATTGGCTGCAAAGGTAACAAATCCTCATTTCAAGAAAGTTGGTTGTAATGATTCCTATAATATTTTTTTTTCATTTCAGTGCCTCTGACAAATAAACTACATAACATATCGTTCTTATTATGACATGGTATAAGTGTTCAAAAAATATCCTGGCGTGAAATGATTGTTTCTAATTTTTGCAAATAAAGGCTTCTGATAGCCTCAGGCTTTTGGGTCTTGGAAAGATTAATGAAGAAACTGTGGAATGTGAAAATAAAAATTGGGAATCTGTAATGCTCCAATGTATTTGGAGATATTGCATTTTTATGTTAAATTTATACAAACCTATGAATGCAAAAGTGCTTTTTCCTGTCTTTATTATATTACAGTTTTTAAACTTTTTTAGCTATATTAATTGGATTTTTTATATATGTATATTGTATATTGTTTTGATATGTTGTGAGCTGTCCCGAGTCCTTGGAGAGGGGCAGCATACAAATCAAATCAAGTCAAATCAAATCAAATCAAATCAAGTCAAGTCAAGTCAAGTCAAATCAAATCAAATCAAATCAAATCAAATCAAATATAAATAAATAAATAAATAAATAAATAAATAAATAAATAAATAAATAAATAAATATTGGTCTTATGTAAGAGTACTTTATTTTACCTTTAAAAATGTAGCTGAATATATTTTGGTACATATAATGAAATCTAGAAATAATGGTAATCTAGAAGAAATATAGATTAATGGTGGTTATCATGGTGGGATAACCTTTATCTTTGTAGTCTCGAGAGGTCTGGTAAGCAGAAGAAGGGAGCGACTTATTAACTCATTGCTTATCTTTGCTTTTGATCGGGGTATACGCGCAGCCAATCAAGTGCTCACATGTTCACTCGCAGCAACTCAGAGCAATTGAGATGATGCAGCAAAGGTATAAAATCTACTCTTATTTTTGGATTTAGAAGTTGAGATGATTAGCTGAAAAGCCGACAGCCCAGATTTGAGACCTGACTACTGTGTGATGGAGTGCGCTCCTGTTATTTGCTTCAACTCCTGCCTATCTAGCAGTTCAAAAGCATGCAAATGTAGCTAGATAAATAGGTACCACTATGGTGGGAATACAACAGTGTTCTGTGTGCCTCAGCAAACAATCCTGTGGTGACATGACCACAGAAATGTCTTTGGACAATGCTGGCTGCCTTGGCTAAGAAACAGAAATAAGCACTTCCCCCTAGAGTCAGCCATGACTGAACAGGAAATTCTTTAGCTTTGCCTTTTATTTAGTAAAGAAATCACAATATCAATTGATTTTAATGTCACATCTATTTGCACTTATTTGGGGGGAATGCAAGTTTCATGAATAGATTGTTAGATATGCTCATATTTATGGGACTGTCTTTAAGTTTATTTCAGAATAGTCTGTGAATTTACAATCTTTCTGGATAGACTTGATTACTGCTTCCTTCCTTTATTTTATTCTGTTTTTACTACTTCATCAACATTAGTTTAATATCCAAAGAATGGATATCGAGAGCAATCTTAAATCATGTTTTAAAGCTCCAATTCTGGTTAAGACTTTCTTACCATTTAAAACAGCATAATGATGATCATCTAAATGTTGGTTTTGATTTATAGTTCGTACAATTTATTCTAATTAAGTTCTGAAATTTCTTAACATAAACATGAAGCAAAGGTCCCATGCCAATTAACAAGAAGAATAAGTGGGTCAACACAGATCTTCTAAATTAAGTGTGCTGTCTGATCTTTAATGACACCAGTAATCATTCATTTTGTGAAAATTGAACTAACAACAGGGCATAGTGTCAGCATGTACGGCATAAAGATTAATGAGCTCATTCACCTTCTGGGCTGCTATATTACCATTAAATTGATTAGTAGAATGGCCCACGTATTGAAATCACAAACAATCTGATGGATTTATCCGAACTTTTGATTAGATTGTTCTATTATGAACAGCACACTCTTGTTACTTTTGAATAAATGCTAACATATTTTGTTCTATGGATGTAGGTAGGACAAATATGGAATAGATCATACCCCTGCTTCTTTTGGAATAAAAAGAACAGGAAAAGTGACAGGAAAGAATGGAGTTTATCTCTGTCTATTCTCATTTAAGCTCTCTATGCCATCCTGAATTTGTTCTGTGAGTCTGCAAAAATAACGCCGGTGGACCTTACCCACCGGTGTTCTTTGCTGGAGGCTCGAGGGAGACGCAGTCACATGGCGTAGCCGCCATCTTGTTTCTCAGCCGAAATCTCGCGAGATTTCACGAGATTTCGGCCGAGGATCAGGCCAGGGTGGCCTGATCAGTGACGTGTCCGGGCGGGGCCTGCCAGCCCTATAAAAGGGTGTGCAGGCCCGAGGCTTTTCCTTTTCGCCCGGACTCGCCCTGGAAAGCAGACACCCACCTGCCCTCCCTATCTTACAGTGTGCTATTCTGGGTCGCCCTAGAGGGCCGAATAGGAATTTTTGGCGGTCTGGCCCCTTAGCCATGACCGTTTTTTTGCCTATTCCACACTGTTGAGACGGGTACGGCTGTTAGGGGGTGCTTGCACCTGTTTAGGTTAATTGGCTTACCTTTGGTCATTTGGGTAGGCAGGTTAGGGGCGGAAAACTGGGTGGTGGTTTAGCAACTGCGTGTTCTCCGTTGGGCATCTTTGGGGATGATTGACAGGTTCTCTCCAAAGGCTTGTGGTTTTGACGACCTGAGCAGTTGGGGGGAACCTGTCTTTGGGTCCCGCCCATTTAATTCCCCTTTTAGGGGTTAGCCGTCAGGACCTCCCACATGCAAGTGCATGGCATGGTCTCAGGTAAGGGAGGGGTCCCTCACCTGGACTAGCATGGAGCTACGCCCATATGTTGCCCCAGAAGTTTATGTCATTTTCCTCCCTGGAAGCAATTGTTTGACCCTGCGGGTCCTTGTTAGGGTTATAGTTAATTATGCTAATTATGCTGATTTAATTAAATAAATTATGCAAATTTATTTTAATAAAAATGACCCAATTTTAAATCCAGGTCTTGTGTCTGTGTCGTTACTCCGCCTCTCCTGCAAAGGGTAACATCCCGGAATAGTGGGGGAGATATAACTTTATACTACAGAGGGAAAAGACAATCAGAAGTTCATTGTCTTCCTTTATGCTTCAGTAGCTTTCTAAATGAAACTAGATTTCCCATCTCTAGAAAAAACTTTGACTAGCTCAAGCACTCATCTATCAGCTGGGTAGTTGCATCCTGTGCCTTCAGATCATGCCCTGGAACTTCACTTAACCAAGTGTTATATGTCACTACTGCTTCTATTACGAGTAGGTGTTATATGGTCATGCTTCAAGGTCTCCTTCATTAAAGAATATATGTGCTATGCCCTGATTTATCTGTCCCTAAGTGAGTGAACAATGCATTTGGGAAAGCACCTCATGCATTTAAGGGAACATTCACTGCATTTTGACCAAAACATTCCTAAAATTATGTTGGAAAGCTTACCCTAAAGCAAATGTAATTTATTATACGAATCTAAAAAAGATTATTGGATTCATGTAATGTAGGTTTTATGTCTTGGGAGATGCATGAAGATACATACTGAAATTGCAAATATTTAATGGAACTATAGATAGAAAACAAGTCAAGGGCAACCAATCCATCAGAAAGTAAGCAAAGCTAGAAATAAAAACTGTCAAGAGTCTAGATTGACAGTCAGTTTCATTACCGCCAAGGTTTATAAGAATGGTCCCATCCCTCTATTTGATGGAAGTCTGCTGATAGAAAAGCAGTGGTAACAGATTTACTTTTCCTACAGTCCTATCAGGAGAAAACACTCAGTGGTATCAGTTGCATGCTTCATATTTTATGCATATAAATTAAATGCATACACATTTATTGTTCATGTACTCCAGATATAACCAGTTTACTATGTAAAAAGAGAGTAAAAACATAAAGAGACAGAAACAGAATATTTTTCCCCTTCTCTTCAATCATGTCTGATTCTGAGACTACAATTTCCCTGCAATTTTCTTGGCAAGTTTTTTCACAAATAGTTTGGTATTGCCTGCTTCCTAGGACTGAAAGTGACTTGTCCAATGTCAAACTGCTGGCGCTGTGTCTACAGTAAGTTTGGAAATCATAGTCTCCCAGTTTCTAGCCTGATTCCTTAACAGCAAGCTGGTTTTCACTAGAAGGATGTAACAAATCAGAAAGATATGAACAGCGGAAATGATGAATCAGAATCAAATTATTGATTCTGATCGTGCAGAATCAAAATAATTCTTATTACCAGATCTCAATAGAAACCCCAATTTTGTATTCACTTTCTTGAGGCTATTTTATTCAGTTCCAAACAGATATGTATGAGTGAATACGCTGACCAGTTGGTATATGATACTAATAATAGAAGATAAATATGCATCTCCACATTTCTTTGTTTTCACATTTTTATTGTGCTTAGCTCTGGCCCAGCTCCAGCCCCAAGGACTGTGGATGTGGGGGAGACATCCACATGCTGCAGGCCTGTTTTGCCCCCGGTGGAATCTGCTGATGAAGGCTCCTCTGATCAAGAAGACATGAGTGACAGGGAGGAAGAGAGTGTGGCAGACAGCTCAGAAGGAGATCAATTATCTAGCTCCTCCTTGGATTCAGAACAAGAGTTAATGATACAGCCACGCATGAGGAGAGCGATGCATAGGCAGCAACAACTGAGAGATTATTATCAAAGAAAATGAGGCCACCTGTGGCAGTGTTCCCTCTAATTTTTTTTTTGGGGGGGGCGGAAAAGTATAGTGTCTGAGCGGCAGTCCCTTCGGGACTGGGCGGCACAGAAATAATAAATAAATAAATAAATAAATAAATAGATAGATAGATAGATAGATAGACAGACAGACAGACAGACAGACAGACAGACAGACAGACAGACAGACAAACAAATAAAAAACCCACCCTGTTTTGCCTCAGAGAATTTCAAAATAAAACACTGTACTGTGTGTCTATAACAGTGAGCTCATAATAGGGCAACTCTATCAATATCAAAATGCCACTTAAATAGTTGAGCTAGTTTCAAACTAGATTTTGATTTTCTTTCTCTCTTCCTTACTCCCATTCTTTTTCTTTCTCTTTTCCTTCCTCTCTTTTTTCTATCTGTTTCTCTCTCTTCCTCTCTTCCTCTCTCTCTCCTTCCCTCTCACTCTTTCCCTCTCGGCTTCTGAGCAGGTTTGGAAAACTCTGAGTTGATGATGATTTTTAAGTGAGCAATTGCTCAGTGCTCAGCTTAGAGGGAACTATGACCTGTGGTTGGGTGGGTTGTGGTAATTAGTAAGGCTGCTATAAATAGGAGCCTGCGGGTTTGGCCATTGTGGAGGATTATCTGATCGTTGTGTTTCGTGACTGCTTTACTGACTTTGACTTTTTGTGTGCTGATTTTCCCCCGCTTTGAAACTAAACCAGAGCAAAGTGTGTTTCACTTTGTGAAAGAAGAAGGACTGTGAATTTCCTCACAGCTGCAAGCTAAGTATCTCAGAACTGATAAGAGACTTGTACAAATTACCAGTTTGTTTGGAGACGAGTGCTCTTTGCTATACCAAAAGAGGGCTTAGTTTAAGTGAATTTTCATTATAAAGAACATTGTTTTGAATTTTCAAATGTGTGTGTGTCTGAAATTTGTACCTGTGAATTTTTGGGAGTAGTCTACCAGAGAGTCCGACAGAACACATTTTTATTCAATTTTATATTCTGATATGGTAAAGATAGATAATGGACTGATTAGCAGCAAAGCTACTCAGACTTATTTATTTATTTATTCATTTATTCATTCAGTCATTCATTCATTCATTCATTCATTCATTCATTCATTCATTCATTCCATTCCATTCCATTCCATTTTTTATGCTGCCCTTCTCCTTAGACTCAGGGCAGCTTACAACATGTTAGCAATAGCACTTTTTTTAACAGACACAGCATATTGGCCCCACAATCCGGGTCCTCATTTTACCCACCTCGGAAGGATGGAAGGCTGAGTCAACCTTGAGCCGGTGATGAGATTTGAACCGCTGACCTGCAGATCTACAGTAAAAGCTTTAGTGGCCTGCAGTACTGCACTCTACCTGGTGCACCACCTCGCCTCTATAAGGACTTCCTCTGGATAAGGTGGACACTATGTTGCAAATATATCAAGTAGGTGATTTTAACCAGATAAAATCTAGGTCTTTGCTGTGAACTTTAAGTCTATATTTAAATTTAACTATCTTTTTAAAAGGTGTAAAACTCTTGTCGCAGAAACTAACAGTTAATAAACTGGACAAGCAATATTCTTTGGCATATGTGCTGAAAAGATGCTGCCTGAAGGAATTTAAATGTGAAATGGAAATAATATCTCTATTCACTTACCATGTCACTTCATCACATTGTTCCCTTGTACCAGAAGGAATACACAAAAGGGTGTTTTGTTTTATTTAAGTGTCTCTTATTGAACTCATCTATTTTTCAATAGATTAATCAACAAGAACATGAATACGCTTTGTTGATGCCCCTGGAAAGAGTTTTGCAACAGCTCCCAGTGGCGAGACTCTACAATTGTTGGTTTGTCTTATTCTTCTTATTCTCTGTATCTGAAAGGCTAATAGCAGCTGTTTATCTCCAGGACTATAAATGCTTTTTCAGGGGTCCCAAAATGACGTAATTATTTTCTTTCTCATATCTTACCTTGAATGCTGGTATGAGATAACATTTCTGCAAAAATAATTATTATTATTATATAAACTAGAAGTAATGTATTTTTTGGAATATAAAACACACCTTTTTCCTCCCCAAAAGAGGCTGATAATTTGGGTGTGTCTTATACTCTGAATGTAGCTTTTTTTTCAACCCTAACTATCTGCTAACCATCTTCCCAGCTTTTACCTTGCAGGGTCTTTCATTGTTTCTCTCTGCCAAAAATGTTTTTCAAGCTCTAAGTCTTTGCAGGGTTTTCTTCATTGCTCTAACTTGCTCCGAATAAGTTTCTTTCCAGCCCTAACCAGGTGTAACAAGCTTCTCAGATCTTACCAGCTTGCAAGCTCTTTCATTGTTACTCTCTGCAAAGAATGTTTTCCAAACCCTGTCTTTGTAGGTGTTTTTTTTTTCATTCTCTATTTGCTCTGAATGTTTCTTTCCAGCCCTAACCAAGTACTAACAAGGTTCCCAGATCTTACCAGCTTGCAAGCTCTTTCATTGTTAATCTCTGCGAAGAATGTTTTCCAAGCCCTAAGTATTTGCAGGGTTTTTTCCATTGCTCTATTTATTCCAAAAGTTTCTTTCCAGGTGCTAATGATGTTCCCAGCTCTTACTGGCTTGCAAGCTCTTTCACTGTTACTCTCTCTGAATAAACTTTTTTTAAAAGCCCTAACAAGGGGATAAAATAATATGCTGGCTAAGGATGCTAGCCAGAGGAATACATGGTAAGCAGATTCTTTTTCCTATTTTCCTCCCAAAAGAACTAAGGTGCATCTTTTACTCCGGTGTGTCTTATACTCTGAAAAATACGGTAAGTAACTTAGAGGACCTGGATTAATTTAAAACATACTTGTGAGCAAACTGTCTCAAGATGTTTCTACTGTTCTCTAAACAGATTGTCAAGTGGTTAGAAAGAAAAGATGGCAAGAAGATTAAAAAGAGAAAGGAGAAACAGATGGGGTGTTTTCTTCCTTTTGTTTTCACTATGGATATCTGTGTCTTTCTTCAATAGAGTGCGATGGCATGGAGGGGCTTGGATTTTAATCTTTGATCATGCCTATATCTGATCTTCAGTCATCGGAATTTATGCATCTGGTGGATTGCACAATTCCTACAATGGGGGAGCAGGGAGTGAAAGCCTTTTGATCCCGCTGGATCTGTTATCAGCCTTCAGCTATAGCATCCCTTCTGGATTGTGTCCAAGTGTTGAGAATTATGAGCCCTGATCTGCAGGTGTCTGATTCTTTCTGAGTGGACCGTTTCAATTAGTAACGGAGCGAGGGAGTACAGGTTAAGCAGTAATGGGCTACCAAAATTTTTACTACCACACTGTGGGCGTGGCTTATGCATTTTGTTTCAACATCTTTCAGTGCAAATAGGGTGCTCTGGGGTGGAGCTCCAAATTTTGCTACCAGAACCAGTGTTCCCTCTAATTTTTTTTTGGGGGGGGTGGGCGGAAAAGTATAGTGTCTGAGCGGCAGTCCCTTCGGGACTGGGCGGCACAGAAATAATAAATAAATAAATAAACAAACAAACAAACAAATAAAAAACCCACCCTGTTTTGCCTCAGAGAATTTCAAAATAAAATACTGTACTGTGTGTCTATAACAGTGAGCTCATAATAGGGCAACTCTATCAATATCAAAATGCCACTTAAATAGTTGAGCTAGTTTCAAAACTAGATTTTGATTTTCTTTCTTTCTTCCTTACTCCCATTCTTTTTCTTTCTCTTTTCCTTCCTCTCTTTTTTCTATCTGTTTCTCTCTCTTCCTCTCTTCCTCTCTCTCTCCTTCCCTCTCACTCGTTCCCTCTTGGCTTCTGGGCAGGTTTGGAAAACTCTGAGTTGATGATGATTTTTAAGTGAGTGATTGCTCACTGCTCAGCTTAGAGGGAACTATGACCAGAACTGAGTTCCTGACCATTCCCATAGGAGCCCATCACTGAGGTTAAGCTCTTGGTTACTTCAGTTTCTTTTGTCTCAAAGTTCAGTCCTCTCCCCATTGGCCATACATTGGTAGGTGTATCAATATTCTGATGATAACTAGTTATATCTCCACTCAGACCAAGCAGGAAATCTATATCTGGAATATAGGAGATGATTAATAGGAAAAAGCAGAGTTTGGGTTAATTACAGAAAGATGGAGTGGCTGTAATTTTAAAATCTGATCATCAGATTCAAGTTTGATCTTTGTCTCTGGATGGGGTTGCACATTTTTTATCTGGTATTTGTCAGGCTCCTGTTAAGGCAACATATAAAAGTTGTGTACAGAGTAAGGTGACCAGATTATAATTTCGGTAAAGCGGGACACCATTGTGGGCAGGGGGGGGGGAGTTGAGAAGGACAACTGAAAAATCTCTACAGACTTTTACCTCCATGTTTGTTTTTGTGTATTGCTTCCCAGTCTGGCACTTCTATCAATTTATTATCTAGGTTGCAGGTTCAAGTCCCAGTGGGTATGGCTAGCTGATGAGGCCAAAATAAGGCCAAAATAGATCTATCCTAGTCTCCCTTAATTTTCAAATTCAGCAAAAAAACATGTGACACACACACACACACACACACACACACATATATATATATTGTCACATGGTTTTTTTTGTTTTTTGCTGAATTTGAAAATTAAGGGAGACTAGGATAGATCTATTTTGGCCTTATTTTGGCCTCATCAGCTAGCCATGGGACTTGAACCTGCAACCTTTGCCTTGTAAGGCAGAGAATTATCCTAGGCTACTGTATCCAATCCCTTCAGCTCTTTTCCATTATACTAGAAGCAGTGCTCTTTTCCCCCCAACGCTGGAGAGGTGCACACTCGGTCTCTTCTCCAACCCTCCGATCTCTCTGTGTGTGTATGTGTGTTGGGCATGCGCAAAGCAACCCGTAGCCTGGACTTTATTCGCTCTGGACTGCCCAGAGCGAATAAAGCATTTCTTCCTCTGGGCATCGGGATGAAGAAACTTCTCCCAGCGCCCAGAGAAAAGAAATGCTTTATTCGGTTTGGGCAGTCCAGAGAAAGGAAAATTGGCACTTTAAAAAAAACAAACCGTGGGATGTGGGACAAATTATTAAAAATCGGGACTGTCCTGCCAAAAGTGGGACATCTGGTCATCTTAGTCCAGAAGCCCTTTTGTACAGCTTTGGATTATGCATTCAGGGCTGGAATGAATATTTTCACTCATGCCCTTGTCACCTCATATACTTTTTCTGCTGTGTCACCTCCCTTTGCAGTAATAGGCTGCCTTCTACAATCAGGATGGCACCTTCCTTATTGATATTTAGGAAGCTACTCTGCTGTAGAAGCTTACAGGAATGAAAGTTACATTATGTGGCGGAGAAATTAGTTGATTTTGATATAGAAAACTTGTTCATTTGTTATTTTCAGGACTAATTTGTTTATATATTGCACATTTTGTGTACTTTGGTGAAATGTAAGTCTTTGTGAACAAAGAAAATCCAAGCCAAAACAAAAAGTGATACCAATTCAGAACTACTCTGGAACTGGATATCTCTTCCTTTTGAGGGACTGTAAACCAGTGAAGGGCTACCTACTGGTGCGTTCCCGAAGGCGGGTGCAGGCAGGCGTGTTGACATGAGATTTGGCTTCCTGTGCATGCGCAGAAGCTGAATCTCATGCTAGGATGCTTGCGCACGTGAGATTTCACAATTTTCCAGCAATTTCTTTGCTTCCGTGTATGTGTGGAAGCAAAAAACCCTCCAAAACCGGTGAAATCTCACAAGCAGGAACATACTCACATGAGATTTGGCTTCCTGTGCATGTGCAGAAGCCAAATCTCGCACTGAATTGCCCACCAGTCAGCTGGAGCTGTGCACACAGTTCCATTTTTCCAACCAGTACTGCGCACCATACCGGCTGCAGCCCAATACTGCTGTAAACCCACCAAAAACAAAAAGACTACACATTTATTTACTTACTTACTTACTTACTTACTTACTTACTTACTTACTTACTTACTTACTTACTTATTAGATTTGTATGCTGCCCCTCTCCACAGACTCAGGGCGGCTAACTACAATAAAAAGACAACGCAAACAAATCTAATATTAAAAAAATCTAAAAACCCCAATTTAAGAGATCAGTCATAAATACAGTCATACATAAATTTTATAAGCCATGGGGAAGGGAATATTTCAATTCCCCCATGCCTGGTGACAGAGGTGGGTTTTTAAGAGCTTATGAAAGGCAAGGAGGGTGGGGGCAACTCTGATATCTGGGAGAAGTTGATTCCATAGGGTCGGGGCCGCCACAGAGAAGGCTCTTCCCCTGGGTCCCGCCAAATGACATTGTTTAGTTGACGGGACCCGGAGAAGGCCAACTCTGTGGGACCTAACTAATTAATAGATTTTTTCCAGCACCTGTAGGTCTGGGGTCAGCTTAAATTTATAATCCTCAGGGAGTCAATCAAGGTGATATGTTTGGAGATGAGATAGAAACAGATTTCAGTTCATGGATGGGATTGGAAAGGACCATGTAGTTATATGTGTAGGTACATAAAAATGAGACTATTCTCAGTGCCCACATCAAAGTGGGACTATTCTCCTTCCCAGTTCTCCACGTAGACAGGAAATTAGCCAAATGCATACTTGAATATATATATAGTACATCTGCTACTTGGGTTTGTTTTTCTTCTTGACTGTTATTTTCAAGAATTTTATCTCATAAAATTCTTGAAAATAACAGTCAAGAAAAAAAAATACCAATCCCTACTCTAGATTCCTTGTGGAAGGTTTGAAGAGGATACTAACATTTCTAATGTATGTGGTCATATTATTTTATGTGAGGGATGCAGGCTTTGGGTAGGGTTTGTGGGGGTTTTTAGATCTGTATATCTAGGAGATTCTGGTTACAAACATCTTTATCTTCTTCACTTCCTTAAATTCGCAGTCTGTCTGTTTCTGGGATTAAGTAAAGCTGCTTATCTTTTGTTCACATTGGAAAGGGTTTTGATCAGGGCAACATTTCGAGATATCTTTGAGCAAAGAATAGAAGGAGAAATTGAGAAATAGAGCCAGGGATGAATAAAAATGTGGTTGCAAAGCTCTGTGCACTGCAGCCCTAAGCTATTTAGCTGTAGTTGAGCACTTTCAAAGGTGCATTTAGAAGGGAGAGCACATCAGGTTACTGAACCATAATCTACACCAGCTGCCTATTAGCTTCCAGGTAGAGATTAAGTGCTGGGTTTGAATGGCGCTCAGGAATTAATTTTCATTTGGCTCAATTAATAGCTTAGCAGTTGTACATTTAAATTGCCATTAATGCACTTAAGAGTCCAGTCTGGGCATATACTTTCAAATGAAGAGGAATAAAGGAAAAACAAGCACCCTTTCCCTGTCTCCAATGCACTTTTTGCTTTTCTTTCTTTACATAACTTTTTTCCCCCTTTCTTTTCTTCCCCTCTCCCCCTTAATCAGGATCCCCCCCTGGTGACTTTCAGAGCTCCAGGAGACTTCAAATACTCAGTGTTAAAAAAACAAAAAGAAAAGAAAAGAGCAACATTTTTTTTCCATATTTTTGAGGGCAGGTGAAACACGACTACTTGGTGAGTCACATATGGCTTTTGGCCAGTTTAATAAGCATACGGCCAAAAAAAGAAAAGGAAAGGAAAAGAAAATGTAGCACATTTTTGCTTGTCCTTTTGAATTTTAAGACCTTCAAAAATTGATCTTGATTAATATTTCCCTAGAGCGGCTTCATAGGAAAAATTAAGTACCCTTCAAATAAATTTTAAAAAGCAATCAGATGAATGAAACAGATGGTCCCTAAGTAAACCAATATGATGAGTGTGGGAGAAAAAAGGCAACAAGACTTGAAACAAGCTAACAGATAATTTCTGTTTTGTTTTCTATATCCTATTTATTTAGCATATGGCATAACACATGGGCTAGCAATATATATTAACATTTCACCTGCATTAATAAAACACAATAATGTATGCGAAAAGACCTATGTTCAAATACTAATGCCTAGGCTTTCTAACCACTTAAGTGCATCATGATTTATATTTAAAAAATTAGATTCTGGACCTGTATATGCTCTCTGCTAGTCATGATGTGATTTACAGTTTGATGTGGGACCCTGCGGTTGCACTGAGGGGAGCCAAAATATTGAACGCTGTATGAATTCCTGTACCTGTTAACAGTAGTGTCCCCCAAGGCAACGTTTTAGGGCCAACACTTTTTATATTTTGCATAATTGACCTTTGCGATCATATTAAAAGCAACTGTGTTCTCTTCGTTGATGATGTAAAACAATTCCACACTACCAACAATGCTGCTACCCTTCAAAAAGACCTTGACTATTTGTCAGAATGGTCAAACAAGTGGCAACTTTATTTATTAGATTTGTATGCCGCCCCTCTCCACAGACTCGGGGCGGCTAACAACAATAGTAAAACAGCATATAATAAATCTAATGTTTAATAATTAAAAAACCCTTATTAAAACCAAACATACACACAAACATACCATGCATAAATTGTATAGGCCTAGGGGGAAAGGGATATCTCAATTCCCCCATGCCTGACGACAGAGGTGGGTTTTAAGGAGCTTACGAAAGGCAAGGAGGGTGGGGGCAGTCCTAATCTCTGGGGGGAGCTGGTTCCAGAGGGTAGGGGCCACCACAGAGAAGGCTCTTCCCATGGGTCCTGCCAAACGACATTGTTTAGTTGACAGGACCCGGAGCAGGCTGACTCTGTGGGACCTAACCGGTTGCTGGGATTCATGCGGCAGAAGGCGGTCCCGGAGATATTCTGGTTCGATGCCATGAAGGGCTTTATAGGTCATAACCAACACTTTGAATTGTGACCGGAAACTGATCGGCAACCAATGCAGACTGTGGAGTGTTGGTGTAACATGGGCATACCTAGGGAAGCCCATGATTGCTCTCGCATTCCAAGTTCTTCTCTCCCTATGGCAGTCAATATTCACCAGTCACCCCAGTCTCCCTCCAACAGCTATTAGTTCTACTGGGCAACATTTCCGAATCCCCACACCTTCTGTGGCACCGCACAGCTCCCAAACCTCTTCTGGGCAGCCTCCACACAACCCCGGCACAGATGGTTACATTTTCTTTGACCTTCTCCTTCGCAACAGCTTTCTTTTCCAAAGTAGTTGGTGATTCAAGTTCCACTGATGGACGGCATTCCCTTCGACGCCAGGGGCCCCCACCATTTGGCGTCCTGGCATCCCAGGTCTGTCTAGTCCAATAAGCTAGGGCTGGCAGGACTGTAAAGTCAGTTCACTAATCTTAATAAGAAGGTTGTGGTCTTTCTCCATCTTTCTCCATCTGCAGGTCAGTGCGGCAGGCAGAAGGCAGTGGGCGGTTCAATTTCTCAATTTCTCCTCGTAACCACCATTTCCCGAGTCCCAGCTGATTGGCTGGTCAGCCCTCAGTGCCTTCATCTCTGCTATTTTTTCTTCTGTCGGTTCTCCCACAATGCTGCAAGCAGCAGGCAACAACAGGCAGCTTAGATGTCATACAGCTATTGCACAAAGATGAATCGCGGAAGCTCACAGCAGCTCACGGAGGATGATTCGGGCAGCAAGCGTTTCGGCGGACAGGCAGCTCAAGTTGTAATGGCGGCCGCGATTTTCGGCGTCTCAGCTGGTCCCAGCCGATCGGCAGGTCGGCTCTCCAACGCCTCCAACGTTTTCCTGGGGACAGGGTCCTCTAATACAGGCACTTCTCCCCTCTCTGATTGTATAAAAGATGAGCTGCTGCGTTTGCTAAGAAACCCCCATGCTACGATCTTACCCCGAAGTCCAGCAGAGCAGCAGTCCTCTCCTCCTTCCTGCTGCTCCACTGGAACCAGAATTCCGATCTTGTAGATGGCCCTCACTCTATTAGGACTTTTGAGTAATCATCTCTAATAATCTAAGAGCCAAAGCCTACTGTAACAACATTGCCAAAAAAAGCATTAAGAGTTGCTAACGTAATCTCTCTGGTAATGTTGTCCTTTTATCTAGAACATATAAAAGATTTGCTAGACCAATTCTCAAATATAAGTCATCTGTCTCATGAGTACAAAATCTATCTATCTACCCTGTTTCCCCGATAGTAAGACACCCCCGATTGTAAGACGTATCGGGGGTTTCAGGGGGGTCAGCTAATATAAGCCGTACCCCGAAAGTAAGACATATGTCTTACTTTCGGGGAAACACGGGGGTATTGCCAGAGGGGGAGCCCGATGACGTCGCTTCCAAGCTCCCCGCGCGCCCCTTGCCTTCGCCTCGCCGTGGCGCCACCGCCTCTTCCCCGGCTTGGCAAAGCGAAGGACCGTGCTGGTCCGAAGCGAGCCGAGCGGGCGGCGGCTTGCAGCGAAGGCGCTCGTCCCAGCAACTGAGTCCTGCCGAGGCTCGGCTGCAAGCGGCCAGTGAGGCCGACCAGCTCCGAGGCGAGCGGCCGGAGCTGCGCCCTCCTTCGCCCGCCTCCTTTCCGGCAGGCAGGTGGGGCTGCCCAACTGCGCAGAGCGGCTCCTCCCCTCCAGACACACGCTTCCCCGACACGCGTCTGTGGCTCCACGCGTGCACGCCGCTTGGAGCCCTGAGGTTGAACTTGGAAAAGGGCTCACGAGGCTCCTGTCCCACGGCTGCCCTTCTGGACTCTGGGGAGATGCCTTCGGGAACGCGACCCTTTCAATTTTTTTCCAATGTAAGACATACCCCGAAAGTAAGACGTAGTGGGGCTTTTGGGGGTAAAAAGAAAGTAAGACACTGTCTTACTTTCGGGGAAACATGGTATCTATCTATCTATCTATCTATCTATCTATCTATCTATCTATCTATCTATCTATCTATCTATCTATTTATCGATGTTAAGCATGTATTAGATAACAAATATACAGTGATCCCCCGCTCGTTGCGAGGGTTCCGTTCCAGGACCCCCCGCAACGAGCGGGTTTTCGCGAAGTAGCGCTGCGGAAGTAAAAACACCATCTGCGCATGTGCAGATGGTGTTTTTAACTTCCGCAGCGCTAGCGAGGAGCCGAAGATTGGGGGCGGCGTGGGTGTTTTACAATGTCGCCGCCGACATGGGGGGCTCGCTAGCACCCCCCGAACCCCCAACCCAGGTTTGGGGGGTGCTAGCAAGCCCCCCATGTCGGCGGCGACGTTTTAAAACACCGGCGCGGCTTTCCAATGAGTCCCGAAGACAAACACGGAAGTTTGACGTTTGTCTTCGGGACTCATTGGAAAGCTCCGATCGTTTTAAAGCAGGCGCGCTGTTCTCCGCTGACTTCTAAAGCGGGGAAGTTCGCTAGGAGTCAGCGGAGAACGGCGTGCCTGCTTTAAAACGATCGGAGCCAGCTGGCTCCGATCGTTTTAAAGCAGGTGCGCCGTTCTCCGCTGACTCCTAGCGAACTTCCCCGCTTTAGAAGTCAGCGGAGAACAGCGCACCTGCTTTAAAACGCGCGCCTGCTTTAAAATGCGCGCCGTTCTCAGCTGACTCCTAGCGAACTTCCCCGCTTTAGAAGTCAGCGGAGAACGGCGCGCCTGCTTTAAAACGCGCGCCTGCTTTAAAACGCGCGCCTGCTTTAAAACGCGCGCCTGCTTTAAAACGCGCGCCTGCTTTAAAACGCGCGCTCTTCTCAGCTGACTCCTAGCGAACTTCCCCGCTTTAGAAGTCAGCGGAGAACGGCGCGCCTGCTTTAAAACGCGCGCCTGCTTTAAAACGATCGGAGCCGGCCGGGCGAAGGACGAAGGGCGAGCAGGTGGGCGAGCGGGTGGCCGGGCGAAGGGCGAAGGGCGGGTGCTGGGGGGGGCCTTCGCCCTCCCGCCAGCAAGAGGGGGAAGACCCAGGGAAGCCGCCCAGCAGCTGATCTGCCCGGCGCCATCTACGCATGCGTGCCCATAGAAAAAAAGGGCATGCATGCGTAGATGGTATTTTGACTTCCGGGTTCAAAATTCGCAAATTACCCTGTTCGCAATGGTTGGGGACGCAATAACCGGGGGATCACTGTAGTTATAAACATGGTTATTAATACATGAAATGGATAAGAACAAAAGGGGACATTAGGACAGGGAATATAGGCACATTGGTATACTTATGCGCATCCCTTACAGACGTCTTAGGAATGGGGTGAAGTCAACAGCAGACAGTCTAAGAGTAAAGTTTTGGGACTTTGGGGAAGAAACCACTGAGTCTGCTAGTACATTCCAGGCAGTAATCACTCTGTTGCTGAGTTTGGTGTGGTTTACCTTAAGTTTGTATCTATTGTGTGCTCATATATTGTTTTGGTTGAAGCTGAAGTAATCATTGACAGATAGGACACTGTAATTTTGTGTACTACCCTTATGTCATACCAAAGGCAGCATAATTCTAGGTTGTTCAAGCCCAGAATTTCAAGTCTGGTGACATAAGGCATTTTGTTGTGAGTAGAGGAGCGGAGGACTCTTCTCGTTCAGCAGAAGGCAGTCCCGGAGATATTCTTGTCCGATGTTACTTTTTTCAGTGCCTTTGTAACTTTGAACAGTCACTAAATGAACTGTTGTAAGTCAAGAACTCAGCAGCAGAAATTTTGGACTGAACTAAGGCTGTAAGTTGAAGATTATCTGTACTGTATTCATATTGTTTGATTGTTTCAGTTTGTCTGTGATTTTGTTTTAATACAATAAATTTCACTTCTGCTTTTGTGAAAAACTGAACTTACAGGATTTTGCAGCTACCTTATATGAAATATTCCTTAATAACTGTAGTTTTATATGCAGTATACCAAAAACCATGCAAAATATATGGTTTTCAATTCAATAATTAAATATATTACCCTTTTAATTGGAAATGTTATTCCATGGGATCATATTCGCAAATGATAACTGTAGTTGAAAATCCAGCGGATTCCAACTATGTTGCTTGAGTACAACATCCCCAGATATGTGGGGAATGTTATGCACCCTTTTTTTCAAATGTAATTAATTTTTTAACGAATATTCTGAATTTATAATGAGGAACAGTAGCAGGCTCCTTCACATTGTGCAATCCATTACATAGTGAAGCTTATAGCAGCATGCTTGTGAAAGAATCTATTTCCTTTCCATTAATAGGAATATGAATCTATGTCTCTGTCTCTGTCTCTGTCTATGTCTATGTCTAGGTCTAGGTCTAGGTCTAGGTCTAGGTCTACGTCTACGTGTACATCTACATCTGTCTGTCTGTCTGTCTGTCTGTCTGTCTGTCTGTCTGTCTGTCTGTCTGTCTATCTATCTATCTATCTATCTATCTATCTATCTACCTTTATTAATTTGTTTGTCTGTTTGTCTGTTTGTCTGTTTGTCTGTCTGTCTGTCTGTTTATCTATTTATCTATTTATCTATTTATCTATTTATCTATTTATCTATTTATCTATTTATCTATTTATCTATTTATCTATTTATCTATTTATCTATTTATCTATTTATCTATTTATCTATTTATCTATTTATCTATTTATCTATTTATCTATTTATCTATTTATCTATTTATCTATTTATCTATTTATCTATTTATCTATTTATCTATTTATCTATCTATCTATCTATCTATCTATTTATCTATTTATCTATCTATCTATCTATCTATTTCTCTATTTCTCTATTTATTATTTGTTTGTTTGTTTGTTTGTTTGTTTGTTTGTTTGCTGCCCTTCTCCAGGGACTCGGGGTGGCTCACAACATATCAAAAGACATAATAATACAATGTAATCCAATTAATATAAGACTAAAAAGAGTTCTAGTATAATTAAAAAGACATTCGTTACCATTCACTCCGCGAAACACACACGTTGGTCAGGGGGGAAGATCTAATGACCCCAGACCTGGAGGCATAGATAAGTCTTTAAGCTTTTTTGGAAAGCAGTGAGGGTGGGGGCAGTACGAATCTCCAGGGGGAGCTGATTTCAGAGAGTCAGGCCCCCCGCAAAGACTCCCTGTCCAAATATCTATCTATCTATCTATCTATCTATCTATCTATCTATCTATCTATCTATCTATCTATCTATCTATCTATCTATCTCTATGTTGGGCAGGGAACCTTCAACTGACTGAGTTCACAGGATAGAATATGAATATATTCCCCTGTAAAGACAATGCTACTTACAAAGTTAACTGGCATGAATTACTGTAGAATGGATACCCTATCTTTACATGATACCACGAGTGAGAAATACATTTTGGTACTTGATGGGATGAAAGCAACAATCAAAGTGTAAAAACCAAAGGTATATGAGCAATGCAATAAACCTGAGTATAAATGAGAGGCCGGGTGAAATAACGCCCGTCCGAAAATTGCCGATGGCGGGAACCAACTCGGCTCCCCCATCAGCTGGGGGCATTCCCCGCGATAGCGCGGGAACGCCCCAGAGCAATCAGTGGCCACTCGGGCATTCTGGGAAAGTCGAGGGGTGGGGTGTTTGCCCTTTATAAGGGCTTGCTTGCCCCCCCGGCTTCTCTTGCCCCCAAGCTCGCCACTAAATGGACACCCACCCACCCTCCGCTCAATCCAGGATGTTTTTATAGGTCGCCTGGTTTGGGGCCGAGTAGGAATTTTTGCAGTCTTATGGCATTTGCTACGGATTGTTTTTCGCCTACTCCATCCTGGATGAGGGTAAGGATTTGTGGTTACGGGGTGTATCTGTATGTAAATAGGTTCTGATTCAACAATTGGATGTTTATATTCTTGGTCACTATATGGCAGAAACGGGGCGGAAAAGGGTATTAGTAGCAACTGTGTGTTCTCCTTTGGGCATCTTTTGTAAGATGATTGGCACCCCCATTGCACAACTCAAGCTTCCTCCATGGACAGAGAGGTGTGAAGGGGGTGCCCTTGGGGCTCACCTACGTCATTTCCGGTTCCGGGTCATGCAAGGTGAGCCCTCCCACATGCTGGGCGTGGCTTTCGGGTCAGGAGTAGGTGGGGCACACCTCACCCTGACCAGGCATGGAGTAACGTCCATTTGAGTTGCCCAAGTATGTTGTGTTCAGGAAATTCCGCCCCATTCAGCGACCCCTGCAGGTCTTTCTGTTAATATTTAATAAAGTGACCCATTTTACCCAGCTTGAGGTCCGAGTGTTCATTTCCCGTCCAAGGCAATTGTAGGCCAGAAGAAAATGCACAGCACATGTTCTATCAACATTATTAGCAACCTGTTCTGATTGGTAGATTTTTGTCATGAAAATGAGATGAAAACATTGTGACAGTGAATAAAAAGGCAGAAGACCTGTAAGGGCAAATGAGAAATTCTAACTTGGCAATGCAAATCTCATTCTTTTGTTCTGGTTTATATTGTAAGGTTGAATTATTTCAGAACTTTAGGCAAGGGAACATAATTGGTATTATTTTAACTTTATCAGATGTCACTCTAATAAAAGTAAATCTACCCCTCCTCCTTTTTTTTCTTAAGCTACATGCCAAATCTTTTCAGCAAAATGCTGGATTAGTATAGCAATTAGTTCCCAAACTGTCACTGATAAGCAGACAAAAGAATATCTTAGAGATATTTAAAATGTGCAAGTAAGTGAGTGCGCTTAATTTAATAAAATACCCGAGTCTATGGGCGAATTGTTATGACTTTTTTAATTTCTAGAAATGGGATTGGGAGATATCTAATATTGACTTGGTTCAGGAATCTAGATTCTCAAGATAGACAAGACCTAATGACCATGCAAAAACTCTAGTTTTTCAACCAACTGAAACTCTTTAAAACAGCTTCATTTCCCACCCTGCAATCCTGCAATTTCCTGCAATCCAGGGTTGCAGTAAGATGCCAGAAAAAGACATACTTGGTTTAAGGAACTGGAAATGGTTGCCCATACAATTTTCAATATAAACCCTAGGAAGACCATGAATACAATCTTGCCTTTTGGTTACAACATTTTAACCTTGCTGTTCTGTTCGCATTTATTATACACGCGTCCTGTTTCAGGTATAACGAAATGTAACAATCAACGTATAGCAAAAATAAAACAAAATGAAAAAAACCCACACTTATAGTAAGAACCCCTCAAATGATGAAAAGCCAATTAATCACAAGTTTGAGATCTGCATGACAAATAATCTACAGGTCAAGCAGAACTGCAAGGTTAACTGAAAATCTCACATGCATAACAGAATGAGTTATGCACAATTTGTGGATAATCAGAAATAGTGGAATTACTGTAGGTATACAGACATCTCACATTCATGCCTATTCATAATTGTGGGGCTGTAAATATATTTGTTCTCTCTGATCTCTTCCAACCAACTGTATTTTTATATCTAACAGTATACAAGGTTTTTAGTTTATTCATCAGGCATTTATTACTGAGGTTGTGCACAACTTTACAGGGGCATGTCACTTAGGTCTAGCAAAGCACCTTCTCAGAGCAAAATCATGAACCATAATTATAAGCAGAAGAGGGTCTGCAATGTTTCATCTCAACAAACCAAAGTGACTTTTGCATATATGCAGTACTATACAAACACACAATACATCTTTCTCAATACTAAGTAGCTGGTCAAAATGAAATGAACCAAAAAATATCAAATATCCTAAGGAACCCAAAAGATAAAATCCAATTAGAACACCAAGGAATCTATGAAATCCCTTGCAAAACATGTGCAGCCACATACATTGGACAAACCAATCGAAGAGTAAGTGCACGCATTGCAGAACATAAGAATGCAGTTTAAAAAGAAGAAAAGACTTCCTCCCTTGTCCAGCACATTAAAAAAACAGGGCACGAAATTGACTTTGAAAAAACCAAATTACTTTCCAAAACAGAAAATTTATATAGAAGAATTACTTTAGAAGCTGTAGAGATTGAGAAACACCCCCTCTGCATGAATAAAAGGGATGATACGTCCCGCCTACCAGAGATTTGGAAACCAGCCTTAAACAAAAAAACACTTCATAATAATCACCATGTCAATCCTTCTAGTAATTATGATTCCACCAACCAATCAGATCACTAAAACATAGTCACCCAATCTATTTGCTACATTCAAACCAAATCTCCACCCCTAACACTATATACAAGGAAGAAATGGCAGTTGCAAACATTCCATATTTACAACAGCACGAAGCTTGAAACTTCAGCCTGATGATGGTGAATGTGATTTCACCGAAACGTCGCATAGACACTCAAAATATTACACGGGGCAAAACCCGAACTCAGAACAATCTACATACATATACCCGTGAAAATCTACGAAAACAAACAAATATATGTATGTATGTATGTATGTATGTATGTATGTATGTATATATGTTTTCGTAGATTTTCACGGGTACAGGTATGACGGTCCTGTTGTGGTAAGCTCTGGCCCAGCTCCTGCCCCAAGGACTGTGGATGTGAGGGAGACATCCACATGCTGCAGGCCTGTTTTGCCCCCAGTGGAATCTGATGATGAAGGCTCCTCTGACCAAGAAGACCTGAGTGACAGGGAGGAGGAGAGTGGGGCAGACAGCTCAGAAGGAGATCAGTTATCTAGCTCCTCCTTGGATTCAGAACAAGAGTTAATGATACAGCCACGCATGCGGAAAGTGATGCATAGGCAACAACAACTGAGAGATTATTATCAAAGAAAATGAGGCCACCTGTGGTTGGGTGGGGCTGTGGTAATTAGTGAGGCTGCTATAAAGAGCAGCCTGTGGGTTTGGCCATTGTGGAGGATTATCTGATTGTTGTGTTTCGTGACTGCTTTACTGACTTTGACCTTTTGTGTGCTGATTTTTCCCCACTTTGAAACTGAACCAGAGCAAAGTGTGTTTCACTTTGTGAAAGAAGAAGGACTGTGAATTGCCTCACAGCTGCAAGCTAAGTATCACAGAACTGATAAGGGACTTGTACAAATTACCAGTTTGTTTGGAGACCAGTGCTCTTTGCTATACCAAAAGAGGGCTTAGTTTATGTGAATTTTCCTTATAAAGAACATTGTTTTGAATTTTCAAACGTGTGTGTGTCTGAAATTTGTACCTGTGAATTTTTGGGAGGAGTCTACCAGAGAGCCCGACAGAACAGTTTCATACAGTCCTTTCATTATTCAATTTTTTCTCAGACAACTGTACATTTCCTTTCCAAAATGCTTGGCTATGACTAAATTTTTCACCTCATATACTGTTTAAAGAATGGCATATATGAAAGAATTATCATAGAACAACTATAAATGCAATGTTTTTATTTCCCCTGGCATATGTCAAACAATATTTTAAATGTGGCATTTCATATATTCGTTTTTAGTGTTATTGGGAAATAAGGAGTCCTGGTGGCAAAGTACTTAAGTGCCATATTGCAGTCAAACTGTTACCCACAACCTGGAATTTGATTGTGATCGGGCTGAAGGTTGACTTCAACTTTCTGTTACAATCTCAAACTGAAGCATATAGGCTTCAGTTACGTCCTCCATTCTGGAGGCAAAAATACTGACTGCTAAGACTGTCTGGCTGTCAGACAGAGCTTGTGCTGGGTTGTAAATAGTTGCCAAACATAGAGCTATTGTTTTGAAGCCTCTTCTGTCTGCCTCTTTAATTCACCCTGTCTAACACTTTCCAGGAGGTCTGTAAAATGAGGACCCAGATTGTTAGGGGCAACATGAAAATAATGCTGACATTGTAATCTGCCCAGAGTGTGCTCTAAAAATATTATTAGGAGTATATAAGTTTAAATGCCACTCCTATTGCTTGTAAAACTTCTTATTTAGCAAAGTTTGAGGGGAACACTTCATTTTAAACATGTTTTTGAGCAAAACACCTCTTTGAAACTGGGTTGGAAAACGATGAGACTTCTGTGAAGGAAGTAAAGTGAAGCAGATAGATTCTCCTTTTTGCATGAATCCAAGGGTTCATCTGGCATGTTTATCAGAGGCTCCTGAATGGATGAGGCTGCTAAAGGTAATGACCTTTAAAACCGTACATGGCATTGGACCAGAATACCTCCGGAACCACCTTCTACCGCACGAATCCCAGCAGCCAATAAGGTCCCACAGAGTTGGCCTTCTCCAGGTCCCGTCGACCAAGCAATGTCGTTTGGCGGGCCCCAGGGAAGAGCCTTCTCTGTGGCGGCCCTGGCCCTCTGGAATCAACTCCCCCCAGAGATTAGAACGGCCCCCACCCTCCTTGTCTTTCGCAAGTTACTCAAGATGCACCTATATTGCAAGGCATGGGGGAACTAAGACATCTCCCCCAGGCTTTTTATATTTCATGTTTGGTGTGTATGTGCTGTATGGTTTTTAATTATTGGGGTTTTTATATATTTTTATTATTAGATTTCTCCCATTGTTATACTGTTTTTATTACTGTTGTGAGCTGCTCCGAGTCTCTTCGGAGAGGGGCGGCATACAAATCTAATAAATTATTATTATTATTATTATTATTATTATTATTATTATTATTATTATTATTATTATTATTAAACTGTTGGATGAGGCCTCCAAGCAGTATGAAATGCCACTATAATGTGAATTATATTAGTCTGGTGCAAAGAATTCTGACAGTGTAAAGCCGCCAATACCTCAAACAGGACCATAACAAATCAGTTGTGCAAGATGCATGGATCAATTATGCTCTCTGAATAGTATATTTAGATAGATAATTTTGGATAGCTTATTTGGATTGGCAGAGCCATTCATTCTCTTTGGACAAAAGGGGTAGTCTACTTATTGTTCAAAGCCTTTCTTCACCATCCTAATAACTAGCATTGATAAAATGACACTTTAATACCAGTAGGTTATGAGTCTTTTGGATCAAGCTTGTAGATTCAGAAGATAAAAAAATAACAAGTGGAAACAAGAGGAGAAAATTTATTTTGTTTTTACTGTGCTTTTATCATTTAAAAAAAAATGGTAAGAACCTTCAACTGCCCTGGTCCTTCCTGAGCTATCATACCAGGAGTGCTGTACAGGTAATCCTCAACTTACAATCACAATTGAGCCCAAAACTGATGTGGCTAAGTGAGACAATTGTTAAGTGAGCCTTGTCCCATTTTATGACCTTTCTTGCCATAGTTGTTAAGTGTATCACTGCAATTTTTATGTTAGTAACTCAGTTGTTAAATGAATCTGGATTCCACATGGCTTGTCAGAAGTTTACAAAAGGCAATTGCTCACCCAATAACTGGGAAATTGATTTCAATTCTAAAGTCCAGAGAGTCCACACACACAATCCCGAACAGCAAAAACCATGATCTTGACGAAACAATGAATCAGATAAACTGCCATGAGGCTAAAACACCAGGCTGCACTTTTATCTGTAGCACTAATTACAGCAGCCCCACCCAACCACAGGTGGCCTCATTTTCTCTTGTAATAATCCTTCAGTTGTTGTATCCTATGCATCACTCTACGCATGCGTGGATTTGTCATTAATTCTTGTTCAGAATCCAGGGATGATACAGATGACTGATCTCCTCCTGGCCTGTCTGCCAAACTCCCCTCTTCCCTGTCACTCACGCTTCCTTGGTCAGAGGAGACTTGGTCGGCAGATTCTACTGGGAGCAAAACAGGCCTGCGGCATGTGGACGTCTCCCCCACCTCCACCTCCACATTCCTTGGGGCAGGAGCTGGGCCAGAGCTAACCACAACATATATATATACACACATACACACATAGTAAAATACATGATGAATGTTATAGAGGAGATACTCATAATAAAATATATCTAAAAAAGAATAGAAAAGAAGATATAGGAATAGAACATATCAATGAAAGAATAGAAGAAGAGATATAGGAATAGAAGAAAGGTATAGGAGATATAGAAGAGCAATGGGACACGGGATGGAAGGCACTCTAGTGCACTTGTACTTGCCCCTTACTGACCTCTTAGGAATCTGGATAGGTCAGCCATGGATAATCTAAGGGTAAAGTGTTGGGGGTTTGGGGATGACACTATGGATTTTCTTTTGTATTGGTTTACATAATTGTAACCATCATTCAAGTCACTTTCAAGGTAAGCAATATTATGCAAAGTACTGAAAAGGTATAATAACTATAAACAAAGGTAATTAAAGATGCAAGACAAGAAAAGGAACTTTAAATTTATCAGACACTGATATCATTAATTACCTCTCCCTATAGAGATGATACAGTCATTAAAATGCAGTATTGCAAGCTAACTCTGCCATGGCCTGGAGTTCGATCCTGATGGGGCACAAGGCTGATTCAGGCTTCCATCTTTTCCAGGTCAGTAAAATGAGGATTCAGATAGTTGGTGGCAATATGCTGACATTGTAAACCACCCAAAGAGTGTCGTAAAATGTATCTTCAATGGGAAGGCATATAAGTGTAAGTGCTATTGCTATGCTTTTCAATTTTTGCTTTCACCATGTCCATGCACCAATTCATACACTGGCCTTTCTTTTTGAGGATCTCGCCAACTCTATCCATCTAATCACATTTTTCCCTTCCTCTCAATCTTTCCCTTCCTCTCAATCTATTTATTATTTTAAAAAAACATTTGTTTTGCAATTTAATCATTTATTTTCTTTATATTATCAAATTACAGTGATCCCTCGAGTATCGCGAGGGTTACATTCCAAGACCCCTCGCGATACTCGATTTTTCACGATATAGTGGTGCAGAAGTAAAAACACCATCTGCGCATGCGTGCCCTTTTTCCATGGCCGCGCATGCGCAGATGGTGGAGTTTGCGTGGGTGGCGGGGAAGACCCAGGGAAGGTTTCTTTGGCCGCCCAGCAGCTGATCTGCTCGGCAGCGCCGCAGCAGTGAGGAGCCGAAGATCGGGGTTTCCCCTTTGCGTGGGCGGCGGGGAAACCCGATCTTCGGCTCCTCGCTGCTGCCACGCTGCCGAGCAGATCAGCTGCTGGGCGGCCGAAGAAACCTTCACTGGGTCTTCCCCGCCGCCCATGCAAAGGGGAAACCCCGATCTTTGGCTCCTCGCTACTGCCTGCCCGCCGCTCGCCCGCCCGCCCGCCGCTCGAGAGCAAGAGGGGGAGAGATAGAGAAAGAGAGAGAAGGAAAGAAAGAGATGAGAGAGGGAGGAAGAGAGTGTGAGAGAGGAAGAAGCAAGATAGAGAAAGAGAGAGAGAAAGAAAGATGAGAAAGGAAGAGAGTGACGTCATCGGGTGGGAAAAACCGCAAAAAAACCGTGAAGTATTTTTTAATTAATATTTTTTGAAAAATCGCGATATAGCGTTTCGCGAAGATCGAGATCGCGAAAATCGAGGGATCACTGTATATATATATGTGTGTGTGTGTGTGTGTGTGTGTGTAGATTGTTCTGAGTTCGGGTTTTGCCCCATGTAATATTTTGAGTGTCTATGCGACGTTTCGGTGAAATCACATTCACCATCATCAGGCTGAAGTTTTAAGCTTCGTGTTGCTGTAAATATATATATATATAAGAGATGCACTTATCAATTTGAAGAAAGACCATCATATAACCATCCTCCCAGCCGACAAAGGAAACTCCACAATAGTGATGAACACAGCAGACTACAAAGAAAAAATGACAACTCTACTACAAAACCCAGCCTACAAACTCCTAAGCACAGATCCTACCACCTACCTAGAAAAAACTACCAAATCCAAAATCAAGGCCTCTCCCATCAGCGAAGAAATCCAGCAAAAAATCATCCCCAGAGAAAAATCTTCCATATGTCCAAAACTCTATGGCCTTCCAAAAATACACAAGGAAGGAATACCTCTCAGACCAATAATCAGTTCTATAGGCTCCCCTCTACAAAACCTTGCCAAATTTTTAGCCAAATACCTTCAACCATATACAGAAACTATTACCTCATATATTCAAAATTCATTCCACTTTATACAAATAATCAAAAAACAAAACCTACAACCCGATGACCTACTTGTGAGTTTTGATGTCGTGTCCCTTTTCACACAAATACCTATTAGAGAAGCCTTGACAGCTATCCAGGACAAACACAAACCCCCCAAATATATCCTAGACCTTACCAACCACTGCCTGACCAATACATACTTCATCTATAATGAACAAAGATATAAACAGATAGAGGGAGCCCCCATGGGATCACCTCTCTCACCGGTCATCGCCAACCTCTATATGGAATATTTCGAAAATAATGCATTAGAGCAATCCAAATACAAACCTAAACTTTGGCTGAGATATGTTGATGATACCTTTGTAATTTGGCCACATGGTAAGGAAAAACTAGACAATTTCCTCACACATCTTAACAGCCTACACCCCAAAATACAGTTTACTATGGAAACAGAAATCAATGATCAAATTCCCTTTCTAGATGTACTGGTCTATAAAAAACCCAATGGCAGCCTAGGACACACTATCTACCAAAAGAAAACCCATACCAACCGTTATCTAAATGCACACTCACACCACCACCCCGCACAAATCACCTCAGTGGCCAAAACTCTCATCACCAGAACCAAAGGCTTAGCTGACCATGAGCACTTAAAAACTGAATTGAACAAACTCAAAGATGTATTAATTTCTAATGGATTCAAAGAGAAAACAATCACAAATCTAATCAAAAAAGAGACACCCCCCAAAAAACAAGATCAAGAACAGGACAATGGTACCACCATCCTCCCTTACATCAAGGGCACCACAGACAAAATTAGTAAAATCCTGCACAAACATAACATCAAAACTTCATTTTGCACCAACCAAAAAATATCTAATATCCTAAGGAGCCCCAAAGATAAAATCCAATTGGAATACCAAGGAATCTATGAAATCCCTTGCAAAACATGTGCAGCCACATACATTGGACAAACCAACCGAAGAGTAAGTGCACGCCTTGCAGGACATGTGAATGCAGTTAAAAAAGAAGATAAGACTTCCTCCCTTGTCCAGCACATTAAAAAAACAGGGCACAAAATTGACTTTGAAAAAACTAAATTACTTCACAAAACAGAGAATTTATATAGAAGAATTTCTCTAGAAGCCATAGAAATTGAAAGGAGCCCCCTTTGCATGAATAAAAGAGATGACACGTCCCGCCTACCAGAAATTTGGAAACCAGCCTTAAACAAAAAAAACACTTCATAAAAATCACCATTCAATCCTTCTAATAATTATGAATTTGGACTTTTGAAATTTGGAAACCAGCCTTAAACAAAAAACACTTCATAAAATCACCATGTCAATCCTTCTAATAATTATGATTACACCAACCAATCAGATCACTGAAACATAATCACCCAATCTATTTGCTACATTCAAACCAAATCTCCACCCCCACACTATACACTAGGAAGAAATGACAGTTGCAGACATTCCATTTTACAACAGCACGAAGCTTGGAAACTTCAGCCTGATGATGGTGGATGTGATTTCACCGAAACGTCGCATAAACATGCAAAATATTACACAGGGCAAAACCCGAACTCAGAACAATCTACATATATATATATATATATATATATATATATATATATATATATATATATATATATATATATATATATATATATATATAATAGCCCACTTTTATTCAAAGCAAGCTATTATTGTTTCATGTAAAGTTATATGTAGACTTACACAAAGATTTACCTTGAAATTCTATATACCATTGTTTGCAGTCAATCAATCTGAAAATGTATTTGTGTATTGACATATATTCAGATTGCTTTCATTGGTTTTCCATATCCAAATGTTAGGAAAATAAAGTGCTTGAAATAATAAGTTATTGTGTATTGCTTTGGCCTTGCATTTCTCTATGAAGCTTCTAAGCATTTGTGCCACATTGTACATCAATAATTATTGTGGGATCTATCAGACATGGCATGAACCCTTTGGATACAAAATAAGTTTGCAAGGATTGTTGACATTGAAAGTTCTCTGTTATATGCAGCGTCACAAACACTCCAGTTTTTCTCTGTGACCCTATACAGTGATCAGCCCAAATCATGATCATAATAATTTTCTTAACTGGAAAGAATGAGAGCTTCACTCCTTGTTAAAATAATTAGGACTAATGGCCTCGATATGGGTTGAGTTATTCCTTAAAATAATTAACTTTCAAGCATATGCATTTTACATAGTATCTGTATTGAGAATTAAATCTATATTTGCTTCTAATAAAAAAGTTCCAGAAAATAAACTCACAATAATTAATGGCAATAGCATCAAATATATAAGTTTACTAATGGATTAAAATTCAATTTAATTTTCAATAAGTATAAAATGTATCTTCAGACCATTTTTTTAATGAAGGCAGTTTTATTGTTTTGATCTTTTTCTGATTACCTTCAATATTACCTGGATCTAGTGCAATGGACCATAAGAAAAAAAAGTGACAAAATACCAGAAGTATCATTGCACAAGTCATAACTTTATGTCTTATTCAAAGCAATTTCTCCCTTTCGCCTCCTTTCTGCTTCAGCATTTTCGAAACATCCTCATGCTTCATTGAAGAAATCCAGCTTTCCTTGTGCGTGAAATGATCAAACTAAAATCCTTGTTTGCCTAGCTACTGCAGCAGGTGTAATTTTCCTGGAAGCTAAAAATATTTCTATGTCTAATGCTAATCCATATTCCATTGTCTCAGATTTCCCTCAGGGCAATATTGATGTCATTGTATGCTTTATAGAGTACTTATTAGATATTTTCCTAAGGATCACAAACTGGCTATGCAAATTGCTACTATATCATTAGACGCTGTATTCATCTCCAATGGTTTTCTCAGTAAAAACAAGGCAGTAGATCATCCAGTTGTTCAGGTTCAAATTCTCTGTGTTCCAGTACCAGTATTTCAGTATAGAATACAGAATACTTTGAGGACCCAAAACATTTAAGTTTGCTGTTCCTCATACTTCCTATCCATACTGTATATTGAGTTTTCATAAATTTCCCATCCCATTGTAACAAACTGAATAAACAATCTCTCACTGCCAACCCACATTCTGTAAAGGACCTTGGAATACTAATATCGAATGACCTAAATGCTAAAGCCCACTGCAACAATATCGCCAAAAAAGCCTCTAGAGTTGTTAACCTGATCCTACGCAGCTTCTGCTCAGGCAACCTCACTCTACTCACAAGAGCCTACAAAACTTTTGCCAGACCCATCCTAGACTACTGCTCATCTGTCTGGAACCCATACCACATCTCAGACATCAACACCCTTGAAAATGTCACCAGAAGAGCCCTTCACTCCTCTACTCGAAACAGAATATCCTATGAAAATAGACTAACAATCCTAGGCCTAGAAAGCCTAGAACTACGACGCCTAAAACACGATCTGAGTATTGCCCACAAGATCATATGCTGCAATGTCTTACCAGTCAATGACTACTTCAGCTTCAACCGCAATAACACAAGAGCACGCAACAGATTCAAACTTAATACGAACCGTGCCAAACTTGACTGTAAAAAATATGATTTCAACAATCGAGTTGAACAATCGAAGCTTGGAACTCATTACCACACTCAATTGTGTCAACCCCTAACCCCCAACACTTCTCCCTTAGATGCTCCATGATTGACCTCTCCAGGTTCCTAAGAGGCCAGTAAGGGGCGTACATAAGTGCACTGGTGTGCCTTTCGTCCCCTGTCCAATTGTCTTTCCTTTCTCTCACTTATCATATATATTCTCTTCCTTTCATATATCCTCTCCTCTAAGTTCACTTTCACCCTCTTTTATATTATCACATGTCTATTTTATTCCTATGTATTTATGTATTGGACAAATGAATAAAATAAAAAAAATAAAAAAATAAAATAAAGGGAAGTCCTACAAAAGCTCAGACTTTACCCATAGCTATTGATCTGCCGGTTGAGCTTGGCATCTGCTCTTCTCACAGAGAGGTCCCCTGTTGAATTTAGACTCTATCAAACCAGGAGAACATGAGTCATGCTTGGTTGCAAGACCTATTGAACACTGAAGCTTTCCTGACACGATTCTTGCAAATCTGCTTATCCCTAGGCTACTTGACTTTGCACTGCACAGAAAACCAAAGGAAGCACCTCAAAAACATATCTAAATCAAAACAATAACTACCACCTGCATCCGTCTCACTCTAAAGAAAACTAAGTACCACCATCTCTTTTTCTCATTTTCTGAGAGCTGATGAATCTATGCTCATTTGTATATTTCATTACACACACACACACACACACACACACACACCTGGAAAATGCATGTGACAGCTCCTCTATTAAGGATCATTTTTGCAAATTATAAAATTTTCACCAGCAAAGAAATCAATTTGGTCTACATTTTAAATATTAAAATTAAGAATAGAATAGAATTTCCAAACAAAAACCATAATAATAGGACATAATTATTATTTGTTTTTACATTTTTCAGACTTTGTAATGCAACTCTTTGATACACTTGTTAGAAAATATTATGAATTAAATATAAGCAAAATAAATATTAGGAGAGGATGCTTGCAAAAGAACTTATTATTTTTACGTTATAGTTTTTAACATATCTTGACTATGCCCTAAGCATATTCAGTGGTACCTCGACATACAAGTTTAATTCGTTCCAGACCCGAGCTCGTAAGTCGATCAACTCGCGTCTCGAACGAATGCCTTTAGACTTTGTTTTTTGCGCAGAGATAACTGGAAGCAAGAAGATTCTTGCGCCACCTAGTGGAAGCTCGGCTCGTATCCCGAATTTGAGCTCAGGTGTCGAACAGAAATTTCACTCGCGTCACGGCTCGTAACTTAGAATACTCGCATGTGGAGCAGCTCGTATCTAGAGGTACTACTGTAATATTAATTGAGATGCATTTGTTCCTCTTTATGCAGTAATGGGCAAAATGTTTACTGCCACGCTGTGGGTGTGGCTTATTTTGTGGGTGTGTTTGTGGCTTAATGGTCATGTGACTGGGTAGGAGTGGCTTGCTGGCCATGTAATCAGGTGGGAGTGGCTTGAACGATCATCGTTCAAGTGAACTGTCACTCACTGGGGTGACAATTTGCTTCATGTTTCCTCCTTCCTTGGTCCCCCCCCCCCGCCTTAGAGTGTGTAGCTAAAGAAACGGCTGCTGCCAGAAGCATAAATTCTGTCAGCACTGCTTCCACCCACGTCTTCTGCTTACACTTCAGATGGAGGTGGCCATGTGAGGCTGGAGGGGAACTGGGCTGGAGATAGGGAAGCTCGTCCAAGGCCAGGAAGGAGGAAAGAGGAAAAAAGCAAGGAGCAGAGACGCAGCAGCAGCAGGGGGGAAAAGGAGAGCTGAGCTGAGACCAGTAATCCAGGAACTGACAGCAGCCAATCAGCTGGAGCTGCCCACGCATCTTCAGTTCCACCAGTGGAACTTTGTTCCACCCTGTCCTGCCTGCTGCCCACTACTGTCTTTATGTGTGTGTACATGTTTGTGTGTATCTGAACATGTTCCTGCAGCCTTTTGGCAAGACTAGAGTAATGATTGGCATTGCTTCCTTCTGAGAGGATGAGAGAGACTAACTGTCTCAAAGCCACCCAGTTGGCTGACCAAGATGGGTTTATAGGATGACAGTCATTCTCATATAAAGTTTTTAGTTTTTCATGCATATATGGCAAGGTCCAGGACAAGAGCCTTCTCTGCCATTTTGCCTGCCTTTGGAACATCTTACTCCCTGGAGAGAAGTTGGCACCAACCCTCCTGACCTTCCGCAGGAGCTTTAAAATCTGCCAGTTGGCTTGTGGCTCCTATTGGACACCCTATGGGGTGTCACAATGGGAGTGGTTAATAGATTAATACAGATCCCACTGCCTTCCATACTCATTCTACTCCCTCCCTTCCAATCTTTTAATTAATCTGCATCTTTATTAATAGTTTACTTATATAGGTTTTGTATAGCTTTATGTTTTTTAATGTTGTAATCTGCCCAGATGGGGTAAGATGAGCAGCCAATGGAGCTCTCATCCTTGGAACTATTTGAGTTGGTGTTAATACCAATGCAGCAACAGGACTACAGAGGCAACCTTGATTAAAAGTTGTAAGAACTTTTAAGAAAAAATAAATGATAGTTCAGTCCTGGAAAATGAGAAGGCACGAAAAAGAAAATCCAAAATAACATTGTCTTCATGCTGGTTGAGACTATTCTTGGCAGGCTTTCACAATTCTGTTGTTACATTCTACGAAAGTAAAATAGCATTGGTGAAATCCTTTCTCTATTTCCTGACCTGGCAGACTTATGCAGAAAATGGAAGGGAAGTTCATAATCTACTTTTCATTATGGTCTAAAAATGTATATATAGAATATTAAACAATACAGCTCTTGGTAATGTAGCATGGCTTTTCAAGGAAGATGATCCTATGCATGCATGGAGGAATGCAGATCATATCAACCAACTGCTGCCACCTTAAACCATGTCTAAGTAGCACAAAGCAAGGTGCCCACTAAGCTATGAGAAATGTTGGGAAAAGAAGAACTGGACTAAAACTGCCATCAATCCAGAATGCACCAAAGATCTGCACCTATCTAACCACTTTGTTTTCTGGATAATTCTGATAAAGCGGAGTCAAGAAGCCTATGACAAGGACACTATTTTCTTCCCATGGATTTTATTATTTAGAAATCCAATTGATAAATTGCCTATCTTACTGTCTAAGTGACCCTGGATGGTTTACAAGTTTTTTTTTTTTTTTTAAACCCAGTGTTATCCACGTAAAAAGTCTGTACAAAAATAAAACTAAAAATATACAAAGAGCACCCTGCTATCACCAGCCACTCCAGGGTTGTGAATAAGTGTCAGAGGACTTTGTGTGGCATTTATTTATTTATTGGATTTGTATGCCGCCCCTCTCCATAGACTCAGGGCGGCTAACAACAGTAATAAAAAACAGCATGTAAATCCAATACTAAAACATCTAAAAAACGCTTATTGTAAAACTACATACAAACAAACAAACAAACATACCATGCATAAATTGTAAAGGCCTAGGGGGAAAGAATATCTCAGTTCCCCCATGCCTGATGGCAGAGGTGGGTTATAAGGAGCTTACGAAAGGCAAGGAGGGTGGGGGCAATTCTAATCTCTGGGGGGAGTTGGTTCCAGAGGGCCGGGGCCACCACAGAGAAGGCTCTTCCCCTGAGCCCCGCCAAACGACATTGTTTAGTTGACGGGACCCGGAGAAGGCCCACTCTGTGGGACCTAACTGGTTGCTGGGATTCGTGCAGCAGAAAGCGGTCCCTGAGATAAATTGCCTAAAGGTTGTTGTTCCCATACGAGTTGCAGGAAGAGTATTACAACTTTTTGAAGCAATGATCTGTACCTAACAACAATAATAACAACAACAAGTTGTTGTTGTTATTACTACTACTACTACCACCACCACCACTACTACCACCATTTCTAATGATGTAAAACATGAAGTTGTTGGTCTGAGCAATGTCCCGTAAAGCAGTTATGCTAGCGAGTTGGCCACAAAAAGCTTAATAGCAGCAGGGACATAACATCCTCCCTTTGTGGGGGAAAATTTAAGAATGGCACTCACTGATCTTTGGCCCAAGGCAGCTACATATTCTCCATGTACTTTTCTGGAACCATTGGCCTGAATGATCACCCCCATGTATTTAAAGGCAGTTACCTGCTCTATTTTGTGGCCATTTAGACCTTTTTGCAAAGGTCTTTGTTTTCTCATAATTGGTAAATCCACAGTAACTGAATTTAAACATGCCTGGGATAAACATATATCCATTGTAAGATAAAATACAGGAAATAGTATAAGGGCAGACTAGATGGACCATGAGGTCTTTTTCTGCCGTCAGTCTTCTATGTTTCTATGTTTCTATAATTTATGTCCAGTTTGACATAAGGGCTCCTAAGGCTCTTTTATTGGTGTCCTGGAGAGGATCACAGCATCATCTGTATAGAACAGAAGGACAATGATTTGGTCACCTATTTTTGGGGTGGGTGGGGGGGTTATTTGGTTTATTTAGCGATCTGAAACCTTTTGTGAGAAGCAACAGGACTAAGCTATCATATATGGATATCTCCAGTGAAGGACTAAGCTATCATATATGGATATCTCCAGTGGATATCTACGGAAATGTTTACTACCACACTGGGGGCATGGCTTATGCAGGATGCCCTGCATTTTCTTTCAACTTTCAGTGCAAATTGGGTGTTCTGGGGTGGAACTGCATTTTCGCTACCCCACTGCATTCCCCTCCATCCAGGCAGCAGCCCACCCCTAGATATCTTCCATTTTGCATCCCATGCTATCTGTAATATTTCCAAAACAAGAACAGATTGAAGTTCAGAAGAACAAACCTTAAAATAAAACAATATTCCCAATTTATGGCACATTCTAGATTTTGATATCTAGAGACATATATACAAAACATTGACTGGTATGTGAATAAACCATAAAAAGAGATTTGTTATTAATCAGAAAGGCACGTTGTTTTTCTAATTTATGAATGCCAAGTGCTTCAGGTTTGTTCTTAACTGTTTTCTTCCTTTGGAAATATATGGTTGAGAATTCAAAGCTGCTAAATCCACACATTTGTTATGAAGCAATATATGTGAGCTGTGTGCAGGTGTGATGCTTCAATGAATAAAAGATGATTTTTTTAAAAAGAGCCTTGTTCACATGTTTTGTATTCATTACAAAAAAATCAACATAATTGTTGATATGGATAGAGACATAAGCTCCCTGTTTGACTTATTAAATGATTTGTTGTTGCTGTCAGAAAAAGAGAGTTAAAATGCATCAAGAATAATGATACCTATGGCAGTGAAATGAGAGCAGCCATGGAGCAGAAATGAACTGAATTACACTGGCTATGTAAGTGTTTAGCCTTGGATGATCACTTAGCTGTTTTCCCAAACAAATTTATTCTCAAATCTGAACTAAAGTCACCAGCACTTCTCTGTGCCTAAGAAATGAATGTTGACCATAGTGTACATTAGATTGTTTTTACTGTAAATTGACATGCCATTGCAAATTTGGAAGTTCCGCTTCCTTAGGCAAAACACGGACAGAATTTTAAAGGAAAAATAGCTTGTTAAAATGGGCTGTTTCTTCCCAAACATCAAAAGCCTCCATGTAGGTTTCCTCGGCTAATGATCTAGAGAAGTTGAAGATACCTGACCAGCTTACCATCTCCAAAATTAACATGCAAATCACAACTAAACTAAACTTTGGGTTTTCACACTGCCCTGGATACATGGAAGCTACTGAATTTAAAATAAAACCAGTGAGAAAAATGATATTTTGCTATGTCTTTCATTTAGAAATGCAGGAAGGTACTGTCCTTTTTGAAGGCAAAAGCATACTTTTTTTTTTTGCAAATTAGATTTTTTTTTCCTTTAAAAAGTGTTGATGAATATGGAAGAAAAGTGTGTTAATGCATGCAAAAATGAGCCAATTTTGAAACAGATAATTCTAGCTTTGTTTTATAAACTGTCCTTCTCCTTCTCAGGTTTTAATAAGAAGGTAACAGAAAAGACAGGAGCCAAATTGTGCTTAATACCAGAAACATTTTTTAAAGTTTTATTTACTGAATTTTTCAAGTTAAGAATACATCACAATATTTTTTTACAGATCTTTACCCATTTCCTTATATTTCTTGTATTTAAAATGATACATGAACAGATGTAAGAATATGGGTATATAGATATAAATAGATATAGGTATCTAAGTTTATAAATAAATGAAAATATATAGATAGATATGTATTGATAGCTAAATTTATGTATCCATCATTTTTGTATACTCTTACACATCATATGTTTCATATTTATGTATTTATCATTTTTTGTATGCCTTAACACATTGAATCACACTAAATTGTTTCTATTCTCTATCCACTTGTACCAATTATTCCACATTTCGTTAAATTCCAAATCACTTCTTCCTTTAATCTCCATTGTCATTTTGTCAATTTCTGCACATTTATACATTTTATCTATAATTTTATTTCCTAATAAAGTCATTTTGTTTTTACACAATTGAGCCTAAGATATTCTAGAAGCAGTATATTTATTCTAATGCCAGGAACATATTACCCTTTTTTCACCATCACTACCTACCCCCTATCTTGAAAGTCATTCATCGGTTGCTCGTTATTTTTCAAGAACACTTGAAAAGATTTGTGTTTGTTTTAAATCTCTAAATTGGTTTTTCACCACCTAAGCACCCTTAAGATGTATGAACCTCAATTTCAACTCTTAGAATTCCCAGCCAACTATATCTGGAATGTGGCTTTCTGTGGATATGAACCAGCAGTGGATTGGTCCCAGTTCGGCCTAGTTCTGCAAACCAGTAGTGGTGGCTAGGGGACTTTACTGTGCATGTGTAGAAGTGGTGCATGCTTGTGTGCACAGGGACCAGTAACAATGGGTTTTAGAATAAAGTGACCAGAGTTAGGTAAGGCGGGACACCATCGGCAGCGGGGAGACGGATGACTGACAAAACTCAAAACGCTCAAAAAAGCTTGACTGTTCTTCCCATGAAGACATAGCTGGTGGAGGGTGGCGGCTTCGACGGCATCCGTAGGGCCAGTGTCCAGTAGGCATTGCTGGAGGGCTTGGAGGGCTAGAGGGAGACTGTAGCGGGAGTTGTGGGTCCTGCAGCATCAGGACAGGTTTGGCTCATCCGTTTGGGGTGCGGAGGCGGCTTGGGTCAGCTTCCGGCTTGCAGCAAGCCCAGCAGCAGGAAGGCTGGATCGGTGAGGGGCATCAGAGTGGCAGTTGTGGGGCACTGCAGAGCCAGAGTGAGTAACGGCACTTCTGCAAACTGGCCAGCCAAAAAAAGTGGGACTTTTTAAAAGCAATGCAGGACGCGGGAAAAAATCCTAAAAAGCGGGACTGTCCCGCTAAAAGGGAGATATCTGGTCACCTTATTTTAGAACCCACTACTAATATGAAACTATCTTACAGATATCTTTCACTTTTAAGATCTGCTCTTTTCAGAATAGCTCTTTCCTCTCTTCCTCCTTGACCCAGCTTTTTTCATTTTAAATTAGTCAATATTGATTTTAACTACATAAACCAGATTTCTGTATTGTTAGTCCCTTTGCATGATTTCTAGCAGAACGGGAGAATGTCCACAGATTTAATATAAATAGTAATAGCTACCTGTCTATTTTTATAAAGCTATAAAGAATTGTTGTAAGATCATAAGACAGCATCTAATAGCTAGAGAAAAGATAATGTTTTGCTTCATTGGTTTTTCTTTATTTGCACAATTGTTTGTTTAAATATAGATTTTTTCCCCCATTTTTGTCACATGTAGTTCTGCATAAATTATTGATGTGTCAAATATATCATATTTCATAGAAAGTTTAAAAATCATATTTTTTATCTGAATGATATCGTTATTTTATATATATATATATATATATATATATATATATATATATATATATATATATATATATATATATATATAAATATATATGTGTGTGTGTGTGTGTGTAGATTGTTCTGAGTTCGGGTTTTGCCCTGTGTAATATTTTGCATGTCTATGCGACGTTTCGGTGAAATCACATTCACCATCATCAGGCTGAAGTTCCAAGCTTCGTGCTGTTGTAAAATGGAATGTTTGCAACTGTTGCAAACATTCCATTTTACAACAGCACGAAGCTTGGAACTTCAGCCTGATGATGGTGAATGTGATTTCACCGAAACGTCGCATAGACATGCAAAATATTACACAGGGCAAAACCCGAACTCAGAACAATCTACATACATATACCCGTGAAAATTTACGAAAACAAATATATACACACACACACACACACACACACACACACACACACACATACACACATTAGGCAAAAATATTTATCTTCCTAACAGCTATATCTATTTTGTAAAGAATGTGAAGAATGTGCCTGGAGCATTTACATTACTAAGGGTAAAGGCAGAAAGCAATTCTGTAACTAAAAAGAAATCCAGATGTCAGCAAAATATGCTGACATAGATATCTTCAGGATTTTGTACTGTTTTTCCAGGGCATACTCAGCATTTTCTACCCAAAAAGGAAAACCACTACCATATCTACAGAAATAGAAGCAGCATAAAAGACGTAGGAATCATCCAATGTCCATAGAAAAATAATGATCTGTAAAATATATTAAATATTGGATGCAGCACCAAGAACAGACAAATTCTCGTGATAGTGAATATTCAGGATTACCATGGCTATAATATCCAGCTGTTCTCTAAGAATACACCTATCCACTGATATTGATTTATTCTTAATATTATTACATGCTTCTGCTTAGATTTTGTCCCTTTAACTGATAGAAAGACATATTAACGCTATTTAACATCAGAATATTTTGAATATTCCTATCACAAAAACAAGTTGCAAAGATTTGGCTTTTATGCCAAATATAGCATGCAAAACTAGATTATTTGTTCATTGTTTTACCCAGCCATTATTGTACTGTACAGTATGACTCACTGCAACTTTCTAGGATCATAGCTGGAGTTCTATTTCATAACCTACTTAAATTTTTCTAGTATGGCAGTTGCCTGTATGCTATAATTTATAAATCTCATGACCTGCAATACACAGCATACTTCATATACTGTGATGGCGAGTGACGAGTGCCACAAATGGCATGTGCAGCCATGTCAGTGGCACACAAGCTCAGGTCCGGTGAACCAACCATCTAATTTTTGGGCCTTCTGGGCCCACCGAGAGTCAGGAAACAGGCTGTTTCCAGCCTCCGGAGAGAGTGGGAAAGGCTGTTTTCACCCTCCCCAGGCTCCTGGAAAGGCTCTGGAGTTTGGATACAGCAAAAAACCCGGACCTTCCAGTTAATAATAATAATTAATAATTTATTAGATTTGTATGCCTCCCCTCTCCGCAGACAACCGGTAGATGGTAAATGAGGCATTTTCTGCCTCCAGAAGACCTCTACAGGGGTGGAGAAGGCCATTTTGACCCTCCTCAGACTCCTAGAAAGGCTCTGAAGCCTGAGAAGAGTGAAAAACAGATGTGCCATTGCGTGCCAGGAGCAAGAGGTGTCATGTGCACTATTGGGTTGCTATATGCCGGGGGGGGGGCATTCTGGTAGCTAAAATGGAACTGCTCATGCAGATCCTGCTGACTGGCAGGCAGGTGCATGTGTCGGAGCAAGGTTTGCTACCTGCACATGCACAGGAAGCCAAATTTCACATGAGGACATGCAGGCATACAAGATTTTGTTGATTTTCACCATTGTTTTGTTTCCGCACATGCATAGGGGACAAAGTAACCCATCCAGTCACACGAACACCTAGCTTTGCCCACCCTGTCACATGACCATGAAGCTACACCCTCCAAGTCACATGACCAGAAAGCTACGGCTGCCAAGATACATGATCATAAAGCCATGCCCACAAAATAAGCCATTCCCATAGAACCAATAGTAAAAATAAAATGAAACCCACCCCTGGATTATGCCATATCTAGCACACATTTAAAAGCTACTGAGAATTATTTGTGATATATTATTTCAAATATGTCAAAACTCCTGGCAATTAAAATTGATTAGAAAGAATAAAGATGTCAATTGAGCCCAAAGTTTGGGAAATATTGGACAAAAAGTTCCATTCTGTTATTCCTAACATTTCACTGATTTGAATATCTTATAATTGGAAAAGCAGCAACTTTAGGAGTTGTAAGCCATTAATTCAATATATTTGCTCTCAATAATAATTCCTAGAACAAATATTAGAATATCTGTGAATTATATGGAACTTTGAAAACAATCCCAGTGTTGGGGAAAGGGGTTAATAACATTTAAAAACACCATTAAAAGGAAAAGTCAAGATGATAAAATCTCTCCATAATAGCTTAGATTTATTAAAATGACAATAATTAAAGTTCAACTTACAATATAAGAAAGAGTCATCCAAGTAAAGGAAGATATTATGAGTCCATCCCTCTCAATATACACGTTATTCCAAATAATTCATATATAATTGTTCTTGAAATTACTATTGTTAGGAATAGTAATTAACTGAGAACCATAATATTATTGGAAAATATTGAAGGCATTTCATCTGCCATGCCTTCTTGTTGATAATGTAACCAAAAACTGTGCAGGTTTTCTATCATTTCACTCTTACATTTTTCTGCATCAGATATTTATATTTTTACACTGTAGGCGGAATGATAAATTTCTTCTTAGCCAAATACTGCATAGTTGTGCTTGAATTAATGTAATAACTGGATAGCCTCTTGCCAGAAAAGAGTAGAAAAGTAACAGAAATATGATAAAGTGATAGGAATCTATTTTATGTATTACTGTTGGTAGCATGGTAATAATTATAGCAAAAGAGCCTCAGAAGAGTAATCATTTGTAAAGCATTGTTCTTTTGTTGCTCTTATCATTGGCCTGTTACAATATAAACAGCACTGTATGAATCTGTTTTAGCCACTCAATAAAATTCCTATTGAAATTATATTTCCTAATTTGTTATTTTTATTCAAACATCAGTTGGTTTGTCACTGACCATTTGTAATGGAATATTGGCATATAGAAGAACACATTTATGTAGGTGCAATCCTTTCATGGCAATTAACGGGATGGTCCAACACTGGTCTGAATGAATTAAGAATGTAATTAGAATTAGTAGTCATTAAGGTATGACTTTTAGGAAGGCTATTCTACCTATAGCAAATGATTGAAAGATGTTACAGCATGCCAGTAAACTGTAAGAATTCGAACAGTCTTCCAAGAAAATGTGTTGTTCTCTGGAACAGGCTTCCGGGCTCTTTCACTTCATCAAATGCATCTTCTGAGTTGAATGATTCCTTCTAAGTGCTAAATCAATAAATCAGTTAATACTGAAAATTGTTTTAAATAAATGTAGAAGCCCCAAGAAACAAATACATTTTTTTAAAAAAACATTGTTTTTCTTTAAATTAAGCCATATTTATGAAATAACAACACTAAACAAACGTACAAACTTACATGTAGATGAAGTTGATTCGTCCAATGGCCAATAATTTTATATTCTGCACTTCTGTTGATTATCTGATACTGGAAAATATCATAACGGCCAGGTGCATCTCCATTTTCATTGAAAATGACAGGTGTTCCAGCACTCCCTATGAAAGATAAGAAAAATCTTATCTAATAATCTTAATTTATTGCCGGAATAGAATAAAATATCCCATTTTCCAGTGCTCACAACAACAATAATAATAACAATATGACAATAAACAAATCTAATATTTTTAAAAAGCATCTAAAAACCGATCATTTAAAAATCATACAACACAAGCATACCATACATAAAATTATATAAGCCTGGGGGAGATGTCTCAATTCCACCATGCCTGACGACAGAGGTGGGTCTTAAGTAATTTGCGAAAGACAAGGAGGGTGGGGGCAGTTCTGATCTCTGGGGCTAGTTGATTCCAGAGAGCTGGGGTCACCACAGAGAAGGCTCTTCCCCTGGGGCCTGCCAGATGACATTGTTTAGTCAACAGGACCCAGAGAAGGCCAACTCTGTGGGATCTTATCTGCCGCTGGGATTCGTGCGGCAGAAGACGGTTCCAGAGGTATTCTGGTCCGATGCCATGGAGGGCTTTAAAGGTCATTACTAACACTTTGAATTGCAACCAGAAACTGATCGGCAGCCAGTGCAAGCCACGGAGTGTTGGAGAGATGTAGGCGAATCTAGGTAACCCCACGGTAGCTCTCGCGGCCGCATTCTGCATGATCTGAAGTTTCCGAAAGGTAGCCCCATGTAAACCTCAAGGTGATGAGGGCATGAGTGACTGTGAGCAATGACTCCCGGTCCAAATAGGGCTGCAACTGGTACACCAGGTGAACCTGTGCAAACGCCCTCCTTGCCACAGCCGAAAGGTGATGTTCCAATGTTAGCTCTGGATCGAGGAGGATGCCCAAATTGTGGACCCTCTCTGAGGGGGGCAATAATGCCTTCCCCCAGGGTAATGGAAGGACAGATGGAATTGTCCTTGGGAGTCAAAACCCACAGCCACTTCATCTTGTTAGGGTTGAGTTTGAGCTTGTTAACATCCATCCAGACCCCAACAGCCTCCAGGCACCGGCACATCACTTCCACTGCTTCGCTGACTGGACATGGGGTGGAGATGTATAACTGGGTATCATCAGCATACCCAGCGGTTTCATGTAGATATTAAATAGCAGTGGGGAGAGGACCGACTCCTGAGACACCTCACAAGGGAGAGACCTAGAGGTCAACCTCTGACCCCCCACTAACACCAACTGTGACCTACCGGAGAGGTAGGAGGAGAACCACCGAAGAACAGTGCCTCCCACTCCCACCCCCTCCAGCCGTGCAGAAGGATACCATGGTCGATGGTATCAAAAGCTGCTGAGAGATCAAGAAGCACCAGGACAGAGGACAAGCCCCTGTCTCGGGCCCGCCAGAGATCATCCATCAGCACGACCAAAGAGGTTTCTGTGCTGTAGCAGGGCCTGAATTCTGACTGTTGAGGGCCTAGATAATGAAATGAAGTAATACATGCAATCTAAGTGCAACTAGAACTCCTGATGACAAAATGTTCATTCTAATATAGAAAAAGGTATCAATTCTTTAGACTATTATATAACTAATGGAAAATTAATTCTCTTCTCTTGGTAGAATCATTTTTTCCGCAATCATAAAAATATGCAATATCCATTATCATTTTTTCCTGTTGATTTCTAAACTACTGGTAGTTTGATATCAATATCTAAAGCAGCAGAAAACCAGAGTCTCCTGAACAAAATTAATAACATACCTACATGATACATATGATTGTTTCCACTCTAAGCACCACATCTCCAATTAGCCACTTACCCACATTGTTGTAAAAAGATACAATGATGTCCATTTACATCAAAGGGAATACTGCCAATATATTTCTACATTTCCAAATGCACTTAAAAATGCAATTATATTTGTACAATGCTCTCACTTGAGAATAAAAAACTTACACATGATCAAGCCTTTCAGCTTTGTAAGCAAGCAATTCCTCATAAAAGAGGAATGTATTTCAATCAGAATATAAAATAAAAAGACAGCTATACTGAGAGTATGGTACGGTGGATGCCTCACCTGTCATTATTCCTAATTTGTATCATCAATATTAAGTGCCAAGGTAGGTTATGAATGGTGAGATTGTTGTTATTTTACTATTGTTCCTCTTTTTAATTAGCAGTTAATGGAGCCACAGAATAGATACAAAAAAAATTATACACAGGTGAGTATCAACATATAGTTCTCAAAACTCCAAAAGGTATATTTAAAATGGAGAACAAAATCTGTTTGCCACTATTATATGTTCAAGTGGAAGAGACAAAATAAATTGAAAAGAAAAGAAAGCTGATAAAATGGTAAGAGCTTTTGTAAAAAGAATGCCAATTCAAAAATTATCAACAATTAAGCAGAATGAAAGGATTCTAATTTGAGACTGTGTTGGCAATAGAACTGAACATTCTACTCTACCCAGTTCAGTGATAAATAGTTATTATCAATGTGAAATGTTAGAAACAGAGAAGAATTTCAAACAATATAAAATCTAAAATAGATGATGATTGTTCTCCAGCTATTGAAACAATCAGGAAAAGAATACTTCAAAGAATTCAACTCTAAAAAGTTATTTACAACTATTGACTGTAACAGAATCTTCCATCATATAAGAAGAATTGCAGTCTGTGCTGAAGAGGAGAAAAATTAAAACTAATGACAATTCAATGGGTATTGGGTTTATTGTTGAGAAAAGAAAGAAAGAAAGAAAGAAAGAAAGAAAGAAGGAAGGAAGGAAGGAAGGAAGGAAGGAAGGAAGGAAGGAAAGAAGGTAGAAAAAAGAAAGAAAGAGGACTTCTTCCTCTCCATCATATTTACCGCAAAGGTGGTATTCAGCCACTTTGGACCAGTTCGCCTGAACCAGTAGCAGAAATCGTGGGTGAGCCTACCCACCCACCCATTCGCCCAGGCTCTATGCTATCCTATTTGTTGTGGTTCAGCCTGAGGCTGCTCAGGGACCGGCTGTGTCTCTGCTGGCTCCATGCCCGGAGGAGGATGACAGCGAAGAGGAGGGGGCTGAACAGTCGGACAGGGGAGAGGAAAATCAGGAATGGGATGAAGGAGAACAGCATGAGAGCCCCGGGGGGGGGGCTCTCCCCAGCCAGTAGTTTGGAGTCATTAGGTGATGAAGCTCAAGCCGTCATTGACATGCGACAGATGGTCAGATCAAAGAAAGGAGCAATTAAAGAAGTATTATCAGCACTGAATTAGGAACAGCTGGGTTTGGGTGTGGTCCTCCTTAGCAGGATTTAAAAGGCAGGCAAGCCCTTGAAGCCATGTGGAGTGTTATCAGTTTGGAGTTGCGTTATCCTGTCTTGTTTCTCGGCGGCTCTGTTCCTGGCTTGTGGCCCAGCAGCTTTGGAAGACCCGTGGGAGGTGTAGGTCTGCTATCTACAGCCTCGGCTTGGCAGCAAGAATTCTGTATTGCTGCATGGACTTTTGCCTTCGTGGATATATCTGAAGATACAGCATTTTCCTGTTTGTAAGGACATTTTCTGCTACCTATGTTTTTATTGAATTTTATAAAACTGCCTTTGCCTTTTACCAGTGTGTCTGGCTTCTCTTTTTGGGTTGGTATTGGCTTCTGGAGTGACCCAGACAGAACACTATTTGTGCATATTTTTGAGGCCGTGTGCATGTATTTGTGTGCAAGTAAAATGCAGGCATGGGAGTTTGTGCACATGTGTGTGCACTCACATTTGTGAACTGGTAGGGAAGGGTGAGTGAAAACCATCCCTGATTCAAAGATACATTTAGCAACCACAATTAGGAACAACAACTTTCTCATTAAACAAAGTGATTGCTAAGTCAAACTGAGACTACTTCACTTCAGCTTTCCTTTACTTTACAGTAGTAAAGATCATAAATACGAGGATTGGTTGCAAAGTTATTTTTTCATCAACATCCTAATTGTGAATGGCCACTAAATGAGGTAGTCACCAAACTACCCATAAAAGAGCCATGGACAATAAAACTGTGCCAGATGTCCTCAGTGATTAAAGATACAATCTATCATGTAACACTCCTTGGCCCAAGATTCCGCTATCCCAACTTTTTTTATTTATTATTCTCTTATTTATCACTTTCTCCCGAGCACATAGAACAATTAGTCTTAACTAACTTAACAGTCAGAAATCCTTCAACTCCAAAATCTATTGTATAAATGAAGGCTTGAGTTGACCATTGAAGATCATTTTACTCCAAAGGATTAGTTGACGCATAATAAGTTCCAAATGTTTAAAATTAAGTAAGAAAAGAAAAGCAAAAGTTGTGAAGCAGGAGTATCACCAGGGGTGGGCTGCTGCCGGATGGGGGGGGACAGAGTGGGGTAGCAAAAATGGAGCTCCACCCCAGAGCACCCAATTTGCACTGAAAGATGTTGAAAGAAAATGCAATCCTGCATAAGCTCTGCCCACATTGTGGTAGTAGCCCTTCACTGAGTATCTCCTACCCTTTGTTGTGGTTCAGCCTGAGTAAGATGAAAGACCAGCTGCGTCTCTGCTGGCTCCATGCCTGGGGGAGGATGAGAGCGGAGAGGAAAGTGACAAGGAAGAAAGGCCTGGGAGCCCTGGGGAGGGGCTCTCTCAAGCCAGTAGCTTGGATTCTCTAGAGTCTCTGGAGTCATTGGATGACGAAGCACAAGCTGTCATTAGTATGCGACAGAGACGCATAGATCAAAGGAGAAATCAATTGAAGAACTATTATCAGCGTTGAATGAGGAACACCAGGGGTTTGGGTGTGGTCCTCATTAGCAGGGAAGGGTTTATAAGGAAAGCAAACTCTTTCGGCAGTGTGGAGTGTTATCAGAGTGGAGTGGCTGTTATCTGCATTGTCTCAGCGTTTCTGTTCCTGGCTCGTGGCCCAGCAGTCTTGAAGACCCGTGGGAGGTTTGTGCCTGTTAGCAACAGCCTCGTTTGTCATCAAGGATCCTGTGTTTTTGTATGAACGATTGCCTTCGTGTATCTATTTGGAGTTCCAGTGTTTTCCTGATTTGTAAGGACATTTTCTGTTGGCTTCTTTTCTCTTTACCATTATAAAACTGTGTTTGGATTCTACCGGTGTGTCTGGCTTATCTTTTTGGGTTGGTCATAGCTTCCGGAGTGACCCAGACAGAACACCCTTTAACCCATAACTAATGGATAATGTAAGGGGGGGGGATTCACAAGATTTTGTACTGCCCTCATTAGAAAGGTCAGCCAAATAAACTCAAACATAAAATTAGGCAAAATAAGAACAACATTTTAAGCAGCAAGTTCAGAATGACTGCAGTAAGAACCTCCACAGCTCTCCAGGTTTTTTGGTTGTAGGATAGTTCACATAAAACCTACTGTACTGTAAGACTCTTAATTAGCTGGGAAGAACAGTGTACTGATAGATACTGAATAATCAAATTGACATAAAAATTAACTGTAACCCAGGGTATATGTAACCATGTTCAGTCAGATGACAAAATGTCTTGTGATTCTCAACCCCCTGAGATGACTGTCAATTTCTTGACAATTGTTCTTACTTCACTAGGGAGATGTAGATGTCACTATTAAAAATTATTTCATTTTACAAGCTGATTGCATAATTATTGTCCTGCTTAATCAAAGAAATGTTACTTTGTAGAAACAATGCGTCTTTTCACTTTTCTTTAAATAGCATTCTTAACTTTAAATTATGTAAAAACTCAGAATAAAAGAACTCAAGGGAACCTGCCACTTCAGTTGTTATAAAATTGCCAAAGCAATTTTACTGTCTCATTAGCACATAATTTCATTTCATAACATTAGATATGAATTTAGAGCACACGGCTTCTAACTTATTGCTGAAATGCAAAGGTAGATATATATGCAAAGCTAAATTAGATAATATGTATGTATAATTAAATGTATATAACACTTGATTCCAAGTAGAAGTAACTGGTTTTTTTATTTTATTATTATTTTATTATTATTATTATTTTATTTTATTTTATTTTATTTTGTTTTGTTTTGTTTTGTTTTGTTTTGTTTTGTTTTGTTTTGTTTTGTTTTGTTTTGTTTTGTTTTGTTTTGTTTTGTTTTGTTTTGTTTTGTTTTATTTTATTTTATTTTATTTTATTTTATTTTATTTTATTTTATTTTATTTTATTTTATTTTATTTTATTTTATTTTATTTTATTTTATTTTATTTTATTTTATTTTATTTTATTTTATTTTATTTTATTTTATTTTATTTTATTTTATTTTATTTTATTTTATTTTATTTTATTGATTGGATTTGTATGCCGCCCCTCTCCATAGACTCGGGGTGGCTAACAACAGTGGTAAAAACAACATGCGACAATCCAATACTAAAACAGCTAAAAACCCTTATTTTAAAACCAATCATACATACAAATATACCATACATAAATTGTAGAAGCCTAGGGGGAAAGAATATCTCAGTTCCCCCTTGCCTGACGACAGAGGTGGGTTTTAAGAAGCTTACGAAAGACAAGAAGGGTGGGGGCTATACTAATCTCTGGGGGGAGTTGGTTCCAGAGGGCCGGGGCCACCACAGAGAAGGTTCTTCCCCTGGGTCCCGCCAAACGACATTGTTTAGTTGACGGGATCCGGAGAAGGCTCACTCTGTGGGACCTAATTGGTCGCTGGGATTCGTGCGGCAGAAGGCGGTCCCGGAGATAACCTGGCCCGGTGCCATGAAGGGCTTTATAGGTCATAACCAACACTTTGAATTGTGACTGGAAACTGATCGGCAACCAATGCAGACTGCGGAGTGTTGGTGTGACATGGGCATATTTAGGGAAGCCCATGATTGCTCTCGCAGCTGCATTCTGCACGATCTGAAGTTTCCGAACACTTTTCAGAGGTAGCCCCATGTAGAGAGCGTTACAGTAGTCGAGCCTCGAAGTGATGAGGGTATGAGTGACTCTGAGCAGTGACTCCTGATCCAAATAGGGCCGCAACTGGTGCACCAGGCGAACCTGGGCAAACGCCCCCCTCGCCACAGCTGAAAGATGTTTCTCTAATGTGAGCAATTGTTAAAACTCTGAATCACAAAATACAATACAGCAAAATATAAATATAGCCCAAGACGAAAGAACAAGAGTAAAGAAAATAAATTCAAAGGGGAACAGAAAGAACAAATCATGTATGGATTAGAAAGTGAGGATAACAAATAATTACAGTCCTTTTCTATATTGATGATAGTTAATTGTATAATTGTATAAGTCAATTGTATAGTTAATTGTATAAGCACACCAGAACAACTAGACACAAGAACAGTTTTCTCCTGAATGCAATCACTGCTAAGCAAATAATTCCCTCAACACTGTCAAACTATTTATTAAGTCTGAATTACTATTTCTCATTGTTCCCCATCACCCATCTCCTCCCACTAATGACTGTATGACTGTAACTTTGTTGCTTGCATCCTTACAATTTATATTGATTGGTTCATAATATAATTGGATTGTTTATTTGTACCTGGACTAGGGGTCGGCTACTGCCAGGATGGGGGGAAATGCAGTGGGGTAGAAAAAATGGAGCTCCACCCCAGAGCACCCAATTTGCACTGAAAGATGTTGAAAGTAAATGCAGGGCGTCCTGAATAAGCCATGCCCACAGTATGGTAGTAAACATTTTGGTAGCCCTTCACTGACCCGGACTATCATTAAGCATTGTAGTTTATGGTTCTTGACAAATGTATATTTCTTTTATGTACACTGAGGCCATATGGACCAAAGACAAATTCCTTGTGCGTCTAATCACACTTGGCCAATAAAATTCTATTCTATTCTATTCTATTCTATTCTATTCTCTCTCTGTGTGTGTGTCCCAAATCATAAGGGGATGCCACAAAGAAGAGAAGTCAAGCTATTCTCCAAAGCACCTGAGGGCAGGACAAGAAGCAATGGGTGGAAACTAATTAAGGAGAGAGGCAACTTAGAACTAAGGAGAAATTTCCTGAAAGTTAGAACAATTAATCACTGGAACAACTTGCCTCCAGAAGTTGTGAATGTCCCAACACTGAACATTTTAAAGATGTTGCACAAACATTTGTCTGAAAGGTTTCCTGCATAAGTAGGAGGTTGGACTAGATTATCACTAGAAGACCTCCCTTCCAACTCTGCTATTCTATTCTATTCTATTCTATTCTATTCTATTGGGAATTAATTTGCAATGTTTTATTGGCCAGATATTTATTGGAGGAGAGCCAAAGTTGTGTAACGATTAAGGCACTAGGCTAGATGTTGGAAGATTGTGAATTCTAGTTTCAAAATCAGCTGTGTGACCTTGGGCCAGTTACTCTGGTAGAAGTCGTTTTTACTAATATGCAATTTCTATAATTCTGTGTTTGGATTACTGAAACAGGCTTTACTCAGAGCCTCCTCTAACAATCACTCAGGCAGCAGTGGTGAAACCTTGCTAAGTAAATGGCAGGGGCAAACCCAGGTAGACCCCATGTCTGTGATCAGGACTGTGTTCAATAGGAGTATAGATCTGAGCTGTAGAATTCTCTGAAACCCTGAGCAATTTTTAAGTTTTAACTGATGCCGAGCAATTGATTGGATTTAATATGCACAGGGGCGAGCTGCTGCCCGGACTGGGAGGGGATGCAATGGGGTAGCAAAACTGGAGCTCCACCCCAGAGCATCCAATTTGCACTGAAAGAAGTTGAAAGAAAATGCAGGATTCTGTGCAGTTTGGAGAACCTCCAAATTCCATCCCAGCTGGCCCCGCCCACCCTGCCCTGCTCCACCCATCTCCGGAGACCTCACATGGCCCGTTTTGAATGCAAGAAAGTGCAGGGCTCATGCAGAGGCTCAGGTCTACCAGAAGTTCAGAAACAGTGCCAGAGTGCCTCCAGAGCCTGGGGAGTCTGTTTCTGCCCTCTTGGAGGCTCAAGGAAAGCCTCCGGAGCCTGGGGAGGACAAAACCGACCTCCCCACTGTCATGGTGCAGGAGGCCAAATAGGTAACACCCTCCATGGTTATGCCCACCTAGCAACTGGGCAGAGAACTCCTTGCTAAAAATTTGAAGTCCATCCACGGTTGTATTTGAAGACCTCTAAGGCCTCTTCCAGTTCTGTATTCTGTAATTTGCCTCTCACATGTAAGACATCCCTTGTTATATGTAATATTGCCATGTATTACAGGGATGTGATAAAATCTGCAAATCACTGACTTCAAGTTCCTTTGAATAAAATTTTGAATCCCTTCAGCTAAAAGTTATTGTTATGTAAATGTTATTTGAATATTGGTTGTTTCTATCTACATTTTTATTTCATCAATCAAATAAAATTGGCTTGAAGTGTAATTATAACCCAGTTATAAACTGCAGTTTATTAGTCATTTCTAAGTCAAAATTTAATAATATAATCACTAAATAATAATAGTATAATTATATTTATATGGCAATTTTTAATAATCAGGGTTTAATTGTAATGTAATTATTTAAAATTATTTTGTGATTAAATCATCTCTTCAAAAAAATCTCAGATTAAAATTAACATAAAGACATGATTGGCAATTACAATGAGTTTTAGGTCAAGGAATAATGTAAACAATAAGCATCTTTTCAAGATTGAGATATTAGAAGTATTCTTGGGTATATTTCTTAAATATATTGCTTCAATTATTGTACCAGACTGGTATAATATTAAGAGTTAATTTTGGACAAATCCTCCAATTTCTTTATGTAATTTATGGCTAGCATAAAATGATGGTGGGGGGTGTTAACATTTCTAACTTTCTGTTTTCATCAATACACTTTGATTTAATTACATATGGAATACTGTTGTAAATTAATAAAAATATTATGGTCATAGTATGTAAGTTATTATGTAAATGCTCTGATCTCATGGTTGGAGCTTTGTTCTACTTTTAGTCATAGCTTTACAGTATTTCTAATGTTAAAAGACAAAAAACATACAATTAGAAGATACTGCTATGGAAATAAAATTCCAACATTAGTCACAGATAAACTCACATTCTAAGATAAGAGTTTGTAAATAATAGGATTTGTTTGTTTCATTTATAATGAATGAGAAAGAAATTAATATTTTACCTTCCATCTTTTCTAATAATTTATTACAGCAGAACTTGCATTCTGTGGAATTATGAAATGTTAATATAATTAATTTTAAAATTTCCTGGTTGTATAATTCAGTCCATATTGCATTATCAGCTTCTAAAAGTCCAGATTTATTACTAAAAATGGATATGTTTTGGGGGACTATAAGTATATAACACTTTCATAAATAATTAAGGAATATTGCTATGCTGGAAAATATTTGCAAGGATCTTCAAATAAATTCAAATAAAGTCGTCTGACATGTGCAATCCTGGATTATCAGTGTCTGCTTTCTGCTGATAAACTAGCTGTCTACATAATGGAAATAATTAACAACATTATTTCAAGTGAGTTGATTATATAATTATTAATTTTAATGATGTATAATTATTTTTAAAAATATATTATAAGGCATCTTTGTCTTTTTTCCTCTGGTACTATTTGTTATTTCCATTGCCCTGTCCTTTTTCTATTTGCCTCTTCCTTTTTTTATAGGAAAAGAATAAAACGAAATTTAAAATACAGTGGTACCTCTACTTACGAACTTAATTCATTCCGTGACTAGGTTTGTAAGCAGAAAAGTTTGTAAATAGAGGCAACTTTCCCCATAGAAATCAATGTAAAAGCGAATAATGCATGCAAACCCATCCCAAAGCTCACCCCTTTTGCCTTATTACCGCTGGCATTCAGATCCTTGTTAGGGGACGGGTGGAGGAGAAAAACAGTGGAGGCTGCCCAGAGGGAGCCTCATGGGTGGATTGAAATGTGTGGGAAGCTGCCTGGCAGCTTGTCAGCTGGCAGGGCTTCCACCCTCCTTGATTATACAGCCCGGAGCAGTAGTTGAGAGGACTGGGGGGGGAGGAAGAAAGGAGTGTGTGTTTGTGCGTGTGTGTTTAATTTCTTTCTTGGAGCTTTCCTTCCCAAGCTCCAAGAAAGAAAATAAACAAGGAGGAATAAATGAAGGGTGACATTTTTAAATGAATGAAAGAAAAGAAAAAAGTCTCTAAGAAGAAGAAGCAATGCCAGCAGGCCTTGTTCAAGTGTAGAGTGTTGCACAAATGCTTTTGCAATGACGTTTGTGCCTGTGGATATGTTTCCTATGGTTGGTTGCAGTCAGTTAGAAGTGTAGTCTGGATTTGTCAATTTTATCCATCCATAGCAAAGGTCTTCAAACTTGACAACTTTAAGACTTGTGGACTTCAACTTGAGGAATTATCCAACCAGCTATGGGAGAATTCTGCTAGAATTCTGGGAAAATTCTGGGAGTTGAAGTCTACAAGTCTTAAAGTTGTCAAATTTGAGGATTCCTGACTATAGAGTCCTTCTCAATGAAACCTGCCATAGGAAGATGTTGTCGTTTGATGGTATTTAAAGATTTCACAGAATGTAAGCTGCTCAAATTAAAGTTGCCTTTTGCAATTGACTGGTGGTGAGTCTATAAATGCTGATGGTGATCAAATTATCTTCCAGATGTTCTTGTATTGCATCCAAGTCACCTATCATGATTAGTACTATCTTTGTTTTCTTTTGCCACAATATATGTATTGGTTATCACCCTATATGGCTTATGTTCTGATTACATATGGGGCCAGCTTCTGCCGCATACCTCCCAGTGACTGATTAGGGCCCACAGGTTTGGCCTACTCTGGGTCTCATCAACTAGGCGATATAGGTTGGCAGAAGGAAGGGCAGCTCTGGCTCTATGCAACCAACTATCCCTGTAGGTCTGCGCTGTCCCCACCGTCCTAGTCTTTAGAAAAGCCATGAAGACCTAGCTTTATCAGCAGGCCTGAGGCTGTTGAGCTGTATCATCTCATTTTGCCAAGTAGAATGAATGTTTCTTTTATATTCTGGAGTTTTACTGTTTTGATTGTTTTAAACTGTTGTACTCCACCCAGAGTCTGCAGGAAGTTGGGTGGCTTAGAAATATAACAAATAAATAAATTCTACTTTTATTTTCAGAACTTTCTACTTTCTGATTTTCTATTATTGCTATAGTAGTAGTAGTAGCATTGTTTCTTTTTAGTGATTTCAATAAATTTGTACCAAAAGAAATTCCAGAACTTTATCTGTTGCTGAACAGTCACTAAGGGTAGAGATAGATCCATTCTTCCAAGTCTATTTCAGATACAGAGAGTTTAATAAATTAATCACATAAAATTGAAAAAGTAATATTTATGTCCCCCTGCCTTTTTCCTATATTCTTTTGCTCCTGCATTTAACACAAGATGGTAGCAAACCAGAAATGCTTGTACAACACTATAAATATTTTGTATTGTTTGGAACCATGTCCTGCAATCTTGCAAAATATGTGCTTTTGCTTATATATATATATTTGTCAAACCTCCCATCTTACATGAAAAAATAGAGTACATATAAAATGTATTATTTATTTATTTTCCAAATGACTTGCTTTATTTACAACCTAGCTGCCTATCTCTACCAAGGATCTTCCGTGTGTTTTATTTTCTTCTCATGTTTGTTTTAATTTGAAATTCTAAATAAATGTCAGGCCTCCATACAGATTAGCTCTAGATAGAACATGTAATAATGTTGCGCAGAACTTCAGAACCAAAGGCTGTGAAAATACTGTTTTGGCACAAACAGCACCATGAATATAGTACATATTTTATATCTATAGTACATACATTTGTGAAGCTTCTTCTCCGGCAATATTGTACTGCTAATGAGGGCATACAAAACCTTTCCCAGACCAATTCTTGAATACAGCTAGTCTGCTTGGAATCTACACTGTATATTGTTGTTAGCCACCCCGAGTTTACCAAGAGGGGTGGCAATCAAATCAAATCAAATCAAATCAAATCAAATCAAATCAAATCAAATCGGGTATTAATACAATTTAATCTGCTCACAATTAGAATCCCTTATACCACCAGGCTCGAAATTTTGGGCTTGGACAACATAGAATTGCATTGCTTACGATCTAACCTAAGCATAGTACACAAAATTGTCTGCTACAATATCCATCTGTCAATGACTACTTCATCTTCAACCTCAATAATACTCAGGCAAACAATAAATACAAAGTAAACTGCTCCAAACTTGATTGCAGAAAATATGACTTTAGCAACTGAGTGGTCAACGCCTGGAATGTTCTACCAGACACTGTTGTTATATTCTCAAGCCACCACAGCTTCAACCTTAAACTATTCACCGAGGACCTCACCCCATTCCTAACAGGTCCATAATGAGGCCTAGATAAGCGTACCAGCATACCTACCATCCCTGTCCTACTGTCCCAATTTATTTGTATCCATTGCCTTTGTTCATGTCCATATTCATATCTCTTAACAAGTACATATTTGACAAATAAATAAATAATTATTTGCAAATACTTCAGCCATTTAAAAAAAATATCAGGATGGTTTTTCAGGTAAAGAGATGATTTATTGTAGAGGATATAAACAGGTACAAACATTTGTTACCTAAAGTTTCCGAAAAATATTTTGCCCTCAAATCTGAAACCTTGCATATTCCTACTTTTCTCTGCCAAGAGTATTTGCTTAAGCTTCTAACTGTACAGAAAGATAACAGCCTAGATACAATTCCTCAAAGAAAAGTCTTTGGAAAATACTGCTCATGATTCTCATTCTTAAATTTAACACTTTCTTAGCTCTTGGGGACTATATGGGCACATCTATTTAGGTTTCTTGGCAATAATGCAGAAATAGGTTTTTAAAAAATCTTACTTTTAACTCTAGCCATAGAATTTCTGATGGGGACTTGCCATTTTAAATAAGAGCAAATGTTTATCTTGATGGGTCTTGTTTCCATCTAGCAAAGGAAATACCATTTTGTCACCTGATTTTAAGATGATACATAAAGATGATTAAAAAAAATAAAGCTAGTACTTCATACAATATTATCTATCTATCTATCTATCTATCTATCTATCTATCTATCTATCTATCTATCTATCTATCTATCTATTTATCAGATTTGTACGCCGCCCCCCTCCACAGACTCGGGGCGGCTAACGGCAATAATAATACAATGTAATCAAATCTAATATTTAAGTTAATTATGCCTTTCATTTTCATTTACATTTTTATACTCTCTTTCTCTCTCTCTCTCTCTCTCTCTCTCACACACACACACACACACAGAGAGAGAGAGAGAGAGAGAGAGAGAGAAAGATTGAAATTTGATATATTCTTCTTTCTATCTCTCTCTCAGCCAAAACCAATCACAAGGTCCCTGTCAGAGGTAGGTCCCTCCTGGTTTGGACCAGTTCATCTGAACTGGTAGTAACCTGCTGGTGATGTCACAATGACATCCCTGAACTGGATCGGTCGATGCCAGTCTGTGGGCACTGCCATCTTTTTAAAAAAATGATTTTTTTTTCACATTTTGTGCATGTGCAGAAGCCAAGTGTCCAGCACTGTGCATGCAGTCGCCATCTTGGTTTTGGCATTTTTATTTTTTTTTAAAAAAATTGGATTCTTTGCACTGCGGATTCACGTGCACAGCCATGAGGCATGGCTACGGGGCATGGGAGGAAGCAAACCGGCAGTAAGGTAAGTTGGAAGCCACACCTGCACTGAGGGAAGGAGCCCCTGAAGCTGCCGGCATTGCAGCTTGGAGCTCCAAGCAGAAGAAGTGCTCGGATGTTGCAAAGAAGTGGGAATTCTATGTGCGCCATGCCTGCTTCATTCTCTTTGAGAGCTGCTTTGCAGAACAGCTCTCAAAGAGAATAAAATTCCTTTGCAACAGCTGAGGATAGAAGTCTTCACTCAGCAATGATGCTCACCATCACATGACCATCAAACCACACCCACAAAATAAGCCACGCCCACAGAACTGGCAGTATAAAAATCAGAATTTGCTGCTGTAGGGGAAATAGGATGAGGAAGGAGTATTACGCATGCTTACTACCTTGAATTTTTTATAAAATAATAAATGTGAGATAAAATAATATAAATCCCCCCATCTCTTCTATGTGCAGGGATACCCCAATAAAAATTACAATATTTCTCTAGTATGTACGCTGCTAAAAGGGAAACAAATTCAGATTAGGTATAAATTAGGTCTGTTTGTTTTGCTTTTGTTTTAGTTGTGCTTAATTGTTTATTTGTTTTGTTTTGTTTCAGTTTTTGGTTGGAGTCTTTCCACTTTTATATTTATTTCCTCCCATAGTATTTTTGTCTTCTTTCTTCACTCAAGCCACAGCAGTTTTTATATAACAGGTTAGGTCAATTTTCGAAGTATATACTGTAAAGATAGTATTCACCATACAACCATAATTGAACATAAAATTTCTGTTGCCAAGTGAGATGGTTGTTAAGTGAATTTTACCCCCTTTTAAGACCTTTCTAGTTGTTACGTTAGGAACACAATCTGGCATTCCCATTGACTTTGCTTGCTAGAAGGTCACAAAAGAGAATCACTTGATCTGGGACACTGCAACTGTTATAAATATGAACCAGTTGCCAAGTATCCAAATCACGTGACCATGGGGATACTGCAAGTATGAAAAATGGTCATAACATTTTTTTCAGGGATATTGTAACTTTGAACAGTCACTAAATAAACCATTGAAAATCAAGGACTACCTGTAGCCTTCTACACAATCGCAATAGAGGAGTAGATTAATGCAATCTTCTTGGTCACCGGGAGCAGAGCATTGGTGGATTGCTACCAATTCACCCTGGTTCGGGAGAATTGGTAGGGGCAGCAGTGGGAGATTGCACCCACTCATCCAGATGACATCACCAATGATCTGTGTATGCACAGAAGGTTCTGCGCATGTGCAAAATCACCATGCACAACCAAAGCAAGCACATGCATGCATGCACATTCACAGTTCCGAATCACGTGAAACTCACTACTGGAGCTCAGGAAGAGTAAATTTCTAGTCCTGATGACTGAGCCAGGTTAGATCTTACAACATTATTCTTGGAAATGTATATTTGCCTTCATTCGTAGTAAATTAATATTGCTTTTTAGTTTGTATTAATAGTTAATCATATTATATACAGGATAACCAAAGAATGACTACTTTTTAAAAGAAATGCTAATTGTAATGTAATTACAAATAATCAGCAATAGGTTATATATATATATACACACACATGGGGCAAAACCCGAACTCAGAACAATCTACATATATACAAAACCCGGCCTACAAACTCCTAAGCACAGATCCTACCACCTACCTAGAAAAAACCACCAAATCTAAAATCAAGGCCTCTCCCATCAGCGAAGAAATCCAGCAAAAAATCATCCCCAGAGAAAAATCTTCCATATGTCCAAAACTCTATGGCCTTCCAAAAATACACAAAGAAGGAATACCTCTCAGGCCAATAGTCAGTTCTATAGGCTCCCCTCTACAAAACCTTGCCAAATTTTTAGCCAAATACCTTCAACCATATACAGAAACTATTACCTCATATGTTCAAAATTCATTCCACTTTATACAAATAATTAAAAAACAAAACCTACAACCCGATGACCTACTTGTAAGTTTCGATGTCGTGTCCCTGTTCACACAAATACCTATTAAAGAAGCCTTGACAGCTATCCAGGACAAACACAAACCCCCCAAATATATCCTAGACCTTACCAACCACTGCCTGACCAATACATACTTCATCTATAATGAACAAAGATATAAACAGATAGAGGGAGCCCCCATGGGATCACCTCTATCACCTGTCATAGCCAACCTCTATATGGAATATTTCGAAAATAATGCTTTAGAGCAAGCCAAATACAAACCCAAACTTTGGCTGAGATATGTTGATGATACCTTTGTAATTTGGCCACATGGTAAAGAAAAACTAGACAATTTCCTCACACATCTCAACAGCCTACACCCCAAAATACAGTTTACTATGGAAACAGAAATCAATGATCAACTTCCCTTTCTAGATGTACTGGTCTATAAAAAACCCAATGGCAGCCTAGGACATACTATCTACCAAAAGAAAACCCATACCAACCGTTATCTAAATGCACACTCACACCACCACCCCGCACAAATCACCTCAGTGGCCAAAACTCTCATCACCAGAACCAAACACTTAGCTGACCATGAGCACTTAAAAACTGAATTGAACAAACTCAAAGATGTACTAATTTCTAATGGATTCAAAGAGAAAACAATAACAAACCTAATCAATAAAGAGACACCCCCCAAAAAACAAGATCAAGAACCGGACAATGGCACCACCATCCTTCCTTACATCAAAGGCACCACGGATAAAATTAGTAAAATTCTGCACAAACATAACATCAAAACCTCATTTTGCACTAACCAAAAAATATCTAATATCCTAAGGAGCCCCAAAGATAAAATCCAATTGGAATACCAAGGAATCTATGAAATCCCTTGCAAAACATGTGCAGCCACATACATTGGACAAACTAACCGAAGAGTGAGCCAACGCATAGCAGAACATGTGAATGCAGTCAAAAAACAAGAAAAGACCTCCTCCCTTGTCCAGCACATTAAAAAAACAGGGCACGAAATTGACTTTGAAAAAACTAAATTACTCCACAAAACAGAGAATTTATATAGAAGAATTTCTCTAGAAGCTATAGAAATTGAGAGGAGACCCCTTTGTATAAATAAAAGAGATGATACCTCCCGCCTGCCAGAGATTTGGAAACCAGCCTTAAACAAAATAAACACTTCATAATAATCAGCATGTCAATCCTTCTAATAATTATGATTTTAGAATTTTATATTTGGAAATCAGTCTTAAACAAAACACTTCATAAAAATCTCCATGTCATTCCTTCTAATAACTATGATTACACCAACCAATCAGATCACTGAAACATAATCACCCAATCTATTTGCTACACTCAAAACAAATCTCCACAGATATAAATATAAATATAAATATAAATATAAATATAAATATAAATATAAATATAAATATAAATATAAATATAAATATAAATATAAATATAAATATAAATATAAATATAAATATAAATATAAATATAAATATAAATATAAATATAAATATAAATATAAATATAAATATAAATATAAATATAAATATAAATATAAATATAAATATAAATATAAATATAAATATAAATATAAATATAAATATATGTGTGTGTGTGTGTGTGTGTGTGTGTGTGTGTGTGTTTTCGTAGATTTTCATGGGTACAGGTATGACGGTCTTGGTATATTCGGGTTTCTTCCCGTGTAGGATTTGGAAATTTCTGGCGACGTTTCGACGAGGTCACACTCATCATCTTCAGGCTGGTGTTTCTGTCCTTGTTCTCAGGCGAACACTGCGAGACCTGAGCTGCCTTCCTTCTATAAATACTGGTGGCTGGGTGTGGTTTGATGGCTCAGTAATTGCCTGCTATGTAGAAACTTCCTGGTGAGTCAGTGGGGTAACAATTGGGGTCGTTGATGTAGCTGAGGTATGCTGATTAGTTAATGGTTGTAGATTAGGCATGATATCCTGAGTAGTTGGAACTTGCAGGCTACTTGATTGTTTATATATATATTTGTTTTCGTAGATTTTCACGGGTATATGTATGTAGATTGTTCTGAGTTCAGGTTTTGCCCCGTGTAATATTTTGAGCGTCTATGTGATGTTTCGGTGAAATCACATTCACCATCATCAGGCTGAAGTTTTAAGCTTCGTGCTGCTGTAAATATGGAATGTTTGCAACTGCCATTTGTTCCTTATATATAGTTTTGGGGGTGGAGATTTGGTTTGAATGTAGCAAATATATTGGGTGACTATGTTTTAGTGATTTGATTGGTTGGTGGAATCACAATTGCTTGAAGGATTGACATGGTGATGATTATGATATGTTTTTTTGTTTAAGGCTGGTTTCCAAATCTCTGGTAGGCGGGACGTATCATCTCTTTTATTCATGCAGAGGGGGTGTTTTTCTATCTCTATTGCTTCCATAGTAATTCTTCTGTATAAATTTTCTGTTTTGGCAAGTAATTTAGTTTTTTCAAAGTCAATTTTGTGCCCTGTTTTTTTAATGTGCTGGACAAGGGAGGAAGTCTTTTCTTCTTTTTTAACTGCATTCTTATGTTCTGCAATGCGTGCACTCACTCTTCGATTAGTTTGTCCAATGTATGTGGCTGCACATGTTTTGCAAGGGATTTCATAGATTCCTTGGTGTTCTAGTTGGATTTTATCTTTTGGGTTTCTTAGGAAGTTTGATATTTTTTGGTTAGTGACAAATGAAGTTTTGATATTATGTTTGTGCAGAATTTTACTAATTTTGTCTGTGGTGCCCTTGATGTAAGGGAGGAGGGTGGTACCATTATCCTGTTCTTGGTCTTGATTTCTGGGGGGTGTATATATATTTATTTGGGGAAAAATACTTTACACTGATACACCCATAAACAAGATAGTTTTAAAATCCCCTTGGAACCCTCTTGAAATTTTTTACTAAAAGCATTGAAGCTTTATGTTTCATCAACATTTACTGATATTTTGCTGAAGCAAGACCTATTATATCTGCTGGGATGTTGATTATTTGAAATATTAAAATAAAACTTATTGAAAGATTAAAGCATTACATTGTAATGAGATTAAGGACCATAACAGTCAGAAAAATGCAACAAGCCCAGCTTGCAGAAGCAATCCTGGTATGCCTGATTGCAGCTTCAATTCAGTTGTAAATAGAAATGCCTATCTAAAATAACTGAAACTGGACCATCGTAATACTTAGATGGATCCATTAGGAGAACTCTTGGATTTAATTGGGATTAAATATGAGATATTTATATGAAAAGGAAAAATGTCTCTTGAAGACAGGAATTATTTTTATCTGCAACTCCTACAGCTGCAGTGCTAGGCACTTAGCTATAAAAAGTCTCATTACCATGAACTTCCTCCTGATTATAGAGGATTTTACTCAATATTTATGATTACTTTATTTGTTGACAGGAACACCATATGACAAGCAACCTTAAAGGTTTTGCTAAATCAAATCAGATGCAAAATACCAAATGAATCTCTTGCTCCTCGGTATGTACTTTTGGACAGAACTGTGAAATCCATGAGATATGCCTGGGATAAACATATATCCATTGTAAGATAAAATACAGGAAATAGTATAAGGGCAGACTAGATGGACCATGAGGTCTTTTTCTGCTGTCAGTCTTCTATGTTTCTATGTTTCTATATAATATATATGGCTTCATTGCTTTGTCCCCTGTCACAGTTTTTTTGGGGGGGTTCAGAAACAATAACTAGTTACCTTTAGTTATGATGGGTGGTTGATAAATTTTATAAATAAATAAAATACATTGAAACCTTTACAGCAAGTCAGTATAGAAAATGAAATAGTCATGTAATATGAGGTAGCATTAAAAAATATAACATAAAACAAATAATATAACATAAAACAAATAATACAAAAAGGGGAAGGAAGGAAGGAAGGAAGGAAGGAAGGAAGGAAGGAAGGAAGGAAATTTCTGTTAGTCACAATCCCAAGTATGATGTCAATCAACAGATCCCTTCAAAGCCAACAAATATGCAGCATATCTGATTAATTCTCCATAAAAATCCTCTCCCCGGAAGCTTCTGACTACTTTATATACCGGTAGTCTCTGAACCGTAATTGCATAGCTGCTTTTTAATAGTCTCATCTCCCTGGATTTTATTAAGGGCAAGGAAAAGAAGCTACCTTGCTTCTTCTTCGAGGAATGAAACCGTCAATATTCAAGATTGAGAATTCCTTCCAGGACTGAGATTACAAGGCTAAGGAGTGTCTGCTTATATAAGTGAGACCATTTAGTAATTTTGCTAAGCATGAACGGGTCCAAAGACAGGCTACAAGAATGGTGGAAGGTCTTAAGCATAAAACGTATCAGGAAAGACTTAATGAACTCAATCTGTACAGTCTGGAGGACAGAAGGAAAAGGGGGGACATGATCGAAACATTTAAATATGTTAAAGGGTTAAATAAGGTCCAGGAGGGAAGTGTTTTTAATAGGAAAGTGAACACAAGAACAAGGGGACACAATCTGAAGTTATTTGGGGGAAAGATCAAAAGCAACGTGAGAAAATATTATTTTACTGAAAGAGTAGTAGATCCTTGGAACAAACTTCCAGCAGACGTGGTAGATAAATCCACAGTAACTGAATTTAAACATGCCTGGGATAAACATATATCCATCCTAAGATAAAATACAGAAAATAGTATAAGGGCAGACTAGATGGACCAGGAGGTCTTTTTCTGCCGTCAGACTTCTATGTTTCTATGTTTCTATGTTTAAAAAGGTTTAAAAATCATATGGAGCAAAAGGTCTCTCTCTCTCTCTCTCTCTCTCTCACTCAAAGGCTTGTTTCTGAGGGGAAAATAGGAGGAGGAAGATGTGTCGTTCACCGCTAAGAATTATTTATAAAAGTAATAAATGTGGGATGAAAATTAATAATAAATATGTACCCATTGATTAAAACAAGCAGTACCCTAATTGCTGGAGAGACGGAGTAACGACACGGACACCAGAGCTGGATTTAAAATTGGGTCATTTTTATTAACATAAATTTGCATAATTTATTCAAATACTTTGCATAAATTAGCATAAACAACTATGACCCGGAACTGGACCTGCAGGGTCAAACAAATACTTCCGGGGCGGAAATGACGTTATGCCAGTAAACATTCCTGGGCAACACATGGGCGTATCTCGATGCAAGGTCCAGGTGAGGGCCAGGCCGTCACCTGTGACCTTTTCTGCCATGCTGTGCATGAGGGGGGTCCCACCGGCTAACCCGAATCGGGGAATTAAAGGTGCAGGACCCAAAGACAGGTTCCCCCCAGCTGCTCAGGCAGAAACTCCCTCCATGAGCTTGCAGAGAACCTGTCAATCATCCCCAAAGATGCCCAAGGGAGAACGCGCGGTTGCTAAACCACCCAATTTTCCGCCCCTAACCTGCCTACCCAAATGACCAAAGGTAAGCCAATTAACCTAATTAATGCAAGCACCCCCTAACCGCACAGCCATCACCCCAGTGTGGAATGGGCGAAAAAACAGCTCAGCTAAGAGGCAGAACTGCAAAAAATTCCCATTCGGCCCCCTAAGGGCGACCCCTAAGCACACTGCAAAATAGTGGAGGGCGGGCGGGTGTCTGCTCTGTAGCTTGGTCCGGGCGAAAAGGAAGAGCCCCGGGCCTGCTCGCCCTTATATAGGGCAAGCAGGCCCCGCCCGGACCAATCAGGGGCCTGGCCAATCAGGCCCCGATCTCCCGAGCGAAGTCTCGCATCGCGAGACTTCGCCCGGGATCCAAGATGGCGGCCGCCATGAGGGACCGTGTCTCCCGGTCCCTCCAGCAAAGCCTGCCTGCCGGGTAAGTCCGGCGCTGTCATTGCTGGAGAGACGGAGTAACGACACGGACACCAGAGCTGGATTTAAAATTGGGTCATTTTTATTAACATAAATTTGCATAATTTATTCAAATACTTTGCATAAATTAGCATAAACAACTATGACCCGGAACTGGACCTGCAGGGTCAAACAAATACTTCCGGGGCGGAAATGACGTTATGCCAGTAAACATTCCTGGGCAACACATGGGCGTATCTCGATGCAAGGTCCAGGTGAGGGCCAGGCCGTCACCTGTGACCTTTTCTGCCATGCTGTGCATGAGGGGGGTCCCACCGGCTAACCCGAATCGGGGAATTAAAGGTGCAGGACCCAAAGACAGGTTCCCCCCAGCTGCTCAGGCAGAAACTCCCTCCATGAGCTTGCAGAGAACCTGTCAATCATCCCCAAAGATGCCCAAGGGAGAACGCGCGGTTGCTAAACCACCCAATTTTCCGCCCCTAACCTGCCACAGGAGCGGGGGTCAGATCTCTATCTTGGCCCCCCGACTCCCCCCTCTAACTGCGCCAGCTCACGCAGAGACCGCTGCAGGTCCTGTAAGAAGATGGCGTTCCCCTGGTCAGACAGGTGAACGCCATCATCACGGTAGAGCCATGGCTAGTCTATTGATATAAGGGGATGAGGTATTACTACTCCACCCAACTCTCAAACTGTTTTACCCATAGCCCTATTCACCCGTCGCCTAGCCCGGTGAATGGCCCTAAGGGGAGAGGCGTCCCTCCAAACAAGCCTAGGTAATAGTTCTGACCACACCACTTGCGTGGTGGGCCAGACCTCACGAAGCCTTCACAGGTCTTCGCGTGCCTGGATGATCAGCGCCAGGCCTCCCAGTATGCGCAGGTCATTGCCACCTAAGTGCAATACCAGCCACCTGGGTGCGGCCACAGGACACTGCCCACCCAAACCCACTTGGGAACGACTCCAGGAGCCGCCCCCCATATTGCCGGGCGCAGCCACCAAATGCTGACCGCCCAGCACACCGGTAGGAGACCCTCCCACCGCATACCTCTCCGGCCCATCCAGGTAACCCTGACCCACCGCCCCAGGGACGGCTGGGTCCCGACAGCGCTCCTGGCCGCCAGGCGGCCGGCCCAGCAAATCATGCTGTGGCCACACAGCAGCGCCGTCGGTGTCACGTCAGCCTGGGGACCTGCAAGAGGAAACACACGCAGAGAGGTCACCTAGCCTAAGCCCTGCCTAGGATCCTCAGCGGCCTAACATAACCCAAAGATGCCGCTGACCGCCAGCGGCCGATCACCCGAATCCAGTGGGCCGGGAAACCAGAAAGTGCCGTGCTAGTGGCGGCGCCGATACGGAACGAACGCGTTCCATAACCGGCGGGAGCCGTGCCCACCTGGGCCATAGCCCTGGGTACTAACGCACAAAAGTACAAACGGGTCAGAAGGGGTACCGTCCCAATGCCTAGACGGGTACCCCAGACCTGATCCCCGCTGAAAACACCAAAGCTGTAGGGCGGCCACCGTACACACTGATTGGTCGGCGGCCGCACTAAGTAGATGGTAACCCCTCTGCGTGGCTGATCTGACTTAGACCGCCTTACCACAAGGGACCCCCCCTTGTCTAACGGCCAGATCAGCGTGCTGGAAGGCACGGAGCGAATTGCCAGCCTGAGATGAGGCCAGGCCTCGCTGACCCCAAGGGCCCCAAGCATGACACCAGTCGCTGCACCAAAAAGACGGGCCTCATACAATGAGGAACACAGACTGCCAAAAACCACGTTGATTAAAGACAGCTGCTCCACCGTCAGAGCCTGACGAGTGTCACCAGGGGCCCCCGCTCGCTCCCCATACAGCCCTCCAGCACCTGCCGGATGCAAAGTCACCCGGAACAAGCAGCAAACCCCCCGCCTTGGACAGAAAGGCGAGGCCGGCTAACCAGGACCGGGTCGTCCTAACTGACAGGCCACGCTGCCCAAGCTGGACGCAGAACCCGGCCAGGCGCTATACAGGGACGGGCCAGCTAAGCTGGTAACCCCCGCCCTGCCTGAAATCCCCAAACTCCTAACCCGCACGCTGGTATGCCCCAAGGGTGCCGGGCGTTACAGACAAGGGGATTGCCCGGGATGCCGCGACTCTCCACCACTCCGGATCCCTCCCAGACTCCAGAGGTGGCTGGGGAACACTCCTGGCAACTTCCGGGCCCACGGGGCCAGGGTCCGAAACCTGGACAACTGACCACGGGACAAGGCATCAGCAACCCCGTTATCTAACCCGGGGACATGCTTAGCCAAAAACAATGCGTTTAGAGACAAGGACCTGTGCACAAAATGGCGGACAAGCCGCATGACCCTGTCGCTCTTCGAGGACAGGGCATTCACCACATGGACAACCGCTAGGTTGTCACACCAAAAGTGCACAGTCTTGTCCCTAAACTGCTCCCCCCAAAGCTCCAAGGCCACTACTAAGGGGAAGAGCTCCAGGAACGTAAGGTCCTTAACCAACGAAGAGGCACTCCATTCCGGAGGCCATGCCGACCAGCACCACTGGTCACCTAACACTACCCCGAAACCACAAGTCCCCGCGGCGTCAGAGCAGAGCTGCAACTCAGCTTCCAACAGAAGCTCGTGCCTCCAGAAAGACAGCCCGTTAAATCTATCCAAAAAATCCCGCCACACGCCGAGGTCAGCCCTGACCCCGACGCAAAGGCGGGTACGATGATGGGGCAAACGGAGCCCCTTCATCGCATCATACAACCTCCTGGAAAAAGCCCTTCCAGGAACAACTACCCGACAGGCAAAATTAAGGATGCCTGCCAGTTCCTGAAGCTGCCGTAGGGTCACCTTCCGGCAGCCCAGAACCTCATCAAGCTTCCGCTTAATCTTTACCAACTTCTCTAGGGGCAATCTGGAAGATTGCTCCTCTGAGTCCAATTCAATACCCAGAAAGGTAATCCTGGTGGCGGGGCCTTCGGTCTTCTCAGAGGCTAAAGGCACCCCTAATTGAGCACAAAGGGCTTCGAAGTCCCGCATCAAAGCAAAACATTGCTCCGAATGCGCAGGCCCCGCCAAAAGGAAATCATCAAGGTAGTGAACGACCGTACCCAGGCCACTTTGCCTCCTGAGCGCCCACTCCAAGAAGGTGCTAAAACTCTCAAAAAGAGAGCACGAGACAGAGCACCCCATGGGCAAAGCTCTGTCCACGTAATAGCCCCCCTCGAAATGGAAGCCCAACAGCTCAAAGTCGTCTGGGTGTATGGGGAGGAGCCGGAATGCCGACTTAATGTCGCATTTACCCATAAGGGCTCCCACCCCACACTTCCTAACCATAGTCACAGCTGCATCAAAGGATGCATACCGGACTGAACACAACTCGTCAGGAATGAAATCATTCACTGACTCCCCTTTCGGAAAAGACAAATGGTGAATCAACCTAAATTCACCACTCGCCTTTTTGGGAACCACACCTAAGGGAGACACACGAAGATTCGGGAAGGGCGGCTCCGAAAAGGGGCCCAGGACCCTGCCTTCGGCAACCTCCTTCCCAATCTTCTCCCTAACAATGTCTTCATGACCAACAACCGACCTAAGGTTGTCAGACATGAAGGCCTTCCTAACACCCTGATAAGGGATCCTAAATCCCTCTGCAAAACCTAGCAAGAGAGCGGCCGCTCTCGAGCGAGGGTGGTAGTCGCCCAACCAACCCTCAAGCACCCCTAAATTAATTGGGCTGGGCCCCTTTTCCCCCAACAGATGGGGGAGGCTTTGGGGGGCCCGAGCCTTTCTTTTCAATCCCCTTCTTGGGGCGGGGGCACACGGCTGCGGAATGGTTTCCCCCACAACCTCCGCAGGCGTGACGAAACCTGCAAATGGGGCGAAAACACGCCCCCTTTGCAGCGAACTCGTGACAAATTAAAGAGGCACCCTTACTAACGGCACCCGCCACTGCCTTTGCCGGCGCGGGCGTCGCAGGCTCCTCCTCCATAAAATGACCGCTATCGGTCCTATCACAGCCCTCCTTCCCCGACATATGAGTGGCCTGGAACCACAGGTCCGGAACCACCATATTCCAAGGCAAGTAGGGTTCATGAGCAATGCGCATACGGAAGCCCTTGTCATAGTGCCTCCATATGGTCCCCCCATACTCGAAATGGGCCCTCGCTATCAGGTCGATGTACTTCAACAAGGCAGCGGCCCTCTCCGGCTGCCTCTGAATGACCACCGACGCAAAGGTCAGAAATGCATACAGCCACGAGCTGAAGCATTTCGTGACCTTTGTCTTTTTCACTTTCTCCCCAGGGACAATCTCCTTATCTTGTTTAGGGACCTCCCTGTTCAGGAGGGAGAACAAATCAATGTATTCCCCCCGCCAGATTGCCTCCTTAACTGAGGGGTGCAGATGGTACCCTAAAGGTGTGGCGGGCAACCCACAAGGGATGGCCCCAGGCTTGATGCTGGCGAACGGGTCCCACACCGTGGTGGCCCCCGAGCCCAGCACCCCAAGCCCCGGCGGGTACATGAATGGGACCGGTGGCATAATGGCCGGTGGAGGAGGAATCCAACCCCCCACCCCCGCCCCAGGCGGGACAGGCACCCCCAGCGCCCCCGCTGGCGGAGCCGGCGGGGACCAAACCTGACCGCAGGTGCCTGCCGCAGCCCCCGTGAAGCTGTTGCCACCCCCCAAAGCTGGCGGGATGAACCCGGGACCCTGAATGGTCAGGAGCGGAGATGTACCTACATGTGGTGCAACCTCACCTGCCCCGTAAGGGGTCGAAGCCATCCACGGTGGGCCCATCCTGGATGGGCCTTGGAACGATGACCATTGCCCATGCGGGGCCATCTGTCCAGCATGGCCCGTCTGTCCGGTGCTGCCCGCTTGTCCGGGGCCCGCCATCCGCACTTCATGGGCCACTTGCCCAGCTGGGGCCGACTCCTCTTCGGGGTCTGCGCCCCAAGCCGCGGTGGCAGCCGGGGAAAGCCCCTCCGGGCCTGCCCCCGACCTCCACCTCTCCAACTCGTCGAGCCGCTCCAGGACCCTGGCCCAGGAAAGAGAAGGGGACACCTCGGGTTGAGGGACTGTGGGCATAAACCCAGCCACCCCCCCCACCGGGATCCCCCCCGGGGGCCCCTCTGCCGCCGCCCGAGCCCGAGCAGACGGCCTGGCAGCCCTCCTGGGCCGCACCGCAGGTTGGGCCGGGAGGGCCTTAGCCGGCCGCTTCTTAGGGGCCATGCCACTAAATTCTATCTTTATACAATAAGGAATAGGGCGGGACAAAGCCCTCCCCCAACGGGCCCTGCACCACTGGAACAAGGCCTGCTCAAATAGCAGGCCTAAGCGGAGCTAAAACCCCCCGGGAAGCCAATTCCCCCCTATCCCCAAGGGCAACAAGGCCCAAACACCAGGCCTTTATCCCAGGCCTCGATCCCCAGCGACCCCCGCGCGCCCGCGAGGCCACCAGGAGGCAGCACCACCCTCCCCCTTAAACAGAACAATGAGGCTCCAAACCGGAGCGGAGCCAGCCGATGCTGGCTCCGCTGAAGAAGAGAGAAGGCTTTTCACCCCCACAGGCCACAAAATGGCGCCTCGCACGAGGTCGCCAAACAAAATGGCCGCCGCGAGCAGACAAACGAATGTCTGCTCTGTAGCTTGGTCCGGGCGAAAAGGAAGAGCCCCGGGCCTGCTCGCCCTTATATAGGGCAAGCAGGCCCCGCCCGGACCAATCAGGGGCCTGGCCAATCAGGCCCCGATCTCCCGAGCGAAGTCTCGCATCGCGAGACTTCGCCCGGGATCCAAGATGGCGGCCGCCATGAGGGACCGTGTCTCCCGGTCCCTCCAGCAAAGCCTGCCTGCCGGGTAAGTCCGGCGCTGTCATTATCATTAGACAGACTGATTAGAATTTAATTTTGACATATGTTGTGAGCATTTGATAACTCTTCATCCAAATTTTATTCTTATGAATGTGTATTTCTTTGTTATTCCTTTGTTTATATTTCCAGTCATCTCACATAGTGACTGTGGAAGACGTATCTGTAAGTAAAAACAAAACAAAGCATAACAATGATGTAAAATAATTGCTTCTCCAATTGTGAGTATAAGAACTCTTACAAAACATTATTATTAATAGTATGCTTTAATTATGCTTCTTCCTTTTCCATAGCATAGAAAGTTAAATGCCTTTATCTTTCATGAAATTTCAAGAGTATATTCTTACCGTATTTGTAAAATTTAGTTTTTTAATGTTTTCTCTAACTTCCCACTTTCTCCCAAAAATCTTCTATTTAAATTTGCTTCCCTGTGGAAAATAGATGGATACTTGGGTGCCACAGCTAAAGCTTGGGTGCTGTAGTTCATCTTTCACTCTACTACTGAGAGTCTGTCGCTTAGATTTAGGGGGAATTAGAATCGAACCTGTGAGAATTCATCTCACAAGCTATTCTGAATTCAGAATATTTCCCTCCTCTACTTCAAGATTGGCAAACACATATTTTTCAAAACTATGTTGGAGCTTCAAGGCACTGCAGATGAAACTTCAGGAAGACTTTATTGATAGGGTTATGTTACACAAATATTGAAGAGTGCTCATTCCTTCAGGACAGAATTCTACTTAGTAGCTTATATTTCATCAACTGAAGTATACATCAGATAAAGTTGATCCCAAACTGTAATAGAACCTTGCTTTCCAGACACAGATAAATCATATCATTTATTTTCCACAGGTCAGCATTCATAAAAGCTTTTCTTCCTCATAACTGATAGCTATTGTAACATTATATAGTGTTTACATTGCACTGTAAGGAAGCTAGGAATTTTTTAAAGAAGAAACTACTTTAGCAGACAAACAAACAATATCAAGTTTGTTCAAAAATAGGCCTTAAATGTTTGGAATTATGGAGAAAAACGTCCACTCCAAAATCTCCCCGCAGAGGTATTAGAGAATGGGTTTATATTGGTATAAAATCAAAACTGTACTAGAATGAATCACCTCCATGACCATCCATGCAAAACCCGAACTATTTTTATTAGGAATCATAAGACAAAATTTTAATAAAGAAAACAGATATATTATAATTCACATTATTACAGCTGCAAGGATTCTATACGCACAATCCTGGAAACAGGAAAAAAACCCAACCGTTTTATCTCTTTTGATTAAAATAATGGAATGTGCAGAAATGTCCAAGCTAACAATGCAATTGCAAAATAAGGATGAGACAGATTTCTACAAAACATAGGTCAAACGGTACCATTGGTTAAAAAAAAGAAATTACTTAAAAATTATACATCAAGAAAAATGTCCAACTAAAACAATGTGTAAAACCAGTAAAGTATGACATGAATCATAATATCAAATGGAAACGATAAACTGTAAACATCGATCGACACAAATTTTGAACTATAAAGAAACTGAATGAACAAACCCTTAAACCACTGATAAATGTTGGCACTAGCAACCACGTCAAATACATATGGATAAAACTTTAGGAAAATCTACACCACCTATATGCTTAAACCACAGGCCGCAAAACATGGAAGCCCCAGCTCTAATGCTGGCCCTCCACCCTCTTCTTACTACTTTTTTCTTGCTCTATTTTTCTATGCTTCCTCCTCTTGTATTTCTTTCCCTTCTTTCTAAATCCCTTTCCCTTTCTTCCTTTCTCCTTCCCCACTCACGTATACTATATAAGTAAACTATAATTGCTAGAATGTACATTATATATATTCCCTTTACTTTTCTGTACCCTGTTTTAATAAACATATTTTTTAAAAAATAAACTAAACTAAACTATTTCCTTTACAGTTTTTATCTATACATCTGTTAGTAAATATATCTATCCATTATATCAAAAAGAGAGAGAATGGGTTGGAATAGCAACTATCTCTTTATAAGATCATCTTCTCTTCCATAACCTTGTGAAGGGGTGGATTCCAACCTAACTTTGCTGCCAGTTCGCTCCCTTCCACACTATGTGGGCAGTAATGAAAAATGTAAAAAAAATAATACAAAATAGAAAGCAGAAAAAGAGATGGTGACTGCATTCACAGTGTCGTAAATTGGCTTCTGTGCATGCTCAGAAGGGAAAAAAATAAATAAGAAAGAAAGAAAGAAAGAAAGAAAGAAAGAAAGAAAGAAAGAAAGAAAGAAGATGTTGCTCATGGACCAGCACCGAACAATCAAGTTTGGTGATATATCATCATGGTGGTTCAGGCGAACCAGGAGGAACCCACCTCTGCTTACATACACACAAACATACACAGACACAAGACAAGGAGACAGCAGAAGTATACCTATAGAGAAGCAGTGTTGTAGCCAGGGGTGGGCTACTACCCGGATGGAGGGACATAGTGGAGTAGTGAAAATGGAGCTCTACCCCAGAGCACCCAATTTGTACTGAAAGATGTTGAAAGAAAATTCAGGGTGTCCTGCATAAGCCACACCCACAGTGTGGTAGTAAAAAATTTGGTAGCCCTTCACTGGTTGTGGCCCACCAGCTGGCAGCATATTCAGACTGTGAGGAGGTTGGGGAAGAACATGGGCCAGTCCTGGAGTCTGGGGAAGGCTCTGACGACTGCTCTGTGTCTAAGGCAAAGATGGGGCCAGGGCTGTCTGTCGGTTATCGGCTGCCTTAGGAGTCAGATATCCATGAGGCAGAGGAATAGCTGGTACCTGTTCCCAATATGCACATGTGGACAGTTCCCAGGCAATAGGAACAGCTAACGAACAAGGGTCAACTTGGGAGTAAGGCCACAGTTGGCAATAAAAGGCCCCTCCCAGAGGGAATAAAAGAGGAACAAAAGGGGAGGGGAGTTTGCAGGAGACAATTAGTTTGCTTAATTGGTTCGTGACTCTCATAGACTCCTTGCCAGGTTTTGAAGATATCAGTCTGGCAGGTCTGCATGCCAGATAAAGTCTGTGACTATAAATTCACTCTTGACAGATTTTGCTGGATGTCAATGAGAATAATTCACAGTAACTTAATAAAAAGGGGGATTATTTGGGAAAAGGAGTCTGTTGCATGGTTTGGGCAATCCTAGGTCAGAACAAACAGCATGCATGTATGGACTCTGACCAGGGTCTCATAAGCACACAGATATACAGGCACATAGAAACAACATACATACAGCTCATTAGATTATGATGAATATATAACAGGAAAGAATATACGAATATTCTGCAGTGATTGATCAAAAGTCAGACAAACAGTTCTGTGTTTCAACTCACAATGTGGTAATAGTAGAACACATTTAGACCATGTAAATGTATTAATTTCATCAAGAACATTCAAAGTGATTGAATGTGACACACTTTTTAAATGGTCCCTGAAGAGTTCATTATCTATGAGAGAATTTGCTGCCACACAAAATTCACTTTAAGATTAAAACAAAATGCCTTTCATTTTCTTCAAACCTGCAGGCCACAGCTCACTACCAGACTGTGTCCCATATCAACCCTGAAGTGAACCTGACCGAAGCCATCTTGGAGGCTTCAAGATTGCTACACCAACAATGGGAGGGTGGAATAGTTAGATGGGATGTCGTTGCCAAAACAATAAAGTTTTCCTATGGGAACCAAGAACATTCTCACAGGTGGCCAGAAAAGGAGCAAGTAGCCAGGCAACCAGCCAGCAACTGGATTGGACAGCTTGACCAATGACCTTTGGGGGGTGGGGACTTTTACTTTTAACCAGGTGAAAGCTGCAAGAAAATTCAGAGCTGGTTTTCACCAGTTGTGCTAATATGAAGTATCCAATAAACTGTTCTTTGAGGAACCTGCCTTCCTCGGAGTTCTTTTTTCTAGGGGTACATTGCTTGGAATGCTTACAGCTTTTTTAGAAAGTCCATTTGTGGATCTTATGTGTAAAGCTCATACAAAAAGCTCTATTACCTCCGGAACCGCCTGCTACCGCACGAATCCCAGCGACCGATAAGGTCCCACAGAGTTGGCCTTCTCCGGGTCCTGTCAACTAAACAATGACATTTGGCGGGCCCCAGGGGAAGAGCCTTCTCTGTGGCGGCCCCAGCCCGCTGGAACCAACTCCCCCTGGAGATTAGAACTGCCCCCACCCTCCATGTCTTTCGTAAACTACTCAAGATTCACTTATACCGCCAGGCATGGGGGAGTTGAGATATTCCTTCCCCCTAGGCCATTACAAGTTATGCATGGTATGTTTGTGTGTATGTTTGGTTTTATAATAAGGGTTTTTAGTTGTTTTATTATTGGATTGTCACATGCTGTTTTTAGCATTGTTGTTAGCCGCCCCGAGTCTACAGAGATGGGCAGCATACAAATCCAATAAATAGATAGATAGATAAATAAATAGATAAATAGATAAATAGATAAATAGATAAATAGATAAATAGATAAATAGATAAATAGATAAATAGATAAATAGATAAATAGATAAATAGATAAATAGATAAATAGATAAATAGATAAATAGATAAATAGATAAATAGATAAATAGATAAATAGATAAATAGATAAATAGATAAATAGATAGATAAATAGATAAATAGATAAATAATAGATAAATAGACAAATAGACAAATAGACAAATAGATAAATAGATAAATAGATAAATAGATAAATATTTGTGCTTTGGAACCAAGCCAAGCAAGTGGCAGGTGAGCATATCCGTAAGTGTGTAGCTCCACTTGTGCTTGGTGGTCACATTCATGCACGAAGCAACATTTCTACATGTGCCTGCTGTTTGTGCAAATAGAACTGCATGCACTTGTGTTCAAACCTGCCACTTGCATGGAATCATTCCATCTCCCATTTACCCACCCCTGCTGGCCCACGAAGCTGGAAAGATTTGGGATCACTGCTTTAAAGGGATCTTTAACTGGTTCACAAAAATAAATGATAACGCCCATATTTTAAAGAAATCTGGGTAATAAATTACTACCCATGAACTACTAAGAAACAGTAGTAAATTTCATGTTTTCACTTTCTTATTTTTTAAAAAAAATAACTTAGGCCTTTAACTGATTCCTCCAAAGCGGCTAACAATCTTAATTTATCTTAAGATTTATATTGTTTATTTAGGATCCTAGTATGATTTATGTTGATTGTTTATTTAGTATCCTATGATTATCACTAAATGTTGTATCTTATCATTTATGATGAATGTATTTTATGATAACTGTGATCATAATTTATCTCTTATTGCTTGTATGTACACTGAAAATGCACCAGAGACAAATTCCTTATATGTCCAACTGCACTTGGCCAATAAAGAACTCTATACTAACTATGC